>NC_134530.1:114280188-114586360 GCF_050624435.1 Tenrec ecaudatus
TGATTCTAGTCCTACCAACCCACTATACCCCCGACTGAAACACTGCCTGGTCTGGGGGTGTCACGCTCCGATGGGTTGTAATGCTTGAAGCCACTGCTGCACCCAGTGTTCGTCCACTCTGTCCCGAGGCTTCCACGCTTACACTGATGCAGTAATTTACCAAACACGACGTCCTCTTCCAAGTACTGGTCTTTCTTGATAACATGTCCCATGTGTACTAGATTTACACAATTTCTATACACACCTTGATATATTCTCTGAACACAGCAAGTTCGAGATTCCTCCAGACCATGATAGAAGGCACCTTATTATTTTATGGTATACTTTATTGCATGGTTGTATCATAATAGATCTAATAAATACTTTTTATTTTTTTAATGAGCACTTATGCAAGTTAACACTTCTTTGCAATGTTTATACACGTGATACTTCTACATCATGTGCATTTATGTGTGGGCATATTTTGTTAGATAATTTTTTAACTTTTGTCAAATAGCAAGTGGATACTTAATGCTGATACATATTGCTAAAGAGTCCACACATTGTCACATCCATTTGCACTCCCATCTGTTAGGGTCTTGTCCAGCGAGCCCCTCACGCGGTGACCCGGAGGGGCAACGAACCTGGATGGAAAAAAGACACAGAGACGTGGGGCAAGACAAGTGCTGATCAAGCCCGTTTATTTTGCCAAAACTCGGGGTATATATTTACAACAGAGAAGGAAGTGGGAGACACATATTCCAATGAAGCACACTGTGTAACAACCAATCAGCCACATGTTCCTAATAAGGTACAAAGGGTGCACAACAGTACTCAAAGATGTCTGTGGTGACATCCGCATGCAAATTAAGGCTTACCGGGTGAACTTATCACTATGTTCCTAATATGGTATATCTGCAATTCAATGGGTTCTCAGTACTTTGACTAATGGCAACAAGATCAGTTATTGCAACTGCCCATGCTACTGAGCACGTAGCTTGGAATGTCGGGGCGAAGTTGGACAGGAAACAAAGCCTTGCTGTTACAAAGCGGCCAAGTTTCTGCTACGTGTCTGAGGCCAAGTTCTTAATGGCTATCGGCTCCCAACACCCACCAACAGTTTATGAGAGTACTTTTGTCTTCATCTTGAAAGTCAAATCTGTTTCAAGTCAATTCCACTCTATAGGAACCTACAGAACAGAATACAATGTCCCAAGGGATCTCCAAAGCTGTAAGCATTCCAGAAGAAGACTTCCTTATTGTAAGCCTGTGGAATAGCTCTGAGATTCAAATTTCCAACCTTTTGATCAACAGCTTAGTGCTTAGCCACTGCATCACCTAAGCTTGTTTGGGCCTTAGACCTCATACCAAAGCCATTTATTTACAAACGGCTTGATTGTTGAAACTCATATACATAAAAACAAAGCAAAAGATCTCACTGTTATTTGAGTTTGCATTGCCTTTATTAGTAGTAGACTTAGATACAGGGTCTAATGTTTAAATCCTTTTTGTATTTTCCTTTCTGTGAGTCATTTAGTCATAAGAGATGCTCATCCATTCCTATCTTATACTAGAAAAAACAATTGTCCACTCAGGATGTGGGCAAAGGACCTGATCAGGAGTTTCTCAAGGGCAGAAATTCAAATAGCCAATAAATATATAAGAAAATGTTTCAGATCTCTAGCCATAAGAGAAATGCAAATTAAAAGAACTATGAAATACCACCTAACACCTTCAAAGATAGCCCAATTCAAGAAATCAGAAAGTAACAAATGTTGGAGGGGATACAGAGAGATAGGAACTCTTGTCCACTGCCGGTGGACCTGTAGGTATGTATAACCATTATGGAAATCGATTTGGCGATATCTAAAACAGTTGGAAATTGAGCTACCTTTTGATCCAGAAATCCCTCTACTGGACATATACATATACCCAGAAGAGACAACAAACAAACCACGGCCAGACATCTGTGCCCCAATGTTCATCGTGGCACAGTTCATAATTGCAAGGAGTTGGAAACAGCCCAAATTCCCATCAACAGACAAATAGATTGAAAACTGTGGTACATGCATACACTGGAGCACTGTGCATCGCTAAAAAGCAGTGATGAATGCATGAAGCATATTGTCGCATGGGAAGAACTGGAGGAAATTATGCTAAGTGAAGTAAGCCAAGCACAAAAGGACAAGTACTACATGAGTCTGCTGAGGTAAGCTCAAAAAAATTTTTAAAGGGGCATAGGGAAGAAGATGCTGTATACATCTGTCCCTGGGGAGAGGCATAGGTAATATGGCAGGGGCCAGACTAAACTTAGGGATACATATGGGATGCATATGGTAACCCATTGAAAGGGAGGATGGAAAAAGGTATGGGTAGCCGGGGAAACAGGGCACTAACCCACACAGGGGGAGGGTGTTGATTGTGTCTCCACAGGGAAAGAAAGACCAGACTTCAACCCAGAACTCCAACACAAGAACGGACACACTGACATGAAGCAGGGAACCCAGAGAGGCCTGAGGAGCCAGTCCCCTTACAAACTAAGTGTACAGCATCACCCTCCCCCTAAGAAGAATTCACTTCAGTGGACAGCACTGACACTAAAGCTCAAGAAGATGGGACAAGGGATTGGTCTGGTCAGAGCACACAGGAGCCAACAAAGGGTGCTAGGGGAGAAAACAAAAAAGAAAAGAGTAAAGCACTCACTAAGCCCTGAGGACAATGTTCCTACTCAGAACAGCAAAGCACAGAGATGACCACAGGGTCAGTCCCACCATGGGACAAAGCGTTCTTCATTGACCCATAGTACCATTGGGGAAAATACTAGAGACACACAGCGGGAATTGTGCCCGCCATGAGCTCACCACTCCGAAGCCAGCCTCTGGGGGCATGCAGCAGAGCAGCAGGGGGAGCAGAGCAGTGAAGTCCCCAGGATAGAGTCAGTGCCAGGCATGGCACCCCATCAGACTTGACTAGAAAGCACCCGTGCAGGAAAACAAACAGACCCTGAACTAGTCATATGTTTATGTGTATATGTGTGTGTGTGTGTGTGCATGTGTTGTTGTTGTTGTAGCTATTGTTTTACTTTCTGTTGTTGTTTCGTGGTACTGTCTTGTGATAGTACATAGCATGTCTACCTGGAAGGGATAGGAGGAATAAACAAGGCAGAAGAAAGAACATGGGATAACAGTTCTGGGGGAACATAGGGGTAGGGGAGGTGGGAGAAAAGAAGAGGGTGAGAGGGTGTTAACAAGCCCAGGGACAAGGGAATAACAAGTGATCCAAAATCTGTGTCAAGGAGGGTGTGGGAGGTCTGGCAGAGCTGGATCAAGGGCAATGTAACCAAGTGGAATTTCTAAAACCCAAATGAAGGCAGAACATGATAGTGGGACAAGAGGAAAGTACAAAGAAATAGAGGAAAGAACTTGGAGGCAAAGGGTAGTCATAGAGATTTAAATACAGGCATATAAAGATGTAAATATATTTATATATGATGAGGGTGAAATAGATCTATGTGCATACATTTATAGGTTGAGTATTAAGAAAACAGATGGACAGCGGACTCGTGCACAAGTACTCCCTCCACACAAGAACACTTTGTTCTAATAATTCGACAGTCTGATATGCTCACCTGATTGGCACAATCGCTGATGACAATGGGTGCAAAAGCAAATGTGGTGAAGAAAGCTGATGGTGCCCGGCTACCAAAAGAGATAGCACCTGAAGTCGCTGAAGACAATGGGTGCACAAGTAAATGTGGTGAAGAAAGCTGATACTGCCCAACTACCAAAAGATATAGCCCCTGAAGTCTTAAAGACCTGAAGATAAACAAGCAGCCATCTAGCTGAGATACAACAAAACCCACATGGAAGAAGCACACCGGCCTGCTCCAACTCTATCACTGAGGACAAAGTGGGTGCATAAGCAAAAGTTGAGGAGAAAGCTGATGGTGCCTGGCTATCAAATGATATAGCATCAGGGGTCTTAAAGGCTTGAAGACAATCAGGTGGTCATCTAGCTAAGAAACAACAAATCCCACATGGAAGAAGCACACCAAACTACCCCAACATGATTGCTGAAGACAAAGTAGGTGGATAGGCAAAAGCGGTGAAGAAAGCTAATGGTGCCCAGTTGTCAAAATATATAGAATCTGGGGTTCCATAGGCTACACGATAAACAAGGGGCCATCTAACTGAGAAACAACAAAGTCCACATGGAAAATTCAGACCAGTCTGTGAGATGACAAGGTGTTGAAGGGATCAGGTATCAGGTATCAAAGCCCCCCCCAACCCCTAAAAAATCATAGCATTGTGAATGAGGGGGAGTGCAGAATGGGGACCCAGGGTCCATCTTGGGGAAATTGGACATTCCCTTGCAGAAGGGCTGCGGAGAGGTGACGAACCAGTCAGAGTGCAGTGTAGCAACAATGAAATATACAATTTTCTTCTAGTTCTTAAATGCTTCCCCCCCCCACTATCATGAGCCCAATTCTACTTTACATATCCAGCTTGACCGCAGGATGTACACTGGCACAGATAGGAATTGGAAATCCAGGAAATCCAGGACAGATGAACTCCCTCAGGATCAGTGGTGAGAATGGCGATATCAGGAGGATGGAGGGAAGACAAGGGAGAAAAGGGGAACAGATGACAAAGTTTACATATAACCTCCTCCCTGGAGGACAGACAGCAGAGAACTGGGCGAGGGTAACGTAGGATGGTGTAAGATATGACAAAATAATAATTATTTATAAATTATCAAGGGTTCAGGGGAGGGGGAAGCAGGGAGGGAGGGGAAAAATGAGGAGCTGATAGCAAGGGCTCAAGTAGAAAGCAGGCATTTTGAGAATGATGATGGCAACATATGTACAAATGTACCGGACACAAATTATGTATGTATAGATTGTGAAAAGAGTTGTATGAGCCCCTAATAAAATGATTTTTTAAAGATGTCTATCTTTCTTTGGTTTTAAAATTATTATGCTCAAAGAGAGGAATCATTGGTATATGTGTTTTCATTATGTTTTAGCTTTTTAATTGTATTTCAATTTTGGTTATGATATATTTTAATCATAATGGCATTTCTAAAAACCAAACCTTTTAGATTTTCTAACTCCTCTGGATTGATGTTTGTTCAAAAAAATAATTTATTTCATTTAGATTTTCAAGAATCTTCTTAAAGTGATTAACACCAGGCCTTACCTTACAATTCTGGAGTGGTCTTCCAGATCTTCATTTTCTGAAGGGGCAAAACTCAAGGGAAAGAGGAACAGTTGGAAAAATCTTCTGAACAATCAAACTTGGAATGTGTGAAGTATGAATGTAGAACAATTGGATGTGGGCAAAAATGAAGTGGAACTCATAAATATTAATAAGCTAGGTACTAGTGAGCTGACATGGACTGGTATTGGCCATTTTGAAGCAGACAACCACATGAGTTGCTAAGATGGGAGGCATGATGTGGCATTCATAGTCAGAAAGGACCTTGCTAAATTCATGAAGTGCAATGCTATCTGTGATCAGATTATATTATTCAAATTTATGAACCAACCAACAAAAGCTGGTGCTGCAGCAACTGGAGAATTCTACCAAAGATGTCACTTGAATAATGATCAAACATGCAATTCAAATGCATGAATAGTTATTGGTGATTGGAATGCAAAAGTTGGAAACAACGAAAGAAAAAGTCATTGGAAAATATGAACTTGGTGACAGAAATGAAACTGGAGATAACATGACAACATTTTGTAAACCCAACTATTTGTTCATATTAAACAACTGTTTCAGCAACACAAAAGGTGACTATTGAAATGGGCTTCCCCAGATAGAACAGACAGAAATCAAATTGACTACATCCATGGGAAGATATAGTAGAGAAGTTCAATCTAAGTAGAGAAAACAAAACCAGGGACAGGTGGAGCAGACTTCCAAGAGCTCATAGATAAGTTCAGGAGAAAGCTAAAGAACATGACAACATATCAACAACAGTCAAAATCTGACTTTGAGTCTAGACCACCTGAATTTTGAGAACAACTCAAGAAAGGATTTGATCATTAAACACTAATGAGGGAAGACCTGATGAGGTGTGGGAGGACATCAACACAACCATCAGGAAGAAAGCAAAAGATTATTAAAAAGACATCAATAGATGAATGGATTTTTTTTAAACTGGTGCATATACACCATGGAATATTACACTTCCCTAAAAATAGCGATGAACTATGAAACGCCTCATCTCGTGGAAAGAGTTGGAGGATATTATGCTGATTGAAGTTAGCGAGGCACAAAAGGTCAAGTACAACATGGTTCCACTGAGGAACGTTCAAACAGAAGAACGGGCATCAGGGAAAAATGCACAAAACACACAGTTCCGAGGCTGAAGACCATATTCTGGCAAGATCAGACCAGACCCAATGGTTCATACATCACAAAACACCAGATGCATATAGCGCTTTTGATGACAGGCATCCCCCCATCCTCCATATGCCTGTAAGGCTCCCTGAGATGTGGGGGAAGAATAAGATGGCAATGGGGAGTCAGGACACTAGACCATCCAAGGGGAGTGTCTTCTTTATTGCTCCACAGGAAAGGGAGAGTGAGAGCAGACCTCATTCTGTGTGCCAACTCATGAGGGTGATATTCATGCTCAAAGCAGCTTCTTCCCAGAGATGACTGCAGGACTGTGTGCCTCAGCTCAAGAAGGGACATACTCTCCCTAGATGATAGCGCTACAGAGGACAGCCCTGAAGATAAAGCTCAGAGGGTTTAGCCAGTCTGATCCACCCCACATGAAGGGAAACCAAGAGGGGAGTGCAACACACCAATGACAGGAGCAAAGCCACAAAGTCCCTGAAGAATCCTGATTGTAGACTTATGGCTCAGTGGTCAGGGCTGGGCACCCCATCTGAACTGGTTGGGGATTGCTCACAAGGGGGTACACACTGAAAGTCTAAGGTGTAATTGGGTTGGAGGGGCAGTATTAGACAGCTCCATCCATGACTACAGGAATAGCAATGTGGACTTATAGGATGCTCACCTGCCAGACACGTATGCTGATGAATAAAAGGGTGTATGGTGTTGTTAGGTAAGCAGGACCTGGGATAGGTATCCCTGAAAGAAATGGGGACTGGACTGGTTGTTTTTAACATGGCCTTCTCTCTTTTTAACATAGACATACTCAACTGCTCTGTATCATGATTACTGTTAGATTTATGCTACCTGTATGATTGATATTTGTTGTTTTGTTGATGTTTTTGGTGTTTATATAAACAAAACTTTCAGGATAGGCAAACTTATGGAGATTTCAATGAGACCAATGATTCCTGGGTGTTATGGGAGAAGAGGAGGGAGGAGGCGAGCAGGGAGCTATAATGACTTGCAAAACAAAATAGTAAGTATTCTAAAATTGATGGCGAGGAGTGCATACCTTTACCTACCATGTTTGAACAAAGGAACCATATCTGAGAGGAATTACTGAAAGGTGAATGATGTGCAAACATAACAATGGGGTAGGAGGAGGGATTAGATGAGGGGGTACCCCCAAATGGAAAAAAAAGATCAGCTAAGTGGAGCTTTCATAGCATACATTTTTCCCGCCAGGCAAGCATCTAGCAACTTGCTCTGGGTTAGTTCACCCAGTGGTGTCACCTCGGGAGGTTCTCTCTAGTCACAATCATTTTTTTTCATAAAAGCAGTTTTGCTCAGACCTTATTATTTGTAATGACCAACTTATAAAAACAGCATGTGGCTGTGAAATTTTGTTTCCTGCTTGGGAAAAATGCTGCATAAACTGTTGTGATAATGAACACAGCTTACAAAGACGGTGCAATGGGAAAATCTCAAGTGTACATGCGGTTTTCTTGTTTCAAATAAGGTTTAATGTCGATAGATGACAAACCGCATTCTGAGTGTCCATCTCACACAGCCATCTCAGCAAAACCAGCATGCCTCTCTTGCCCCACACTCACTCCTCCATGTGACCTCTTTTTGTTTCCACGAGAGAAGAGGGACATGAAAAGACAGTGATTTGACACAGTAGAAGAGGTGAAGAAAAAAATGAGGGAGAGGTTGTCAGTCAACCAAACAGATGAGTTTGAAAAATGTTTCCCAGAATGGAATCTTAGATTTGACAAACATATTACGTGTAACGATGAGTACTTTGAAGATGATAAGGGTGTGTTGTGAAAAACAACAACAACATTTAAATGCATAGCTTTGAAAAAAATCTGTTTGGGGAGAATATATATATATATATATATATATATATATATATATATATATATATATATATATATATATAATCAGAGGGATTTGGGGGTTCTACTCAAATCTTGCCTCAGTACAAGAATGGTTTGTTCTAATAATGTGGCATTGTTTGATACACTTTCCTGGCATGCAGACAAAATGGGTGCATAAGAAAATGTAGTGAAGAAAGCTGATGGTGCAAAAATATCAAAAGATATATCATCTACAATCCTAAAGACTAGTTTGACAGGTGGTCATCTAGCAGGGAAGCAACAAAGCCCACATGGAAGAAGCACACCATCCTGTGAGATCATGAGATATTGACAGAAGAGATACCAAAAGTTCAAAAACATGCAACCAACTCAATGTAAGGGGTGTAGATGCAATGGAGACCCAAAATCCACCTGTAGAAGATTAGTCAGTTCATCTCAAAAGGGCCATTAGGAACAGATGATAGAGCCAGGGTGCAGTATGACACTGATGAACCACATAACTATCCTCTAATTAACATTTCCTCCACATACCAGAAAGGTTTTATGTATTTTACATCATTGATCACATTAGATTTTTAATGATTGAATAACCCGATCCAATGGGTTTGAACAACATAATTGTATGTGAATGGATATATTAGAATGTGTAAGATATGTAAAAACAACCAACAGCCCATTATATTAAAATATAATCCTTGTGGGTAAGTATAGCACAGAAGCAGCATAAATTATTACAGGTTTGGGAAAAGATTTTAAAAAAGACAGGAAATAAAGAAAAGATCCAAATGGATGTCAGAAGAAACTCTAAAACTTGCTATTAATCATAGAATTGCTAAAACAAATGGAAGACGGATGAAGGTATGGACCTAAACAGGAAATTTCAGATGGCAGTTTGAGAAGACAAAACCAAATAACATAATAAAACGTGCAGCAGCCTAACATTAGAAAACCAAAGGTGATTAACATGCTCAATATAGTTGAAGCTGAAAGTACGCAGTTTAAAAATTAAAATCTGGATTTTGAATTTTTAAAGATACCATAGACAAAATATTGAATGATTCAGGATGCATCTGGAAAAGATGCACAGTCACTGTACCAAAGGGAACTAGGGGACAATCCACCATTTCAGTAGGCAACATATGAGCAAGAACCTATGGTGTTGAAGGATGAAGCTGCATGGAATTTATTAGCTAAATAGATAGATAGACAAACAGACTCTAGGAGTTGAAGGAATACATAAAGAAATGTTTCACAAGCGGCCATCTAGCTCAATCAGAGTTCAGTGTAGCAATAATGAAACTCACAATCTTCCTCTAGTTCTTAAACGGTTCCTCCCCCCCAACTATCATGATCCCAATTCTACCTTGCGGACCTGGTTAGACCTGAGGATGCACAGCGGTACAGTTGGGATCTGGAAACACAGGGAATCTAGGACAGATGAACCCCTCAGGACCAACGGTCAGAGTGGTGATACCGGGAGGGAAGGGGATGTAGAAAGGGGAACCGATTTCAGGATGTACATATAACCTCCTGTCTGGGGGATGGGCAACAGGAGAGTGGGTGAAGGGAGACACTGGGCAGTGTAAGATAAGATAAAATAATAATTTATAAATTATTAAGAGTTCATGAGGGAAGAGGAATGGGGAGGGACAGGGAGGGAAAAAAGGAAAATGAGCTGATTCCAGGAACCCAAGCAGAAGGAAAATTTTGAGAATGATGAGGGCAACAAATGTATAGGGGTGCTTTACACAATTGATGTATGTATGGATTGTAATAAGAATTGAATGAGCCCCAATAAAATGATTTTTTTAAAAAAGAAATGTTTCAGAAAGCACAAGAATCATTGGAAACACTCACTTGTCTATGCCAGGGAATTGGAAAGACAGCTCATTGTCCAACTTCCTGGAAGAGATCCATATTTGTCAACATTTCAAAAGAAGGTGACCAAACAGAATGCTCAAACTATAAAACAATATCCTCAATGTCCCACAAAAGTAAAATTTTACTTAAGATCATCCAACAACCATTGCAGCAATTCATTGACAGAGACTTTCTAGAGATTCAGGCCAGATTCAGAAGAGGACATGAAATAAGGGATATCATTGCTGATGTCAGATATACCTTGGCTCAAAGCAGAGAATCCCAGAAAGATGTTTAATTGTGTTCCATTGACTCTGTCAAGAAATTTGACTCTGTGAACCATAAAAACTGTGGATACCCTTGACAAAAATGGGAATTTCAGAAAACATCATTGTGCTCATGAAGAATTTGTACATGGATCAAGACTCAGTTGTGCAAGCAGAAAATAAGCTGTGCGTTAGCGTTGCAGCCTCTAACCATACTTGTTCAATTCATATGCTGGCAAATCATCAGAGAAGCAGGAGTATATGAAGAAGTGTGTGGCATCAGATTTGGAGGAAGGTGTATTAATAACCTGAAGTTTGCAGGTGACACAACCATGTTTGCCAAATGTGAGGGGGAGTTAAAGCACATGCTTATGAGATCAAGGATTATAGCTTCAATATAGATTACAGCTCAATGCAAGGAAGACCAAATTCTCACAACTGGACCAGTAGGTAACACCATGATAAACGGAGAAAAGTACTAAGTTATCAAGGATTTTTTCTTACTTGTATCTACAATGAATGCTCTTGGAAGCAGCAGTCAAGAGATCAAAAGACGTATTGCATTAGGTAAATCTATTGCACATGAACTCTTTAGAGTATTGAAGAGCAAGGGAGTTACTTTGAGAACTAAGGTGTGCCTGACCTTGGCCATAGTATTCTGCATTGCATCATATGCATGTGAAAACTGGATATTGAATAAGCAATAATCAATGGTTATCTTCAATAATCATAGAAGAATTGATGCATTTGAATTGTGGTGCTGGAGAAGAATATTGAAAGTAACATGAATTGCTAAAAGACAAACCAATCTGTATCAACAAAAGTAAAGCCAGAGTGCTCCTTGGAAGCAAAGATTTCAAGACTTAGTCTTACATACTTTGGGATTATTGTCAGGAGAGTTCAGTGTCTGGAGAAGGACATCATGTTTGGTGATGTGGAAGGCAACCGGAAAGAGGAAGGCCGTTGACATAGTGGGTGGAAAGAGGAAGGCCCTTGACATAGTGGGTGCATTGATTGCCTTCGGCATAGGAATATTGTGAGACTGGCCCATGACCGTGCAGTGTTTTCTCTATGATCCATAGGGTCACTATGTAGGGTCACATAGGATCAGAATCACCTTGATGACACTTAATAACTTACACTGCTACATCTCTGGTTATATATTTATTTTCCAAATATCAACGTATATAATGGATCTATAGCAATATTTTAAAATGTCTTATTTCTTTAATGTATAATCATATTTCTATTATGAAGAATTGGTTTTATACTCCTAGTTTACAATCTTTAAATACATTTACTTATTATTTCTTTTTCCTTACTTAACATTTTATTGTACTTAAACTCATGTTATATTGGAATTTGAATTAATTTACTAATATGGGAATATGGGCATTTGAATATTTATTTCAATATGACTGAATGTAACCTATATCTATTTTATAATAATATCTCATAGATCATTGTTTTAGATATTTATTTTGCCTTTACTATGTATTAGAATGTTGATGTTTTTTCATATGTTTTCATTGGCATCTGATGTTATGGTGATTTGAGCATATTCTGTGCATAACTTGATTGTACTGTGGTGGCTTGCATGTTTCATGATGCTGGATATCCTGCCACCACAACCACAGTTCCCAGCATCATTAAGACCAGAGGTGAACGGTTACCAGCAGAGCTTCCAAACTACGAAGTTCGAGAAAGAACTTCATTAGTCCACTTCTAAGGGATGGATCACAGAAAACCTTACAAACAACAGTAGGTTATTCTCTGATATAATGCCCAAAATGAGACTCTCTCAGTTTGGAAGGCACTCAAAATAAAACTAGAGAACTGGCTCCCCAAAATGAGGTTGACCGTAATGGTAGGGATGAAGTGAAGCTTTCCAGACCTTCATTTACTGGTGGAACAGGACTCAAAGACAGAAACATATGTCAACATCCATTAAAAATTGGCCCATGGAAGATATGAAGCACGAACAGAAGAAAATTGGAAGCCATTCAAATTTAAATGGAACACATAAAGACAGATATCCTAGGCTTCAGGGATGTGAAATTACTGGCATTGTTTTTTTTCCACTCAAATAATCATATGGCTTACTGTCCCAGAAATGATAAGTTCCAGAATAATGGTATGGATATTTTTCAAAAAGAACATTTCAAGACCTTTCTTGAAATACAATGGTATTTGTGATAGGATGATATCTATATACTTATAATAAAGTCCAATTAAAACAACAATTATTCAGATTTTTGTATCAACCTCTAAAGCTAAGGATAAAGAATTGAAGAATTCTTCATACTCTTCAATCTGAAATTGATCAAACATGAAATTAAGATGAATTAATAATTATTGATAATTGGAATGTAAAAAGTTGAAAACATAAAGGGAGGATTAGTAGTTGGAAAATATGGGATTGGTCATAGAAATGCAGCATGGTAGAGATTTGACACATTGAACAATACTGAAGAAGTCTTGATGTGCTGTGTGATGGCATCAAGTACACACTACATAAATAACATAAAAGGTCATCAAAAAGATAAGGAAGAAGAATAAATTGGAAAGAAGAAGAGAAATTTACCCTTGAATATCAAGGGAAGAAAAGAAACAAAATATTAAGAGACGAACAGAAAAATGTGTAGCTTGGGGAGACAAAGTAGGCAATTAGAATGAATGTACAAATTAGAATGAAATGTACAAAGATCTGAGGTTAGAAAGCTATATAGGAAAAACATTTTTATATATTCAAGTAAAAAGAATTGAGGAGAAATTAAAAACTCAAATTGAAATATTGAAGGGTTCTAAGAGAAAATATTGAACAATGAAGAAATAGAATAATTTCAAAAGAAATAGAAGAGATACACAGAGCACTCTGTGAATTAAGGGATCCGTTTTCAGCCATTTTAAGAAATAGCACATGATGAAGTGCCAATAGCATCAAAGGAAGAAGTTTCCACAGGACTAGAGGCCTTCGCACGAAACAAGGCTCCAGGGATTGACAGAATGTGACTTGAGACGCCCTGGAAAACCAATTGGAAGAGTTCTGTATTAGTGCCCATTCTAGAAAAGTAAGCCCAAAGAATGTTGTGCTAGTCACCTAATCTGGTGTCAATTTAAAGATTCAGAGTATAGGGGTGGAATCTAGGCTGTCAGTCTGGAGATAGCCAATGAAACTTCTGTGTGGGCATGGCCTTCTCCTGTGAATTCTGGGAAATCTGGGAATTCCTTCTTGGAGGCAGGAGACACTGTCTCTCTCAGTATATTCCCTCAGAGACTACTGACAAGGCTGCCGTCCTGCGAGGCATCCCTGAGGAGATGCCGCATGGGCCTACCCTGATGTAGCCCTGGGAACCTGAATGGCCACGTGGAGACTGCTGCCAGCACTGAAATGCTTCTACCACCACTGACTTTGCAGCCACTGCCCTGTGATTGTTCTGCATTTGGTATCATTGCATTTGTTTTGTGAGTCTGAAGAGGACTTTATATATTGGTGTCGGACATATGGATTTATGACTTTCAACTGGACTGGGTTAGGATGTTTTCTCAATATTCAATTGCTCTTGTATAAATCTCTTTTTTATACACGTATGTGAGTCCATGGATTTGTTTCTCTAGTCTACCCATACTAACACAAATGCGGAAGGTACTGAACAATATCATGCTGTTGTTAGATGCCATTGCCTCCCTTCCAACTCACAGCTACCATAGGCACAACAAAGCAAAAACCCTGCCCAGTACTGCACCATTCCACAATTGTCTTCTTGCTTGAGTCCACTTACACAGGCAACTCCTTGAAGCTTCCTCTTTTTCACTCCCCGCCTACTTTACCAAGCACTAGGTTCTTCTCTTGGGACTGGTCTCTCCTGACAAAGTCTCTGCATCCTTACCTCTCTGGAGCACGCTGGCCAAAATTCTTCCAAGACAGATGTGTTTGTCCTTTTGGAAGTTCATGGCACTTTCAATAACTTTTGCCAGCAGCACAATTCAAAAGCACCGATTCTTCTTCCATGTTCCTTATCCATTGTCCAATGTTCAACTGCATGGTTTGTTTTTGTTGTATATTGTTGCTTGGTTTTTCTCTGTCTTGTTTTTGTGCATGATATTATCTCCGCAGGTCTGTCTAAATATGATAGGCTGACTGAACAATCTGGAGGAGAAAACAGGGGTGCCAACAGTTCCCAGGGAACATGGGAGAGGGGGAAGTGGGGGGAAAGGTAGTGGTGATAACAAATCCAGGGACAAGGGAACAACAAGTGATCCAAATCAGTGGTGAGAAGAGTGTGGGAGGTCTGGTAGGACATGATCCAGGGTAATGTAACCAAGAGGAATTGCTGAAACCCTGGTGGGGACTGAGCATGATAGTGGGACAGGAGGAAAGTCAAAGGAAATAGAGGAAATAGCTGGGAGGCAAAGGGCATCTATAGAGGTCTAGATAAACACATTTACATATACAAATATATTTATATATTAGGATGGGGAAATAAATATATGAGCATATATTTATAGTTTAATATTAAGATAGCAGATGGACATTGGGCCTCTACTCAAGTATTCTCTCAATGCAAAAGTACTTTCTTCTATTAAATTGGCTTTCTATGATGCTCACCTTCCGATACAAGTGCTGAAGACAAAGTGGATGAATAAGCAAATGTGGTGAAGAAAGCTGATGGTGCACAGTTATCAAAAGAGATAGCATCTGGGATTTTAAAGCCTTGAAGGTAAATGAGCAGCCATCTAGCTCAGAAACAACAAAGCCCACATGGAAGAAGCACACCAGCCTGTGTGATCACCAGGTGTTGAAAGGATCAGCTATCAGGCATCATCAGATCAAAAAATCTTACCATAGTGAATGACAGGGGGAGTGTGGAGTAGAGACCCAAAGTCCATTTGTAGGCCACTGGACACCCCCTTATAGAAGGGCCTCAGGGAGGAGATGAGCCAGTCAGGTTGTGATGTAGCAACACTGAAAAATACAACTTTCCTCTAGTTCCTAAATGCTTCCTCCTCCCCCAACGATCATGATCCCAATTCTACCTTACAAATCTGGCTAGACCAGAGGATGTACACTGGTACAGATAGGAGCTGGAAATGTAGGAAATCCAGGGCGGATGATCCTTTCAATACCAGTGGTGTGAGTAGTGATACTGTGAGGGTGGAGAGAGGGTGGGTTTGAAAGGGGGAACTGATTACAAAATTCTACATATAACCTCCTCCCTGGGGGACGGACAACAGAAAATGGGTGAAGGGAGACGTCAGGCAGGGTAAGATATGACAAAATAAAAATTTGTAAATTATCCAGGGTTCATAAGGGAGGGGTGAGCGGGGAGAGAGGGGAAAAATGAGGACCTGATGCCAGGGGCTTGGGTGGAGAGCAAATGTTTTGAGAATGATGAAGGCAATGAATGTACAAATGTGCTTTACACAATTTATATATGTATGGATTGTGATAAGAGTTGTGTGAGCTCCTAATAAAATGATAAAAAAAGTTATTGAAATTACCATGGCTTGGATCACATGTACCTTACTCCTCAAAATGTCTCCCTGCTATTCAATACTCCAAATGGGTCTTGTGGAGCAGATTTGTTGACTGCTGCTTCCATGAGCAGTGATTGTGGATCCAAGCAAGACAACATCCTTACAACTTCAACATTTCATCCATTTATCATGGTGTTACCTATGGGTCTAGTTATAGTTTGGTCTTCTTTCGATTCAGTTCTAATCCATACTGAAGGCTGCAAACCTTGATCTTCATCAGCAAGTGCCTCAAGTACTTTCTGCAAACAAAGTTGTGTCATCGGCATATCACCAGTTATTAATTAGGCTTCCTCCAATCATGATGTCACATTCTTCTTTCTATAATCCATCTTCTCTGATGGTGTTCTCACCTTACAGACTGAAGAAGCACGGTGAGGGGATATAACACTGACAGCATGCTTGATTTCATGATGTATTCCCAGGGTATGTTCCCACAGTTGACGATTGATACATGTACAGGTTCCACATAAGTTACAATGAAGTATTCTGGAATTCCTGTTCTTATTAACATTATCCATAGTTTGTTAAGGTTCACAGAGTTAAATGCCTTGGCATTTAAGAATAAAAACAACTAAACATTTTTCTTCTGTTCTCTGTTTTGTGGCAAATTCTTCTGATGTCAGTAATGATTTCCATTGTTTCACAGCTTCTTCTGAATCCAGCCTGAATCTATGGAAGTTCCTTTCAATGTACTGCTGCAAACCATTGTTGGAGTCTTCAGCAAAACAATATCATGTGCAAGAAACTTTTTGCCAAACTTAATTAAAAATCAATCATAGCAGTGTATCAAAGTAGAACTGCCAGACACTCAAGCTAGATGCAAAGAAAAGGACATAGGAAGAAGGGTCTCACTGCTGACGTCTGATGGAGTTTGGCTGAAAACACAAAAGACCAGACCAGATATGTACTTCTCTTTTATGGACTTGGCAGAGGCATTCAACTGCGTAGCTAACATTACAAAGGATATGAATTCTAGAACCCTTAACTGTGCTCATGAGGGACTTGGAGATAGGTTAAAAGGCAGTCACTTGAGCCCACAAAATGACAATACTACATTCTTTAAATGCACAAACACTATGCATCAAGGTTACATCTTTCTCCATACTAATTTGATCTGGTTATGGAGCAAATGGACTGAGATGCTGGTGTATTTGGAGAATTTGGCATCAGGTTTGGAGGAAAGTTTGTGAATGATTTAAGATATTCAGATGACACAGTATGCCATATTTCATTCTATTTTTAAAATAAACATTTTATTGGGAGTTCACAGATCTACATTGTTCAATCACATCAACCAATATTGTACAATTGTTGCCACAGTTTCAAAACATTCTTATGCCTCTTGACCTCCTTGACATCAGCTCCTTTACATGCACCCTACCACTGCACCCCAAAGAAACTCCTTTTCTACTTGCTTTCCCTGTTTTATATCTGCTTCCTCGTTGCCAGAAATGGCTCGAAAGCGCATAACAATATCATATCTTCTGGTGAAAGCCATTGGGCCTTTCTGTGTGTCTTGAGCGGTGTTCTGTGTTTATAAATTTCCAATGGCCATTGAACAGAAGCATTGCTATAGAGGAATAAAGTTTAGTGTTTCTCAAGCATAGTTATTTTAATTCTACTATTGATTTCTTCTAATCTTAATATTTGTCTGTTATGTGTCCAGGGATGAGAAAGGTTAATTAAAATCTCTTTCTGTTATTGTATTTCTGCCGAAACCTATATGTGCTTTTAAAAAAAAGGACTTTTGTAAAGTTGATGTTAAGTAATTTAGTTTATAAAGATTCAAAACAAATCTTGGGCGTCAATGATTTTATTTCAAATTATTTCTCATTTTTTAATTTAATGTACGTTTTCCTTAAATTGAGCAGCATGTAATGGTAATATAATTACCCTTGTTTGTTTTTGTTTGAATTTGCTTGTCTAAATTTTAAATTCAGCTTTTATTATAATTTTAGATTAATCCTATGTACAAGGGAGCTTCAAAATTTCATGAAAGATTTCTGTTTCCTTTCAATTCTATTTTTCCATGAACTTTCAAAAGCTTACTTGTATATAGCACATATAACCTTTTACTCTAATTTGAGGGCCTTTCTTTAAATGAGTGATTTTATTCAACTTACATTAATGGACAATTAGCTGTCATTTTGCTTCATGCTGTGCCTTAATGATTTTAATACCAGCATCTCATAATCATAATTATTTTACTTATTTTTCTGCTTCTTGTATGCATATTTTATTTCACTCTCATAAGTTGAAAATTATTTTCTCTGGTCTTAATTTTTGGTGGTTTTGTTTTTTTGAGGGAGCTAGATGTCATTACTGTCAGATGTCATTGAGTCAGTTGTACATTGCAATCCTATGTACAACAAACCAAAACACTGCTCACTCCTTGGCTATCTTCACCATTATTGATGTTTGCACTCCTTACTGCAGCCATAAAGCATCCCCTTGTTCTGCTCAAAAGACTGCCTCTTTGTCCATGTACATGTTCTGCATGAGCACAATAAATTGTTTTGGCATTCCCATTTTCTCAAGGATATCCATAGTTTGTTATAATCACACGGCCAAATGCTTTTACATAGTCAATAAATCTCAAGTTAGCCTCTTTCTGGTGTTCTCTACTTTCAACCAAGATCCGTAGGTCAGTAATGATACCTCTGGTCCCACGTCCTCTTCTAAATCCAGATCGCATTTCTGGAAGCTCCCTGTCCATGACAGCTGCACTACTGTTGAAGGATCTTCAGCAAAATTTTACTTGCATCTGATATTAATAATATTGTTTGATAATTTTCATATTCTGTTGGGTCACTTTTTTTAGAATGAATGAAAATATAGACCTCCTTCAATGGGTGGCTAGGGAACTTCAAAATTTCTTGATATATGTGAGTGAGTGCTTCTAGTGCTACATTAGCTTCTGAAAACATTTTAATTGGCATTCCATCAATTATTGGAGCTTTGTTGCTGGTGAATTATTTTAATAAAAATTAAACTTATTTTAATAGTACTATTAATTATTGATTGTATGCTGCCACGTGACATGATGAAACATTAACTCTCTGGTAAAGTAAGTTAACTCTGCGTGAAAGTGCTTGCCACACTTTTACCCACAGTATCTTTTAATATCACAACTTGAGGCTAGATGGATGGATGAGAGGAAAATAGAAGGAGACAAAAGAGAGGTAAATGGGGATACAGATTTTTGTTTTAAAAAGAACCTATTTGATTTTTTTCCATTGAATTCCTAGGAAGGATTTTCTTAACTTTTTTTGCATTTTTTGGTTGTTTTTTAAATCATTTTATTGGGGGCTCATTCATGTTTGTTTCTTTTGTGATAAATTCTTTGTACATTTGATGTTCTTACATTTTAAAATATTTTCTCTTGAAGAATTTTTACGTAAAACAATACTGTTTTGTTTCTGTTTGTCTTAGTTTCGTTGCATCATAAATTAACAGGCTAACTATTCATTAAAAGATATGTTAGAAAGTTAGGAGTGGGTTAGGTATTCAAGAAGCATGAATTAGGTTTAGTTTTTTAAAGTGTTTTTCAATCAATATCTCTTCCAGGATTTGGTTCTTTACTGAGTTAGAATTAATCGTCCATGTTTCCTAGTGATTGTTAGCAGATTTTAAGTGGTGATTAGTAGTGTATAGCCCTTTAATGTTCCAAAATGATCAGTCTAAAGATAACTTGCCATCCGATACACTTGAGTCTTCTTTCACAAAGATATCATGCATGCATACTACATGACTCTACCTTCTTGTCATTCTATTCTGCCCAACAGGAGTAGGAGGGTGCTCCAACTTCCCACACAGCAACAAAACCTCGCTTTTCAAACAAGAAGTCACTGCCATGGATTTTCCAAAAGGGGCATTTACCTTTAGATAAGTTGGCAAGCTTCCGGTGAACCCAGAAGCACACATCTTTGTTCTCCACAGTCCAACTTAATATTGATTTTGGAACATTTTGCATTTCTGTCCCTTTATTCCGATTTACTTTTGTGCTGGTTTCAAAGAAAAGCACATGTTTCACTCTGCCATCTTTAATCAGTTCCTATATTCTTTAATTCATCTTCAAATTAAAATGAGAGCAAGAGCTATTGATCATTCATGCTACAACCAATAGATGTTCCAGTTCCTCGTATAGCCTGACTCTCCCCTGCCATACCTCTTTCAAAGATATACCAAGTATTATTAGGGAGGCATTATTTTCCTCTGAAAAACTGGGATAGATAACTGTGTAAGAGAATTTCCATGAGGGTGATGAAACAGAAATCAAATACTAACTTTAGGATTGGAGTTTCAATTCCCCTTTAATGTTCCTCAAAGAAGACAGACAGGATTGATGATTACTTGGGGACATGAAGGAAGTGAGAAGTCAAAATGGAGCATCAACATCTATTTGTAAAAGAATGGGGGGTAGATTTCCAAAGTTGATTGAGATAATAATTGCACAGCCCTTCTTGATATAATTGAACCATTGAATTGTATGACATACAATTATAATGTTTATTATAACTCAATTAAAAAGGTACATCCTACCCCTCCCAAAAAAAGATTTTCAATCTACTTTCCAAAATTCGTTTATTGAAAACTCCATGGAAAATGGTCATACTCTAACGCAAAGGAAGTCATCATGAGGGAGAATTACCTGAAGTGCACCTGGTACAGGGATACAAGGAAATCTGTTCAATAATTTGTTGGTCAAGACAATAAATTCAAAGGACTAAATGTTTTATTTTCTATTGCTTTCTAAGATATTATCTTAAATAATTTTTATTTTGTATTATGAACAATTAACACATTTTTCCTAACAGATTGTCTTTAAAGTCTTACTATGCATTTTGCTTTCAATCATATTCCTTAGAGCTTTGAAACAAACAAATCATTTGCACTACATAGAATGTGTAAAAGTGCCATCAGCCTGGTAGCAGTGCCTTAGAGAATAACAGTCATTTTGGGGACTTTCTATCTATGTACAGCAGAGTTTAGGGGCACAAAAATCCCTTACATGGTTTTACTAATATTAATGAAGCACTGTAAAACTTCGAGCCTTCTATGAACTCCTGTGCCTTAAATAGTCCATTTATTGTTGTTCAGTTTGTCTGGAATATTTGTTTATCTATTGCCAATTGTCTGGCTTCCAAATCCTCTTGATGAAGTGCCTGAAGCAGCTGAGAAAGATCCTGCATTCCTCATCTGTAACAGGTGGTCCCCAAGAGGCTGTCCATCTTCTCTTGTGGTCTCTACTGTGAATTGTAAGTCATGTCAGGAAATGACAACCTGTTAGGCAGCGTGATCGATCACACCACTAGGAGCTGCCAGTCACAGCGCCCACACACTGGATCCATCCGGTATATCCGTGATGGATTTGGTCAAAAATCGCCACTTTACATTCTGGAAAACATGAACTGATGTGAGCTCATAGATGAAATATTGCATCCTGTGATCCATGGAGATGTCATTATGTCATCTCTCCTGGCATTCAGCCTCCAAAAATAAGGTTGAAGAAGTAGTTCATGTCAGGTTGGATGAGAACGCCTACACAAAAATGGATCATGAATGTCTCGCTTCATATATGTATCCATTATTCAACAATTTTTAAAAGCTTATACTCGTGCTAAGTACTATGTTATCTATTAAAGATACCAACATTCATAATGGCAGTAGTCTCAGTATTCAAGAAGAAAAGCTGACTTATAAATGAAGATTGTTAAATTGTATATTGTTCAGTATTTGGATGTTTATGGGAGTATTAAGAAGAACACTTCATTCTGAAGTCAGGTGATGGGAGGGATGACATGGAAACCAAAGTAAATTTCCCCTGAAATGAACTGAAACTGAAAGGATGAGTAAGAATATGCTTGGTAAAGTCGATGGTGTGGGGAAATTGTGAAGAATGGCATTTCGTGGCAATGAGTTAAGCCTATAGTGAAGAAATAGCTGGGAATTTTCAAGGTATGACCAAAACTGCAGTTTGAGACTGGGGCCAATGAAATGAGTGGAGAAGTAGGCAAGAGGCCAGAGAGAGGAAAATCTAGGAATAATATGTAGGACACTGTGCTTGTGTTCAGGAGGTCCTGATGAATTTATTCTTGTCTATTTGTTTCTTTTAATATAATTTAAAATGCACTTGTTTTAGTAATATAATTCAATTCACAGCCGCGCTCCCCCTCCATCACACATCACCATGATTTTTTTTGTCTGTGTTTTTATGCCTGGTCTTAAGGTTATTGAGGGTGCTGATTAAGAAAATTGCAACGATTAGACCATGTTGCTTTAATTACTTAGATAAAATGTTCTATTCTATTTTCAGCTATCGAGTTATATTAAGTTATTATCATCATAGTTTTGAATATGAGAATAATTCAGACCCCCAAATTACAGGATAAGACAGAAAGGTAAAAATATTAAAAATAGAATTAGGTGTTAAGGGGCTTCTAAGGGAAGTCATATACAGACCCAGCCAACTAGTTCCCTATGCATTGAACTGTCAATAATTAGGTTGGGGTTCAAAGCCACCAGTTACTTTGCAGCCTTTAGAGGATTAAAGGTTCAGAAACCCCAAAGGGCAGTTCTTCTCTGTCCTGTAAGTTTATTATGAGCTAGAAATTTATTATATGGCAAAGGGCTTTTCTTATTATGGGAGAGGGTGCAATATAGATGGAGACTAAAAGTCAGATCCCGCAAAGCCGGAACACAGCATGAGAAGAGTGAAAAACCGAAAGGGAACATTGCATGGAAAGCGTGAGGGCAATTTAGAGCAGCAAAAATGTAAGACATCATAGAAATTTGTATAAATATTTTTAAGATCTAAATTTTATTTATTCAAATTATGCAGCAAATATTTTAGAACAAATTTTAATACAGAATAATCAATGGATAGTTGTGGTAAATGTTTCAGATGTGAAGTTGACCCCAAGCCTTTTTTTTCCTAGTCTCTTGTCTTGTATTATTATTTATGTTTCATTCTTTTACTGGGAGCTCTTATAGCTATTATAACATTCCATAGTTCAATCACATCAAGTAGCAATATACAATTGTTACCACAATCAGTTTCAAAGCATTACCATTTTCTTTCTTCTTGAACCCTTTGAGATGAACTCCCTATTATTACCCCCTTCATCTCCCACCCTTCTCCTGAGGAACCCTTATTTATTTATTTGCTTACTTAATATTGCTGTATCTTACACCATCCAATATAATATTCCCAGGCAATTCTGTTGTTCAGGCCCATCGAGTTGGGTTACCCAGTCAGCACAGCTCTCAGTTCCTTATCCCTCCTCCCCCAGCCTCTCTCCCCGTATCCCCGGGGGACCTTTACTCCTGTGACTGTTTCTGAAGCGTTATCTCTCTTGGCTTCCATAGATCAAACTCTCTTAAGTATACAAAGGGCATACAGAAATCTAACATGATTACTGAGGTGAAACAAATAAAAACATAATGGTAAGGGGAAGAAATACTAAAGAACTAGAGGATAGTTGTGTGGTTCTTCAGTGCCATACCACACCCTGGTTTTATCTTCTCTTTCATGTGGCCCTTCTGAGAGGGACTGTCCAATTATCTTACAGGTGGGTTTGGGGTCTTCACTACATCCACACCCCTTCACATTGGTTTGATTGCTTGTTTTTGAACTTTTCATACCTTTTTCCATCAACACAACCTGATCCCGATGGACTTTGTTGCTTCGCTGCTAGATGGCTGCTTGTTAACCCCAAGCACTCCATCTTTTGATAGGTGGGCACTGTGTCAGTCTGGGTAGACTAGAGAAACAAATCCATAGACACACATAAGTATATAAGGAAGAGGTTTATAAACAAGAGCAATGGTACATTAAGAAACATCCCAACCCAGTCCAGTCCAAAACCATAAGTCTTATATTAGCCCACATGTCTGATACCAATCTATAAAATCCTCTTCAGACTCATGAAACATGCAATGAAGCCAAATGCAGGACAATCACAAGCCAGTGGGAAGGAAGTCTTTGGATCTAGTGGTGATGTAAGCATCTCAGTGCTGGCAGGGGTCTCTGTGGCTTCTCTAGCTTCAGAGGTCTGGTTACATCCATGTGGCTTGTCTTCTGCAAATGTCTCCCAGGAAATAGCAGAGAGGTGTCATCCGCCTCCTCAAGGAATTACCAGAGTTCGCAGAATTCTCAGGAAAAGACCACGCCCACCCAGAAGTCTCATTGGCTACCTAAGGTAGACAGCCTAGACTCCACCCCTATACTCTTAATCCTTAAATTGACACCAGATTAGGTGACTACTACAGGCACCATCAGCTTTCTTAGATACGTTTGCTCATGCACCCATTTTGTCTTCAGTGATCGTGTCAGGAAGCTGAGTATCATACAAGGCCACATTATTAGAACAAACCGTTCTTGGACTGAGGTAGGATCATGTAGCAGCCCAAAGTCCATCTGCTTCCTTGTTGCATTTATTTATATATTTACATATATGCACTCATCTGCTTTTATTCTTTCCTTTTTCCTCTCTTTTTTTTTGTTTTGAATTTTCGTCCTCCCCCAATATCAAGACCCCAAACCTCTTGATAAGAAAAATTCTAACTTTTAAGAGTTTCTGTACTCAGGTGAAGTTGTGTCCGTTTATAACAAGACTGGAACATTTTAATTAGAATAATGGAGTTTGAACTATACCAGGCCCATTTGAGGCTTCAGAATATTAGAATCTCTTATTTATTATACCAGACTAACTACCAGTCAGTCAATTACAACTAATAGTGACCCCAAGGGACAGAAGCTTGTGGGTCCTGAGGCTGTCCATCTCTATGGGAGGAGAATGTCTCATCTTTCTCTTGTGGAGCGGCTGGTGGGCTCAGATAGCTGACCCAATGGTTAGCACTCAAACACAATTCACTGAGCCATTGCGCTTCCTTACTTATTGGACAGTAATTCTTATTAATGCCCCCCCCTTTACGATAATGAATTAAAACTGCCTGCTATTCAGGTCTCAATAAAAGGAAAGAGGTGCTTGTGGAAAATTCCAGGTTCATGGAATTGTCGCCAGTCGAATATATCTTTGAATCACAGGACGTTCTTCGAAGTATTACTTGACCTAAATATTCATTACCACACAAACTACATTAAATGAAACGAGTATGCACACCCTCCATCTCCGCTCGCTGACACTACGGTAAAATAGCATGGTACTTTGTGAGTGCGCAGAGTGAACAGTGGTATATGGCAAATGTTCTGTACCTCAGCTGATAAGGAGAAAATGGGTACCATTTTTAGAATCAGCAAGTCAAATATACCCAGAAATGAGTATAACATTTAAGGCATCAAAATGTGTGTTGGCCAGTAATTATTAAGTGCACAATGTTCTTCAACCACTACTACACAATATAGCTAGTTTGAGAATATTTCTAACCACCTCCAAATCCCTTATGTCTACTTGCAGTCTTGGTGAGAAGCAAGACTGGAGTGCTCCTTGGAGGTAAGAATGGGAAGACTCTGTGTTACATACATCGGCCATGTGGTCAGGAGAGACCAGTCCGTGGAGAGGGACATGGTGTTTGGCAAAGTTGAAGGGCAGACAGAAAAGAGGAGTCCTTAAGGTGAGGGATTGACATCATAGCTGAAAATCTGACTCAATCTTTGGGCAATCTTTAAAGATAGCACAGGACTCAGTAGTGCTTCTATCTGTGGTTCATACGGTTATTTGGGGTCAGACCTGCTGGATAGCATTTAACAGCCACAGCATTTATGGTCATTCCCTGCCCTCACATTCATGACCAAGAATATGTTTTCTGTTGTTATAGATTTTTCTTTTTGAGGAAATTTTTCATAAATGGAAGCATGAGGTATGTGTATTCTTGTTTCTCTTTGCTTTGTTTTTACATTTTGTTTTTTCACTTACATAATGTCCTCGAAGTGGTTCACAATGTTGTGTTAGCAAGTAGTAGTTGTATCATAATTTACGCAACAGTTCGTAGACATTTGGATTATTTCCACATTTTGGTTATTATATATAATCTTAACTACTGTGAAAATTCTCATATACATCTTTGCATAGAAAACATCTTCATTTCTCTTGGGTATATATTTAGGAGTAGAATTGATGAGTTTTCACAACATTTAACTTGTGAATTTACCTTTATAAGAAACGAGCTTTCCAAAGTGTCTGTACCATGTTGCATTCTCAACAACAATGAGGGAAGTATGACTATGTATGTGTTTTAAATAAATTATTCTGGTAGTGGTTCAGGATAAGTCTTGAAACAATTAGGTCATTTAGGAAATTGTTGCCAGGTGAGAGCTACTAGGACCCTGAGCTGTACTAGTGGTTGTAATTGGTCTGGAAAACGGCATCTGAGAGGAAGAACACTCTTTAGTAAGAAAAGGGCATTTGCTTCCTTTAAATGCATAATGCTGGGGGTGTGACCTATGAAAATGTGCAGAGAAAGCAGATATTTGCACAGCCAACCAGATTAGCTAAGCCAAAGTCTTGTCAGATATTTCTCAACTTCACATGGAAAATGTCCAATGCTAAATGTCCAGTGTTTCCTTAAACTTGGCAAAAATTCTTATTGTATCATTTTCAGTGGATCATTAACTACATGCTGAATATGATATCTTACATATTTATACATTAAAAAATTAAGATTATATTCATTTGGTGCTAATTAAATGAACATTATTGTGCTGTTTTAAGTATATAAATACATTGTATTCATAAATTCTATGTGTTCACAATGTATTGTTTTTACTGTTAGTCATGGCGTGGTTTATTACTTGGTACAAGCCTTCTATTTTCATAATTCCCTCCAAATGCCTGGGTGGGAACATGCAAATATGGGAAGTGAAACTCCAAGCTGGAGATCGGCCAGTTTCACCATTCCCATGGATATGTGAGCCATCTCGAAGCCAGAGGGAAGAGTCTCTGTACGAAGGAGAAAAAGAGGGCCATGAACAGAAGCATCTGAGACCCTTTGGAAAGAAGTGGCAACACCAGCAGCTCCAGCACTGAGACCGAGACAGAGCGGTGGGCTTCCACACACACGGAGGAGCCAAGTACATGGAATCAGTAAAGCACAATGACTGCATGAGGAGTCAGACTTGCAGAGTACAAGGCCCTCGGACATTTGTAAGCACTACAGGAACTTAGCCTTTTCCCAAGCCGTGCAGAGTTCCAGGGCCAGAAAGAGACCTACTTGTGAGCATGGCTGAGAAGAGGAGCTATAGACAAATTAACTTTATCCAGAATATCTCTGACCCTAACTTTTAACTGTTATTCATTTCTTCACTGCCATCACATTGTTGCTGACTCAGAGTGACATTACAGGACACTGTGAGAACGGTTCCTTTGAGTTTCTGAGAAGGTAACTTTTTGTGGGAGTAAAAAAATTAGTAGATAATGCACAGGACTGACCATAGGGCTGGCCCCACCACGGGGCATAATGTCTGTCCAGCACTGGGCCATGATGCTCTGGGGGACAGCACTGGAGACACAGTGCGGGAATAGACCACGGTCTGCCCCATCAAGCTGGGTCGAGGCACTGAGGGCATGCAGCAGAGCAACAGGGGAGCAGACTGATGAAATCCCCGGGGAATACCAGAAATAGACTTGAGAGACAGAGTGTGGCTCCCCATCAGACTCGACTGGAAAGCACTCACAGAGGCCAACAAACAGACCTTGAACTATTTATAAGCTTTTCCATTTTTGTCAGTGGCTTTCTTTTTGTTATTGTTATTTTGTGTTTATTGCTGCTGTTGTTATTTCCTTTGTTGGTTTTGACTGCCTTTAGGGATGATGTGGAAATGGAGGATGAAGTTGCCTGATGAAAAATGTGGCCTTTTCGTAATTTTCCCATTAGCACAAGTATTTTGTAATTTGTGATCCAAATTTCATATTTTATAGAGCATTACTGTAAAGATGCAGTAAACTAATGTTTCAGTGAATATATTTAACCAATATGAACAGGCTTACTCATACCCCATTCCAAAGTTTCCTTCTAAAAGAATTGTAATGTACATTTAACTAAAAGAGGACATGATAAATACAATATATTTTAGTTAAAATATATTTTTGTGAACTGAACAAAGTTGATTAAAAATATCTGCCACTTACATTGGAACAGGTTGGAGTCTGCCTTTGTATTATGATTTGATAAATACAGTAAGATGGAATAAGATATAAGAATATTATGCAAGGTGATATTTAATTAATGCATTTGGCCTTGGAATAATAAACCTATAAAGTAAACTGTACTATGAAACCAAAATAAATGAGTTCTCTGATCTTTTAAATTATTTCTTACAACCATATTAATGATTGATATTCCAAATATCCTGCTACAACTACTGAGTTGGGATAACCTTGAATGACTTCAAGTTTGGAAAATTAAATTTTATTCACAATGATTAAGTTCATTGACTATGAAAATATAGGAGGAACAAATACTAAGCCGAAAATAAAGGGAAAAAACTGGTTTACAAAAGGGACCAATTCAATCATTAAATAAGGTAACCAGACATTCTAATTTCCTCAGGAGACTGCCTATTTATGATGATTATCTTGATGGCCCATCCAAGTTAGCGTTTGTTCACGGTTGCTTTACCTTTTAACAACAATATTATCATTGTAATTGTCACCAATGAAAATAAACTACAATGGATTTTGTACATGTTTACTTCACATTTTCCAAGCTTTCCTCTGATCTCCTGATGTGTACAATGAATCGAGGGAATGGCGTCCGTACCCTGCGTGGCAGATAGCCTCAAAAGGAGAGGAGCAGCCTCTATGTCTCCCCTCTCAGAGTCAGGCGATGAATTCCTCTCTTTCAAGGACAGACGTGAGTGCACTCACAGATAAAACAAAGTGAATTTAGAGAGCAGAGATTAGACACGGTCAACTCATTATGGTTTTCAGGGATAATAGCTAGCTAGTGGGGAATGTGGGGAATAAGTTTGAGGGTAGATAAAATATTAAAGACATACTTATTTACTGTTATTATAGAATAAGTATAAATTTTTGTAGAGTATGATATCATGGTAAAAGATTTTTTGAACTAAATGAAAATGAAATATGTGAAAAAGAATTATTCTATATAATACTATGGAACACATAAAGTTAACATCAGCAAGAAAATGGTGTCCTTACAAACTGATATTTTACTAAGAGCAACATATCTAGTAAAATTGATTAATATTTTATGTATATACATGGGTTTATGTAAATATATGTGTATATATCATTAAATTGCAAAATAGGTTATGAAGCTGATAATGTAATTTTTAAATTTCAGCATGGGAATACATATATTTTTTGTGGCCCATAACCAACAACATTCAGAAATATTTAAGCCTTTGAATAGTTTTTAATAAGTTTTTGTGTCCTACCAATATATTGAATATTTTATTATTGAATTATTTACATGCTGCTCATATAGTTTTAATTCATAGAAATATTGAAACAACCTGATGCAAAGGGCTTAAGTGGAGAGCAAATGCTTTGAGAATAATTGGGGCAGGGAATGTGCGGATGTGCTTTATACAATTGATGTATATATATGTATGGATTGTGATAAGAGTTGTATGAGTCCCTAATAAAATGTAAAAAAAGAAAAGGAAAAAAAAGAAAATGATTAGGGCAAAGAATGTACAGATGTGCTTTATACAATTGATGTATGTATATGTATGGATTGTGATAAGAGTTGTATGAGCCCCTAATAAAATGTTTTTAAAAAAAGAAATATTGAAACAAAGTATTTATAGCCCTGAACAAACAAAATGTTTCAACCATGAAAGCTTTAAGCAAATTTCATTTATTAGAAATAAAATCAATGCATAAAGAATTTTGAAATCCCTTCAAAAGCAAGGAAGAAATCAAATTAATAACTGAAAGAGTATAAATGACATAAAAAATATACATTTGAAATTATACCAACAGTACATTAGATTATCTTAAATTTTGATAGAATTTTGATATTTAAGAGAGTAAAATGACATCATGTACTACAATGGGATGGAATTAAGAGGGCTTAAGATTTGACAGCAATAAGTTGCAAATAATATTAATGATAATAAAATGATAAATGTTTACATGATAATTATTTTATAGGTTCACGAATACAATAAATTCAATAATAGTTATTTTAAAAGTTCTACCATCTTAATTCTGTATTCATCTACAGTTATTATCAATATGCCTTAGTTTGAAGAATAAACTATATCGTTTTACTAGCTTTGATCAGTTGACAATTGGTAGAGAATTTTGGTCACCTAGATCTTGAAATAATTAAATTATGTGACTTTTTGTCATGAAGTAAAACTAACAACCACTACATAAATACCTCTGAATAATATCTTTGTAAATAGTCTTTCTGGCACATCCCCAAAGAAAATTGAATGAAAGCATTTATACAGTACTGGATGTTAAAACTGAGTCATATAATGTCAATTATTTCATTGAATTCTACTTGTAACAGATTAAGTAAATTCTTGTACAGGTAAAAATGTGCTTTTAATATCTTGTACAACAAAACATAGTTATCTCCAAATTTAAAAATACTCATATTTTGTATATTAAAAAACCATTCTATAGATGGAAGAGCTCTGTAAGCGTCCTGCTACGTGAAATCCTCCCTTGAAAATGGAATCAAGCTCATCTTCAGGTGAATAGCAAATAAATTAGAAGTTCAAATCTTCCTTATATTAGAAGTTGCTACTAATAACATTTTAGCTCAGAATTTTTTTAATAAAGTGAGTATAGCAGAAAACTGAAGACCACAGCCCTATCTTCGTCTCTGAGCTTAGCATAAAGTTTAAAGAATACTCACTAAAGAGATTTTGCTCAATTTCTTTCAAATTAAATCAGTCTTTACTCATTTTAACACATATTCTAGATATTGAAATGGAGGTTTCAAAACTGATTTACTAATAAGAAAATGAAAAATTCAGTCAACCCTGTAGTCACTTGCCAATATTTAAGCCATATTTGATGTATTATTGTACAATCTCCGTGGAATAACTCAGGTGCTTCATTTATTGAATTGTTATAATTTCTCAAAGCATTCAGCAAAGGAAGATTCATGGAAACAAAATATGGATGTGAGATTCAGATAAAAAGTCATGAAAATAGTGGTAATAAAAATACTTTGTAAAATGTTAATAGTTATAAATAAATAAATATGAAAGACATAACACTACAAATAATATTAGTAAAAGACAAAAGCTAAATTAATATTAAAAGCTTTAATAAATATGTCTTAAAAATTCAACCTCACAAAGAAGTGAATATATAAGATTTTTATTTTCCAAACTAGAAAATACTCTTTAAAATATTTTTCTTTTTGGAGACAAAAATGTGGTAAGGTAGACATTCTCATGGCAAAGTAAATATTTTCATACCCTTCTGTTAGAAAGTAATTTAAGAAAATGTGTCCAAGTAGTAATTTTAAAATATCAATAAAACATAAAGACCAGCATAGTCTTTGACTTAGTGATTCCAGTTATAAAATTTGACTCCACAAATCATAATCAGAAATGTGAACAAATGTTTACGCACGGTGACTTCATCACGCATCTGGTGATAAAATATATCATGAATGTAAGCCCAATATACAACAATAAAGCAATATTTTAATAAGTATATTGACTCAGAGAATATTCTATTTGATATCATTTAAAAAGTATTTAATGACATGGAAAAGATTTTTAAGTGCAATAAAAAATATTGCCTTGAAATATATGCTAAAAATTCATCTATATATCTATGTAAAATTAATCACCTTTCAATTTACCCATAAGTTTACACAAATAAAGATTAGAAGAATCTTAATATTTTAATTTTTTACTTATGAGTTTCTGTAGCACAGTCAAAAATCACAAACTTTATACCATAATTTTAAAAATGTTTTTCTATTTTTGCAATTAAAAGAAATTCTACAAAAGGAGTTTCACCTCAAAGCACTGTTAAAACTCATTGTGGGAGTAAGGAAGTGTGGGAGGGTTATGAAGTCAAAAAGTAAATTAAGGTTTTTCTACCTGACAACATCTGGATGTTCATCCCTGGGTTACTGACCAAAAGTTAAGTGGGTCAAAGCCACCAGTCATTTTTGGTGGGAAAAAAGATGAAAAACAAACAAACAAACAAAAACCTGATGACCTACTCCCATAAGATTTCAGCCCAGGAAAACTTTTGAGTAGATGCTCTTGCAGAATCTCCTGGACGTCACAGAACAACAGCAAAAGAGAATCCATCAGTCAGCTGTCAATGCGTCATGCACAGAGGCCGGTGCAGAGGGAGTAACACAGAGAGCTCCACCACCGGTGATTTAAATACCAGCACGGTCACCCAGGGTGAAATCTTTTCAGCGGGGTTTTCAGATAAAAAGGGATTTAAAGGACTGGCAATTTACTTCCAAAAACATTGCCATTGAAAGCCTTGTGGATCACAACAGAAGATGGTCTGATCATGGCGGAGAAAGAACCTCTAGGTTAGGATGTACTCAAAACACACAGAGCTACAAGCATGGAATCCAGTAGCTAAATGAGTGTGTCCAATGACTGCCGGTGGGTGATCTAGGCCTCAGCAAGGACCTCTTTCATCACACATGGTGTCAGCATGAGTCAGAGCAAACTCGCGGACAGCTAACAACATATGACAGCGATTAACTAGTCCGTTTAGCCTCAATGAATTCTATTTGAATATATTCAAATGAATTTTGAAGCTCCCTAGTTTGGTTTGTTTTAAGACTGTATGGACCTTTAGGATGATTTTGTTGTCATTTAATTTAAACAAATATTTCGATCCAAAAGCCATTAGTTGGTAACACTGCGATGGTCTCTTACATTCCAAATTAATACACACACACACCCAAACCACCTGTGCCACACTCAAGAAAAAGGTCTATGTAATCTCTGCTTCTATGGCATAGTCAAACACCACTAACACCACATCAATGTTTGCGGCAATGTTTACCTCACTTATAATCTGATTTATTTTGACATTGTCCTCTATGTCAGCCAACTTTTGTCTTATGGAACAGAATCGACAGCAGTTTTAAGCTCACCAAAATACAAATAAGCCATGCAAATAGCACAAGGTAAAATGAGTTGAGAAAAAAGAAAATTCAAACTTCCTGGTGGAATTAAATTTTTCTCCTCGTCATATAAATATATAAATAGGAAACAAAAAATAATCGGACCTGGGTCTATTTTCCTCATATTCTCGACAGGCAGTGTAAAGTGGTGGTTAATAGATCTGGGTAAGGTGTAAAGCCATTAGGATCTGAGTTCTGCGCTGATGTTTGTTAATTATATAAGTGAAGACAATTTTTTAAAAAGAACTCTGTTTCTGTTTCCTCATCAGTAAAATGGTGATGATAATTGTAGCTATTTATTTTGTTATTTTGAAGAATTAATGAGGTAGTCAATCATGAACCACATGAAACATTTCCCGGTATATTAATACTAAAAGCTTACCTAAAGCTAACAATAGCTATTGCATCCTCAATCTCTACTCAATTCTTTCACAGAAATTCTTCTTGAGTACTTTTCTGTAGGGATAGACTTCTTCACTCGTTCAATTACAATGCTTAATAAGACATAGAATTTTGAAGCCAGGTTTGATCTATTGTTGTGTTTTAAGTTGGTTCCCGTCAATAGCAACCCCTTTGACATTTAGAGTAAAACTTCCCATAAAGTTTCCTGTGCTGCAATCTTTACAAATTCAGATCCCCAGGCCTTTTCTCCCAGGAAGTCACCAATGGGCTCGGATTTCCAAAAACCATGACATCACCACGGTTTCTTGGGGAAAGAAAGGTAAATAAAGACTATTCTGGATTCAAGAAATGCATAGACTCCTGATGGAGAGGGTATATAACATAAATGTTATAGCGATGAAAAATTGTACGGACTACAAAAGGAACCAAAGACAGGATATCTAATCCAGTCTGGGGGATGGAATCAGGGAAAAGGAGCTCTGGGCTGGCAAATATTCATGAGCTGAGTGTGTGCAGGATTACCGTGGAAAATAAAGTGAGAAAAAAATATCAAGAAGGAATGGAATATACAGAAAACAGATGCAAAAGAAATTGTGATCCATCTGAGGAAATGAAAGAAAATTGATTTGGCTAGAGTGCAGGTGGGTGAAAGAATCATGACATTTTTTCCTATATAGCGAAAAAGAAGTCTGATCATCAAAGGTCTTTAATTAAAGTAACCATATAATTTATCATTGAAACAAAAATATTTTTGAAAGTGAATGGAACACAGGCATAAACTAAGAACCTCAGTGACTTACAATGTGTATTAAGACTACTTCGAGGAAATGTGTACTCTTAACTGTGTTTTCTGCATTGTTTTTACCTTTCATCCAACACTTACTCTCCCTAATTTCCCCCTTCTACTCAAAAATCCTTTCTCTGTGATTATCTGAAATACGTTATTTTCAAATCAGGAATAGTAATTTCCCCCATATATTTGAATTTTTTGTTACATAGCAAGACACTCAATATGTAATGGCTGAAACACGGACAACAGGTCTTTAGCTCATAATTTTGCAGTTTGAGTAATACTGGGCAGAATTTTGCAGGAATACCACCCCCCCTTTTTTTTTTCTCAATACAGGGCAGCTTAATGGTAGAGGATCAAAATCATCTGAAGTTCTACTTTGTTACATTCTTGTCAGTTGATTTTAACCATCATCTGAAGCTGTGGACTAAACACCTCCAGAGGGTCCCTGTAGTGTAGCCTGAGCTACATGTTACTGCACAACATGGCATTTTATCAGGGACTATGGCCAAAACCAACCACTGTCTGTCAGTTTGTCGTACTCTGGTGGCTTGTATGTTTAATTATGCAGGAAACAGCCAAAGAAGATGAAATTTATACAAAGTCTTTGTACCAAAAGGAATTTAGAAACATTCTACCATTTCAGGAACTAGAATAGAAGCAAGAACCAATGGTGATGAAGGAAGAAGTTCAAACTTTGCTGAATACGTTAACAAAAAACAAGAGTCAAGTAATAGGTGGAATTCCAATTGAAATGTTTTAATAACACGATGAAGCATTGGAATAATTTAATAATTTATGCCAGGAAAATTTGAAGACAGCTACTTGGTCAACTGATAAGAGATCCATATTTTTACCTATTCTAAAGAAGGATAACCTAATAGAATGCTTAAATCATAGAATAATATAATTAATAGGATATGCAAGTAAAACATTTTACTGAAGGGCATTCAAAAACAGCTGCAGCAGCACATTGTCCAGGAGCTGCCAGATTTTCAGGCCCGATTCAGAAGAGGTTGTGGAACAAGGGATATCATTGCTGATGTCGTTTGAATCTTGGCTGAATGCAGAGACTGCCAGAAAGATCTTTACTTGTGTTCATTGACTGTGTCATGGCCTTTGACTGTCTGAATAATAACAAATTAAGGATTAGTGGGAATTCTGGAACATTTCATTGTGTTCATTTGCAACTTGTACATGGATCAAGAGGAAGTTGTGGAAACAGAGTAAGGGAATACTGTTGTTTTAAAATCAGAAATGGTGTGTGACAGGGTTATGTTTTCTCAGCATACTTATTCAATCTGTCTGCTGAGCAAATCATCTGAGAACCTGGATTATGTGAAGAAGAATTCAGCATCAGGATTGGAGGAAGGTTTATTAACAACCTGGCATAATCAAATGACATAACCTTGCTTTCAGAAAGCAAGGAGGACTTGAACCACTTGCTGATGAAGATCAAAGTTTGTAGTCTTCAGCACGGACTACAACTCAATATAAAGAAGAGACAAACCCGCACAATCGGACCAGTAGGTAGCATCATGATGAATGGAGAAAAGGTTGAATTTGTCAAGGACTTGGCCTTGCTTGAATCCACAATTAATGCTCATGGAAGCAGCAATCAAGAGATCAAAAGGTGTGTTGCATTAGATAAATATGTTGCAAAAAATTCTTTAGCATATTGAAAAGCAAGAATGTCAGTTATTTTGAGGACTAAGATGCACCTAACCCAAGTCATAGTATTTTCTATTGCCTCCTATGCATCTTAAAGTTGGACATTGAATAAGGAAGACAGAAGATTTGATGCATTTGAATTGTGGTGCTGGCAAAGAATGTTGACAGTACTATGGACTGACCAAAGAATAAATCGATCTGTTTTGGAAGAAGTACAACCTGAATACTCCTTTGAGGCTAGGATGGTGAGCCTTCATCTTATACACTTTGTTGTCAGGAGATATCAGTCCCTGGAGAAAGACATCATGCTTGGTAAAGTAGAAGGGCAGCAAAAAAAGGGAAAGCCCTCAATGAGAGAGAAAGTTACAGTAGCTGCAACAATGGGATCAAGTATAGGAATAATGTTTTTCAGAGGATGCAGTACAGGTAGTGTTTTGTTCAGTTGTGCGAAGGGTCGGCATGGGTAGACATTGACTGAAGGACACCTAATAAGAATAACATGGTCAAAACACCTACACTTGACCTCTTCAAGTAGCATGGGCTGTTTCATAAAATAGCTGGTGAGTTTTAGTGGTAAGAATACCAAAAGAGAGAACTGGGAAATCATAACTCTCTCTTCTGTGATTATCTACTATGAGTTCTTAGGGATAGGATTTAGATTCTGTCTTTTGATCATAATTGTGTCAATTAAATTACAGACATTTTAAAAATTATTGTGAAGTTTATGATAAATTATATTGTTTTAGAATAGACATTCTCCCTCCTGGGAGAAGAAGTACTTACTCCTTGCTGTCTAATTGAAATCAGGCTAGCCATTTTACACCATTGCCCTTCCTTCAGAGAGAAATATAACTCTCATCGCAAACTTAAGGGTGGACTTGTTACATGCTCTGACCAATTGAAATATTTAGAAATTAATGTCTGATAAGCAGAAATCTTAAGAGACAACTTATAAATTGCAGGCCTTCCCCCCCTTCTATATTGTTCTACAAAGGATATACTCTGTCAACCTGAATTACAAAAAGAAGATGTCGAAAAGAGACATAGTTAACCCACATGTACAAGTATTACAAAGAAGAGATCAACCTTGTATTTTTAGAGACTCCTGTAAATTTTGAGTTACTATTACAGTTTGTTATCACGGTCATTATCTCACCCAACGTTTGTGTGTCCTTGTCACTGTTGCTCACTCAGTCTGATCAGGTGGGACTCTCTCTGTTGTATATATCAGAGATCCAACTTGGATTAATGTAAGCAAAGGACGGCTATCTAGTGTTCTCATCATGAAACCACACGCAGCTAAACTGTCTTCAAGCACAAGAGCTAATATTTCGCACAAGGTCATCAGATCTTCATCATTTCTTCATTCAAACCCTTTCTATCTGGCTTTTATGATTACGACCAGAGCTCTAAGGAACCCTGGCAGTGCTCACCTGAATAAGTGCTTGACTGCTAAGCAAGAGGTCAGATGACGTAACCAACCAGTCATTGAAAGCTGTGGCCATGTGTCTGTAAAGACTACAGCCAAGAGGACCCTGTGCGGCAGTCCTGCTCTCTCAGAGAGCCTTGGGTACTATAAAGAAAGAGAAGAAGCAACCTTCTTCCTGGTGCCTGATGCTTCTTTACTGGGTCCCATGTCTGGAAATACTGCTGCTTTCACAAGTTCAGAGGAAAGAGCTGAACACCTGAGGATGGTGAACTAGAGCGACTGAGTCCTTCAGCTCTGAAACATCAAAGTTGGGGACGTAAGGTAATTATCCTTATTGCTTAAGCTAGTTTGAGTTGAAATCTTCTGTTATTGAGTCGAAGTTTTTTGTTGTTTGCAACCCAAAGTTCAACATATAGGGAGAGAAAAAAGTGGTGTAAAAATAAAGAACACATGTCTGAAAATGGAGGAAAGAAATCTAATAGACAGGAGTAAGAACATAGAGCTCGTCAAGCTAATCAAGCTAATCAAGGGGAGCAACATGTTTTCTGCGCTGACAAAGCAATGATTTCTTTGACTAACCTTTCTAGCTGCCTTTAGATTTGCGCTGTGAGAGCCTTCTCATTACCCAGAGTCCTCTATTATGTCATCAAAGGGGGAAATGGAGAAGACCGCTCATCTGAAGACTTGACAGCTTTTACAGCGTAGATCAGTGGAGGAATCCAGAAATGGTGAGACATGGTGCAAACTCAAGCCTCTATCAGTCAGAATGTGTTCATCAGCAATATAACTTCAGCAACATAAGTAGCAGTGATATAATATAACTTTCTTTGGAATCTGCTGCATGATCTTTACTATGAAGACTCCTGGATTAGTAAGCAATTTCAGAATTTGTGATAAAGTCAAGCTCTGTGACGGTATGGGATCTATGAATTTAAGTGCCATTTTCTGCGTAACTTAGAGGTGTAGGTGAGGGAACCTAATCATATCTTGTGCTCTTAGGCCACCCAGCAATGGATATGTTTTAATACTATGGATAATCATTATTTATAAAGAAATCGATATGAAGGGGAGTTTAAAAGCTTTGAAAGAGAATGGAACCCCTCCCCAAAAAGTCTTCAAGCCTTCTCCTTGAGAAGTGGAGATCCATGGTAAAAAATTTGAGTCAGTTTGATCCACTATCTTTTCTAGTTTTTTGTTGTTGTTCCAAATTTATCCACAAAATCCTTTTACTCCTGTCTTGATTTTACTGAGGGCAGAGAATCTGGCTCTTTCATTCAACGAAGAAAGCTATTAACAGATGCTCAATCAACTTGGATTGCAAAGACCATAATTGGCCTCCCTTCGGCTCAAGAGCCTTTTTCCTTTGCTTTCACATGGACCAGTTCAGACGGAAATGTTTCCCTTTTTAGGGCCTATTGAAAGCCACATAAAGAAGCTTACCTATTTCTGCATCCAGACAAATTGGACCAAGTGCACAAGAGTCATGGTTTCACTAGCATGTGGTCTAATTCCCAAAGTATAACAGATAATAAGTTAATAGGGCACTTTGCTATTATTAAATATATATATACATATCAATGTTTAAATTTTAGAGGAGAAATTTCATTGTCCTTTACCTCCAGCAAACTCTGCTTGATAGAAATGGTTCCATGTAATACCCTTAGCATTACTTATGATTTTTCGGTTGTGAGTTACAGATAGAAATTCTAGATAGCCTGAACCAACAACAGCAAAGAAAATCTATTTCAGGGTTACTGGTTAGCTCACAGGATCTAAAGAAAGTCATAACACTCAGGGTGAAGAAGTTCAAGGATCAAGTTTGGGCCATAAATCTCAATTAGGATCTCATAGCTCTCCCTTTTGAAATGTGGTATTGGAATGATTCAGGCTCTCAAAATCACATCCTTGTGTGAAATCAATCAACATTTAAATATGTGGGGAAAATAGATTTAATTTAAGCCACATGACTACAATTGAACCAATCTTTATTACCAGCGATGGGAGGATATAATAACTAGCATCAAATGGTCAGCTGGGTTCGGAAGTGTGTGTTTAGGGAAGAAAGGAGCAGAACACAGGGAATGAATTCTTCACACTGATAATGAAGCTTTTCTAGCAATGAGCATTATAAGCAAGTCAAATATATATACTTCCTGAAATAACTCTCAACGTTTTATCCATGATACTTTCCCTTCCTTTTCTTGTGGTGGCTGTAACTGTTTTAATTGCTTAAAAACTTTCTTTTCTTGATGGGACTATTTTCTTGTATATGACAAAGACGAACATATGGTCTGACTGAGAATTCTTTTTAGGGTTACCTTCTCTAAGTGTACAGAGTGAGGTCAAAAGGCAAATTTAAAATCTTCCTACAGGCCCAAGGAAAAAGACCTTCAGCCAGACAAATGGACCCAGTGACTACAAGAGTGGCTCAAGCATAAGAACAGAAGGTGGTGTAGCCCCAGCGACGGTTCATTCTGTTGTCCACAGCAGGGTCCCCATGACTCTCAACTAGCTCAACAACACCAAACAACAGCTTCAACTCATTCAATGATTCCCCAATTTCTCTCTGAGTACTGACTCTTCTCTCTTCATTTCCTAATCAAATGTCATATTCCGAAAAATCTAGTCACTTGGATTTACAGCTACCAACTCAAACTTAACATAGCTAAAGCACAATCCATTTTCTGTCCCGCAAATCAATTCTTCATCATTTTAGGGCCGGTGAGTGGTGTCTTGCCTACATCAGAAGCCTATCCAAGGGCAGTACTTCACCTTTACTCTCACTACCCTTAGAACTGATTGGCCACTAGATACTATTAGTTATATCAACCAGCGATCCCTTGAATATATTCCAAATTCAAGTAGGATGGTTATGCATCCTAGTTTCCATAGGACAACACGATTAACATCTATTTCCCATAACAATGATTAATTGTGCCCCTTTCCCTCTCATAGAAATCCCTGGGCAAAGTGGTTAAAACACTTAAATCCTAACTAAACATTAGATAATTTGACCCACTAGCCCTTCCGCATGGAGAAAGATTTGGTAGTCTGATTCTTTAAAGATCTGCAGCCTCTGAAGTCCTTTGGGGGTAGTTCTGTGATGTCCTTCGTGACCACAATGAGTTGAATTTGACTCGATGGCAGTAGATTTGTGTTTCACTTTCAAAAACAATCCTGCTTAGATGATACATTCAATGACTTATCTTTCATTTAGTTTGCGCCAATGCTAACTCCCCATGATGTCATTTTGTTCTCTGCTTATTTTCTGGCTCCTATCCTTCCTCTTCAGCATAAAACTCTGCCAAACTTGTACATGGAAGATGCATTTGAGCTATTCTATGCCATTTGAATTTCCTTGAGTGTAGTCTTTAAAATTCAGATAAGGTTTCCTTCTCTGTGGAGCTTCTTTAGCGTAACCCACCTGTAATTCACCCCATCAATTCAAAGACAGCATATCTTCAAAGTGCTGCTTGGCACACTGCGTTGGGAGGGGTTGTCCAGAGAAATAAATGCAGTGAAACTCACCTATGTACCCAAAGAACTTTATATCAAGAAGACGCCCGAGTGCAGTCCAGTCAAACTCATGTCCATAGGTCTGCTGCTAGCAGGGCACTCTACAGACTCACATAGCTGATGCCTAGGGGTAAAGCAGGAACCAGGGAGAGCAAAGATGATGAGTGCAGAGTCACGTGGAAACCTGGATGCCAGGTCTGTGGAAACATGGCAGGGCATGTAAGACTGGTAAGGTAGAACAGGCCACATGGGACCACCATGGAGATAGACACAGAGACCCAGTGAAGTCCCAATGGGGAGCAAGCCAAAGTGGCAGAGAGTGAGCGAGCAGATCCCAAAGTCACTTAATCTTATACAAAAGGCTCAGGCTTTGACTTGATTTACAGGTTCAACTCCACTCTTACCCAGGAGTGTCTAGTTGACATAATCCTAACGGTGACACACCTCTTTGCTTAGTGTTTACAGCAGTACACTGTTAACTGTTCAGTTACTTACCAATCAGTTGTTACTGGTATGCGGTGGACTCCGGGCAAAGGATCAAGGAAGGAGTAAAACAGAAACAAAACTCACAGACTTATAGCATATAATTTTATATGCCATATCATAAAAATAATTCTCTTAATTTAATTTCAGATATTGAAGGAAAATACAAATAAAAAGGGGGGGGGAAGAACCTAGGGAAACAATAGGACAGATCTTGTTAAAGGTGTAGTTAAAAATATTCACCAGATATCTGTCGAAAAAAGGTATATCCATGTTGAAAGAGAAAGAATAGAAAATATGCGTTTTGTGCATGAATTTATGATGCTGGGCTGTAACCTATATGTTGATGGTCTGAACCTTTTAGAGAAAGTGATGACAATCAGCTTCTAGAACCCTGGAAACTTTTTTTTGGCAGTTCCACTCTGTCCTACTGCGATGCTATATGTCAAACAGCAAGGAGTTCGGATTTGTGTCTTTAACTATCTATTTCTGTGTGGCCAGCATCTGTTGTCATTTTCAGAAATGAAGGTGTGACACCTAAAGTTTGGTCCAACAGAACTCTTTAAACAGATTTGAATCCAGGTTCTTCCTCATCTTAGTGATTATTCTCTAGCTGCCTACTTTTCTCATGTGGTTTCCATTTCTTCATCTTTAAAAATGGAGATAATGATTTAAATAAATGTGTTTTATAATTCATATATAGTTCTGGAATAGCCTAATTATTTTTTTCTTTCTTCTATGGCATTGTAATGAAGACTGTATATTATTCTTTATATTACCCTTGGTAGTTAGCCTAGAGACACAGTTGACTCTCAATAAATGTATTTCCTTATGAAAATACGTATTCAGATCTGTTACATGCTATATCATGTTTCATTTAATAAATATTTAGTAATTGTTAGAGAACCAGTGTTCATATAACTTTTGATAAGAGCAACTAATTTCTAGTTATATATATTGTGTGTTATGTGAAGTTGCTCTCAAGTCAGTTAGGGAGCCCTGGTGATGTAGTACGTTATGTCTTGGGCTGCTAACCTCAAGGTTGGCATTTGAAAACACCAGCAACTATGTAGGAGAAAGAGGAAGCATTCTATCCTTGTAATGGTTGGTAGTCTCAGACCCCCACAGAGGCAGTTCTACTCTGTCTATACGGTCACAATGAGTCAACATCTACTTGATGGGAGTGACTCAACACGGCTCCTACTCAGCAACTCCATGCACAGCCAAAGGCAGCACTACTCCACCATTCAATTGTGCCCCCTCCTCACACTGCTGCTACGTTTCATAGCTTGTGCTGACGCCAGTTTCTTTACCTTAAACGTGGGCTCTATTGTGTTGCTGTTATAACATTAATAAACATATTATATTTGTATCTCATGTGAAATTTGCTTCTGGGTACACTTAACCCACTCAGTACAAAACTGGCATGTTTTCCCCTATCAACTTTAGTTTTTGAGATGCAGAACATATGTCATATACCAATCTTCACTTTTCTTGACCACAAAAAATAGGATATTTTAATGTAGTGGTTAGTATCTTCTGGGCATAATTAGTATCTTCTGGGCATAAGGGGAATATATTAAAAATTAAAAGTATTCTACATGAAAATGTGTTTTTTTTCATACCCAAAGCACAGATTTCTGATTCATATTCTCCAGTCATTCAGGACATAAGAAGCTCCTTTTGTAAGACTCCTGAGATTGGGATCTACCAGGACAATCCTACAAAAGATTCCAACAATCTGCCATCATGTGAACATTTCATCTTCCTTGGTATCTGGTTTCCATTGTTTTTATGTCTTGGAGAAATCTTTCACCTTGGTCTTCACTTAAATCACCAAGAGTCTTGAGAATTGATCTAAGTAACTGTGCACATAATAGACTTTAACCCTCATGTTATAGCCAACCCTATTGAAATGAGGAACCTATTCTCTAAGCATATCATCTACTAATTGTGTGTAGTTGGCTGCCTTCTTGTTGCTAAGAAAACTTTTCACAAGAACAAATGAATACCAGGCACATGATTCTATCCCATTCATTGAACTATGAAATGTGGGTCATTATGTCTGATTTTTGGACCATCAAAAATTCTTACCTGCATTTTTTTCACAGTAAGATCAGGTAACTGAGGTGCTAGGTATACAGTTCATGTAGACATTTTAAGAAATGTCCCTGTTCAAAGCCTTTACAAACTGCTTCATCATGTCTAGCTCTACACAGCGGCAGTATGATTCTATCTCATGCTACTGATTACATTTTTCCCTCCAAACACTATATATTTCCTCACAGACCCAATCTTTTCCAGCCCAAATTTTCAGGTTTGACTCAACTAGTTCAAAGGCATAAGAAAGCAAGGGTGCTTTGTGAAGCCACTATGTTGACCAAGCGTAAAATTAACCACCTTCAAGTCTAGAGAAACCACCCATTGATATTCCTAGTAATTTAGCTTTTCCGAGACTAAGGAGATGCCCTGTACTCTTCTTTGATTCTAGTGGAGTGCTGATAGGAATAGAACCACATTTGTCGTCATTATTTAAAAGAACACATTTCAATTACATTTTGAACTGTTGATGAAAAGACATTACTCACTTGGGTTATTTTCTGAAAGACCAATTTTCTTCAGCGGGCTTCTGATGTCTTTGCAGAATACTAAGTTGTTGTCTTTGGTAAAGAATGACAGCAAATCCTTTTCTCTCCTCTCATAAAATGTAATTTTTGTCCAGGCTAAAGTACGTTATTTTCTTTAGTCTGGAAGCAAGCAATTCAGAAGACAACATGGAAAGACTTAAGTTCTTCATCAGATCACTCCATTCATTCTCATAAAAATGTTTACTGGGTAAGGTTGTTTGGAAATAACGGTCCTTGTCCCCACTTCCTTGTCATATAAGACATATATGACTCATCGTCTGAGAGCTGTAGAAGTTCATGGGGAGGTAGAGCCGGTACAAGAACTGAGTGTAGAGGAATTTGCATTAGAGGAAAGAAATACATGAACAGTTGTGAAACAAAGGTCATTATGAACAAAAAATGTGGGTAATTTTTTTAAAATTCCCCATTCATATAAGAAATCATGTTATGAAATCCTGTTTCTGCAGAGGAGTTCTTTTAGAAGGAGGAATAATTTTTTTTTATACATACAACCTTATCCAAGAAGCTAGAGCTAATGGAGTCTGTCCAGGGTAATTTTCTGAATCAGCGCCTCAAATAATCCCGGGCACAGGACTAAAAACCAAGACACCAGGGAAAAAAAGGTTTGTTGTTGGACTGTGAATTAAAGGCTTCCTATGGTTATTGCCATTGTTACAGCCACTGTGTCAATCCTTATCTTGAAGTTTGTCTTTTGTTTGTTTGCTTTCCTGCCTTATGCCGACCCTATACCTTACCAAACATATGCTTTTCCTGGGACCGCTCTATCCTGTTAACATGGATAGTTTCTAAAGCAAAGTTTTGTTCCCATTTCACTTAAGGAGAATTCTGGCTGTCTAGTTCCAAGACAGATTTATTTTTCTATCAGTCTGTGGTTCTGGCAATATTTTCCACCATAATTTAAATGCAGCATTTTCTTGCGCTCTTTCTGGTTCATTGTCCAGATTTCCCAGACACGTGTGGCAATGGAAAGACCATGACTTGGTTCTGGTGCACCTTCATCCTCAAAATGAAATCTTTGCTCTTTAATCAGTTAAAGAGAGTTTTTGCAGTAGAATTGCCCAGTGCAGTATGTTTTTTGATTTCCTTCTTTTTCAAAAAAAGTAGTTTGGGGGCATATATTTCACATATCATGCAATTTAATCATTCATTATATATTTAAAATATTTTTACAATTATCACCCCAATCAATTTCAGAACATTTTGTTCCAGTTCTCATTGTTGTTAGCTCCCCATTTCTCCTCATTTCCCACTGCAAAGCTGTTAGAAAATTATTAATCCAGTTATTGCCTCTATTGATCTACAGATCCCTGATTTCATATACCCCAAATCATTAAAAACTCCAGGAATATGCAAACAAACAAAATCATCAACAATGACTACACAAAACATTGAAAAACATCAATCAAAAAATAATCACAAAATATTAAAATCTGACACACCTTTAAAGTGGGTCAAAAGAGATAGCAAACAATAAAGCATTATATTTTAACCTAACTTTTTTTCTTATTATTATTTCCTTTTTAATAATTAAATAATTGTATTGGGGGCTTATACAACTCTTATCACAATCCACACATACATGCATTGTGTCAAGCACTTTTGTAAATTTTTTTCCCTCATCATTCTCAAAACATTTGCTTTCTACTTGAGCCCTTAGTATCAGCTCCTCATTTTCTCCCTCCCTCCTCTGTCCTCCCCCTCCCCCATGGACTCTTGATAATTTATTAATTATTATTTTTTCATATCTTACACCGTCCGATGTCTCCCTTCACCCACATCTCTGCTGTTCATCCCCCAGGGATGAGGTTATATGTAGATCCTTGTAATCTGTTTAACCTAACTCTTGTTTTTATTCCAATACTTGTCTGTCAGTTTGTCACACTGTGGTGGCTTGTGTGTTGCTGTGATGCTGGAAGCTATGTCACTGATATTTCATATGCAGCAGGATCACCCAAAGTGAACAGAGTTCGGCAGAGCTTCCAGATTAAAAGCAGACAATGAAGACAGACAGGCTACCTACTTCAGAGCAGCTGAAAAGCTAATGCATAATTCTAAACATTGTCAGATACTGAATACTTCATGACCAGAAGCAAAGCATTGTCAGAGATAGTGCCTGACAATTGACCCATCAGGTCGGAGAACACTCAAAACATGACTGAGAAGGATCTGATTTCTCTGAATTGGGATTGACCATGATCATGTAAGTTAGGTAAACCCTGTTGGGGGAAGCCTTCCAAATTTTCATGTGCTGATAGGGCATAACTCAAGGTAAAGAAAAACAGCTGCAAAAAATCTATTAAGGATAGGAACTTGGTATGTGCAAAGTTTGAATCTAGTAAAATTGGAAGCCATCAAAAATAAACTGGAACTCATTAACATATAGATCCTAAGCATTAATCAGCTATAATAGACTGGTATTGGCATGTTGCTTCAAATTATCATATGATTCACTATGCTAGAAATAATACAATCAAGAAGAATGGCATGGTATTCATTGTCAGAAAAGACATTGCAAAATCAATCAGGAGGTACAATGCTGTCTGAGATAGGATTGTATCTATCTGTCTATAAAGAAATCCAATCAAATCATCTTTTATTCAAATTTATACACCAACCAAAAGAGCTAGTGATGAAGAATTGGAAGGAATTCTAGTAGTTTCAATCAGAACATGCAATCCAAATACATTGATAATTATTGGTGATTGCAATGCAAAAATTGGAGAAAAATCGGAAGGAACAGTAGGTGGAAAATACCGACTTTGTGAAAGAAATGAAGCTGGATATCACATGATAGAATTTTGCAAAACCAACCACATAAAAATAACTATACACATGGAATACACAGATTTCAAATTAGGCTTGTTGAGTATTGGTAAAAGCCCATGGTCTAAAGGCAAGGTCACCAATGGGCACCCTGTGGAGGTTGAGTGAGGCAGCCCACATTGAGTTGACCAGAACCCAACCAGCTAGAGATTTTTGAACCTGTGAACTGCTGCATATTGTTGCTGACTTTATGGATGGCCTTCCAGATTTGACTTTGCTTATGAATGTAGATTTCACAAGGTTTCAACTGGAATCAAGATGCTTCATGTCAGAAAATATGATTGTCTCCTCAGAGTACTGGGTTGATGTAAGTGGGCAGTATAAAATTGGACACTCAAAACTGGGGGAATAAAAGTATGATGTGGTTGGCTTACAAACTTCATAGGTGGGGGAACATATTCACAGGATTGTAGGATTAAGGTGTAGGTGTTACTTGATTGCAATTTTGAGGTAAGGGTTATGTACAGGTGCCAAGTTGGCAAGGAGTAGATTGAGTTAGTTAAAGTTTATTATGCCAACCTGGCCTATAAACACATATGGGATTAATTGAAGGGCGGAGAGATAAATGGCTGTGAGCCTACCTTTTCAAATTCTTGTTTTGTGATGGTTGGACAGGGCACAGCTGCCTTAGTCAGTTCCCTGCTTCAGCTGGCAAGTCTCACTTCCTGCAGGACATCCCCAAGAAGAAGTCACACGGACCTACCCTGATGCAGCCCCGGGTGCTGGAAAACGATATGGAGGATCCTGTCAGTGCTGGATGCTTACATATTTACTGATCCGCTTTCTTCCCGCAGTTGTCATCATTGTGTGTGTTTTGTGAGATGGAGGAGGACTTTGCGGATTGGTGTCGGATATAAGGGTTAATGTTGGACTTGTGGACTTGGGAAGCACTGGGTTGGGATGTTTTCTTGATGCACAATTAATCTTTGTATAAAACTCTCTCTTTTACATGAACTTTTGTGGATTTGTTTCTCTAAAGTATCCAGACTAACACACTGCATCTGTGGGAAAAGACAATAAGGAAGTTCTATATCAGCAGGTAAAACCCACCAGGGAGTGGCTATGGAACAAACCATCAATTGCTTATATGTAAATTAACATAAATCTGAAGAAAATTAAAACGAATTCATGGAAGCCAAAATACAATCTTGATTCTGTCCAATCTGAATACCCAGAGCAGCTCGAGAACAGGTTTGATGCATTGAACACTGGTGACAGAGGAGATGTGAAGAAAGCAAAGGGTCCATAAAAAAAAAATTAAAAAGTTCAAAGTGGATGTCAGAAGAGACCCTGAAACTTGTGTTTAGTCCTAGAGTAGCTAAAACAAATGGAAAAAGTGAAGTCAAAGTGCTGCATAGAAAATTTAAAAGTATAGTTCCAGAAGACAGCACCTAATATGCAAATTAAATATGCAAAGACCTAGAACTAGAAAACCAAAAGGGAAGGACATGATCAGCACATCTTGAACGGAAAGAATTCAAGAACAAATTGAATGCCCAAATAATGATCTTGTAAGATTCTCTGGGCAAAATATTGAACGATGCAGAAAGCCTTAAAAGAAGATGAAAAGAGTACAGTCACTGCACCAAAAAGAACTAGTCAACATCTCACCACTTCAAGAGCTAGCATATGATCAAGAATCAATAGTGCTGAAGGAAGAAGTTCAAACTGCAATGAATTCATTAGCCAAAAACCAGGCTCCAGAAAATGATGGAACGCCAATTGAGATGTCTCAATAATATGATGAAGCAATGTGAGCACTTACTTGTCTAGGCCAGGAAATTTGGAAGACAGCTACTTGACCAACTTACTCAAAGAGATCCATATTTGGCCCCATTCCAAAGAAAGATGAGCCAATAAAATGCTCAAATTATAGAATGATATTGGGATTTCACACAAGTAAAATTGTACTGAAGATGATCAAAACACACTTACAAGAGTACATAGATAGGCAGCTGCCAGAGGTTCAGGTCAGATTCAGAAAAGAGTTGAAATGAATCTAGGTTGAAAGCAGAGAATATAAGAAAGATGTTTGCTTGTGTTTTATTGACTATGCAATGGTATTGGACTGTGTGGACCATAACAAATGATGGATAACTTGAGAAGAATGGGAGTTTCAAAACACTTCACTGTGCTCATGACAAACTTGCACATAGGTCAAAGGCAATTTTAAAACCAAAACAAGAGCATATTGTGTGGTTTTACATTGAGAAAGGTGTGTGTCAGGGTTGTCTCCTCTCACTATACTTGCTCAAGCTGCAAGCTAAGCAAATCATCAAGAAAGCTGAATTATATGAAGAATAATTGGAGCCAGGATGATTAGCACCCTGCTATATGCTGATAGCACAACCTTGCTTATAGAAAATTAGGACTTGAAGCACTTGCTGATGAAGATCAAGGATTATAGCTTTCACTATACATTACAACTCAATGCAAGGATGACCAAAATTCTCACAAGTGGACCAATAAAATCAATAGTGGACCAATCATGATAAATGGATAAAATGTTGATGTCAAGGATTTTGTTTTAGTTGGATTTGCAATCAATGTCCGCAGAAGCAATAACAAGAGATCAAAAGAAGTGTTGCAATGGAAAAATCAGGTGACAAGACTTTGTAAAGTTTTAAAAAGCCAGGCGGATGTTGGGTTTTTTTTTTCCATTGCCTCTTATGCATGGTCCAACTCCTCTTCTGAATGCCACCTGAACCGCAAATAGCCTTCTGTAAACTCAGTGCTCAAAATTTAAGTCCCGATGCCATATCCTCCTTTGGATTTGAATTTTATTATTCACAATCCTTGGATCACAGAAACTGGTAGCCTTATTCCATGTGGATTTAGTTGACAATTTACTTAGATGGCTGCTTCTTTTAAGACAAGCTTTTAAGACCACAGACAATATTCTTTCTAATAGCCAGCACAGTCTGGTTTCTCACCACACTTTGCTCCAGCACCCATATATATCTTCAGTGATCACTTCATGATGCTGACCATCAAGAAGTTCTATGCCATAGGAACCAATTGTTCTTAGACTGTGTTGGAAAGAAAAGGTGTTACTTTCATGACTATGGTGGGCCTATCTGAAGCCATGCCATTTTCATTCCTCTCATATGCTGGCCATTGAAAGAGGAAGACCAAAGAAAAATCTATGCATCTGCATTGTAGTGGTGGAGAAAATCACTGAATATACCATGTAGTGCCAAACAGACAAAAAAATCTGTATCAAAAGAAATATAGCCAAAGTGCTCCTTGGAGGCAAGACTGGCAAGATTTCATCTTACATACTTTGTCCCTGGAGAAAGACATCATACTTGGTAAAGTAGAGGGACAGCGAAAAAGAGGAAGACTATCCATGAGATGGATCGACATGATGGCGGCAACACTGAGCTCAAGCCCACTGAATAATTGAGATCGTGGCACAGAGTATGCATAGTGTTTCTATGGGATGGAGCTGACTCCATGGTACCTAACAACAACAACATAGAATTTAAGAGGTTAATAAAAGGGAATTATACAAGTATAGACTCCCTTAGACCACAATACCGAATTGTTGATTTGTGCAGTTTAAACTCGCAAGCGACTGGACACTATTTTCATACACAGTGAGGACTGGTGATAGGCAAACCTTTCAATGACATGCATTAGTAAAGGCAGAACCATGGTTGCCAAACTAATAAATGACATAAAAGAACAAAAAAAAGCATTTGATAGTAAATCTATGATAGTCTTCGGCCGTCCTTTATTTGGCACGCTCAAATCAAGAGAAGCAAACTAAGTCCATGGACCACCAATCCCATAGCCTTGGGGTATCAAATATCTGCTTCATCTCACATTAGGTTGTTTGGGTCCCGCTAGTGCCCATAAAGCACATAACACTTTCTTCCCAGGTCCAACTTCCAAAACACTTCAACAGAGGGTATCTCACCTCAGCTGGGGTCAGTTTTTTTAAATGGAAAGAGAGAGATAATAACATTCAGTTGCTGCTATGTAACATCGTGCTAAGATCATAGCAAACCTTACTGAAAATTCAAGTCAAGATTGGGGGAAAGGACAGTCTATGTCTAGAAGAAGGTGGTTACATTTTTTTGGTGGGTAAACTGGGAGAATGACCTTTGATTGGGACAGACAACAGTATTTACAGAGAACCCAGTGAGAGAACACACCCAGTACCATGTTCCTAATTGGACACGTATGACCTAGTTTCTAGCCAGCCTTTAGTGCCCCAGGTGATATACTAAAGACTACTGAGACATTCAACTCTTTCCTTTCGAGCCACACAACAAAATTCATAGGCCACACCCAAAGGATTTCATGTGGAAACTCCACTAAGAAAACCTGTTTTTACCTCAAACAATCTATAGAATATATATATTTAAGGCATTTTATTGGGGGCTCATACAACTCTCATCTGAACCCATACATACATCCATTGTGTCAAGCACATTTGTACATTTGTTGCCATCATCATTCTCAAATCATTTTCTTTGTGCTTGAGCCCTTGGCATCAGTTCCTCATTTTTCTCCTCCCTGCCTGCCCCCGCTCCTTCATGAATCCTTAATAATTTATAAATTATTATTATTTTGTCATGTCTTACACTGTCTGATGTCTCCCTTCACCCGCTTTTCTGTTGTCTGTCCCCAGGGAGGGGGTTATATGTAGATCCTTGTGTCGGTTTCCCTTTTCTACCCTACCTTCCCTCTTCTCTTCTGGTATTACCACTCTCACCACTGGTCCTGAGGGATTCATCTGTCCTGGATTCCCTATGTTTCCAGTTCCTATCTGTACCAGTGTACATCCTCTGATATAGCCAGATTTGTAAGGTAGAATTGGGATCATGATAATTGGGGGTGGTGGGTAGGAAGCATTAAAAAAACTAGAGGAAAGTTGCATGTTTCATTGTTGCTACACTGCACTCTGACTGGCTAGTCTCCTCCCCGTGACCATTCTGTAAGGTGATGTCCAGTTGGCTACAGATGGGCTTTGGGTCCCCACTCCACACTCCCCCTGATTCACAGTGATATGATTTTCTGTTCTTTGATGTCTAATATCTGATCTAATATTTAATGAACTGACATACTCTCTTTTGACTTCTTGACTCTTTTTGACTTCTTGACACAATGACTCAGTATGGATCTGTTGAGTTCTTCTGCTGTAATATAAGATAGCATTGATAAAACATACACTAAACTACTCTATTTACACTTCTGGAAAATATTCTTCATTTAAGTATTTTTAAGTGACAATATCTCCATTCATATTTAGATATTTGAGATGATGCTATTTGAGATGATGGACTATTAAAAAAATACAGACTCTAGAGGATAAACATTGGAAACTACCAGGTTTCTCCATCTCACATAACATCTGTTTATCCCACCAAAATTACTTTTTTGTTATGGCCCCAGTTTCTTTGCTTTAGCACTGGGCACCTATAATGTTGGTGTGGTCGTTAAATATGTCTTATGATTATTGTTAATCATCACTTCAATCAAATGGTATGCTTATATATTGTATAATGGTGTTAAATGGGAATAACTAAAGTATCAGTTACTTCCTAACCAAGTAATAGTAATTTACACAATAACCTGTACTTATCTATTAGCTAGTTCATCTTGTATATTTTCAATAAATTTATTTTCTTTGAAACTCATTACTAATACCATTAGTTATGTATTAGTTAACATTAATTGACACTAGCTAAAAAGTAGCTCACATTTGTCAAGGATGTACTTTGTACCAGGTTCTTTCCTATGCATCTCCTGTGTCTCATGGATTCTCATGGGTTACTTATCTCCTATGTGTCTCCTGGGTTGACTCATGAAAATACTGGTAGCCTCTCACTCTTTCCAGTATTTGAAAACTCTTTGAAAAAGCATAACTGATATTGACTTGGGACAAAATTGCTCTCCTACTTTTTCTATATTTGGACGGGATTTTATAAGCAGGTTTCATCCTGAAGTTTGCCAGATTCTAGCCCTGGATTTGCTTATTCATCCTCGGAGGCCCACTGGACTGGTTAATGCATGAATTGCTATAAGAGCACTCAATAAAATAATTTATAAATTATCAAGGGTTCATGAGGGAGGGGAAATTAAGGAGGTAGGGGGAAAATGAGGACCTGATGCCAGGGACTTGGGTGGAGAGCAAATGTTTTGAGAATGATGAGGGCAACGAATGTACAAATGTGCTTTACACAATTGATGTATGTATGAATTGTAATAGGAATTGTATGAGTCCCTAATAAAATGGGTTTTTTAAATGGCAAAATAATTGACTAATAGGTTACTTTTGCCTCTCTCCATAGGTAGAGTTGATAAAAAAAATCATGTGATACGATAAAACATACATTAAACCGAATCTGATTCTACTATTGAGAAGTGATCTCCATTTAATTTCTTATTATACCACCTCTTTCTGGTCAATTGAAAAAATGACCTTATTTATAAGAAAAAAAGCATGTCATTTTAATACACAGCTAAACACTAATGAAATTGCTGAAAGGATCATAGCAAAAGCAAAGCTATCAGGAGATTACTAAGAGTTTCTTTTCCCGGGACACAGAGATAAGATTTCCACTCAACAGAGAAGTACTAAGGGTAGTCATCAGAAATAAGATATCTGAACAGTAGAAATTACACAACATAATGTTATATTGTTATAGATACAAACTGCATTTGAAACGGTTTTAGTAAGCCAATTCAATCACTACTAGGTTTTCCTCAGACCTCTCAAATGATTGAAATAATAAGCATTTTCCTTAACCAGGAAAGCATATTGAGGTGAACCATTACCTAGCACATTGTTCAACACAGAGTAGGCATCTGTAAATATTTCCTGAATAATCAAGTGAATAGATGAAAACTCAGGGAATATAAACTTCTCCCTGCTTTGAAGGGACTCAGAGTGTATTAGGGCAGAGCATTAACATGAAAAGACTATTTTAAAAGTCAAGGTGAAAACATGAATATCTGTATTTTCTACCAAGTGAAGTTTTGGACTACAGCAGTTGATAGAAATTATCACAGAAATCAAAGCAATTATTTCATGTCAGGAGGACCTTCTGCAGGGCGGTTACATACTTTGAATAATCTCTTCCACTGGCTAATATAGGAAACAGAAACATACTGCATGGAAATATAAAGAAGAAATTAATGAAGCCCACAGCTTCCCTAGCCCACGACCCCTGAGCTAAGGACTAGGAAGAGGGAGCATGCTAGAGACACCATATTCATCAGAACTCGCTTCTAACTTTCAAAATGTGCACCAAGCTATGCGATGTGACCCCAGGGGCTTTGCAATTCCAACCATTTCCAGTGTCGTGAACACGAGAGCAGGCTGCTGGAAAGTCACAGTCAGTGTGATCCAGTCTGAGTGAAACAATACTGAAGTTAGAGAAGTCCTGAAAGGCTTAGTTATTGTTCGTGAAGGGGTTGACAATCATGGATAAAAAATGCTCTTGGTGAAAAGTAGAATTGTAATCAATGTCATTGTCATCTGAACCACATTGTTTTCACTGTAACCAATTGTGAAACCAACATAAATTCAAAACTAAATTAGTAAAACAGATGCTTCTTTTGTTTGGAAATTTCAGTTCCATCTAGCCATATTGTATATCATTTTTGTGACTTATACCACATAGAAAGAAAAATCACAGAGCATAATATAAAAACACAAAACATATTTAGCAAATTTGTGGATTTCATAAGTCATTTATAAACTTTGGATCTACAATCAACTTCAAAGGCTTTTGAAAATATTTATACACACTGGAGTCTCAATAATGCTACATGTAATTATGCCATGCCTTTGCAAAAACACATTCAAGAAATGAAGCTTATGCAGAATATCAAGTTTCCTATTTGGGGTTTATCTTGGAGACAGTGAACAATTTATTTTCCAATCTCTGTCTCCACTGATGCTCATGATTAAGCTAAATACATTGGTGCAATGAAAGGAAAGAGATACATCTTGTACATATTTCTAAATTGACTTGTGACATTAGGAAATCAATCTGTACAAAGTGGGATTTATTTCCCTAGTTCACTAAGGTCCAGCCAATTTTTGTGTCCTCCACAATTTCAACTTTTTTTTGTACAGAAATTAGAGAGTTCACTTTTCATGTTTCTGAATTACAAGACTTACTCTGACTTTAAAACTAACATCTTTATCTCTACATGAAATCATGTGTATTCAAGTACAGCTTCCAGTGTGGGCTTACATACATAGCTTATTTGCATAGGGAAAACTTCCTAGAACTGTTTTGTTTTGCTTTTAAGTAGCTAACCTACAAAAGCATTGTGAAGAGGGGATGAAAAATTCACACACACACACTTTATAACAGCTAATGGGGGAAAACACATTTTTGTGTTTATGATGTGACATTCAAACATTCAAATGTATAAACAGTACAACGTGCTTTGCTAAATTTATAGCACCCATTGTGAGTGCAAACTGATGGGTTTAAGGTTTGTGTTTAGTCCAATACTTTGAGGTGCTTCCATTTTGTTTATATTAGCAATATTTTACTTCTGGTATCTTAAAACAAAACGTTATCAGTCCAAATAAATCACGGACGTCTTGATCAGGGGGGTAAACATGAATTGGAACCACAAAGAACAAATGTCTTGCTTGTTAGAAATGAGCAGCTAATGGCTGTCCTGGAGCACTGCGACAGTTAACCAGGTTAGAACGTGCCCCATGGGAAAGCCTTCATTTTCCATTGGACTGAGAAGACGTGGCAACAGCGTGGGTGGGTTTCTGGAATCTAATTACCCTGCTTTTTAATCTGTACATACTAGTCTTGTAGTTTTTGACAAATGATTTTACTACACGTCTGGTGTTTTTATACATAAAATAGGTAATGAAATGCATGCTATAAGGTCATTTTGAGGATTTGAAAATATAATATATGAAAAGGTATGAGAATTTGGTTTTATGTCAGCTTAGCTGGGCCAAGATTCTCAGTCGTTTGGTAATTGAGGTCTCCCTGTAATATGACCTAATATAATGTAAAAAAATGCCATGGTGGCATCTGTTGTGACCTGGGGAAGATTAGGGTGGAGTGTAAGACACAGCTCTGAAGATACAGAAATGTCCATTCTTATTCATCTCAACCCTCTGCGTACAATAGAATGAAGCTGTGTACACAGGTTAGGGTGAAGCACTGCCCAGTGAGCACCAGCTTTACAATTCATGTGTTTGCGCTGTTGTGTCAACTCATCTTGAAGATATTCCTCTTTTCCTCTCAACCTCCACTGGTCTCTCCTGATAACGTATCCAAAGTAACATAAATATGTGCAGATACCTTTTGTTTCTTGCTAGTGAAAAATACTACCGGCCCTTAATGACCCTATAGGACAGCGTAGTCCCTAATCATTTACGACACTGAAATTCTTTATGGAAATAGAAAGCCCGCCTTTCTCCCATGGAGCAGCTAGTGGTTAGGAACTGCTGGCCTTTCACATCGCAGCCCAAAGCTATCCACTACACCACCCGGGTTTCTGCACTAGTGAAAAAAGGTGGTGAAATAAAATATATGCTCATAAGCTTATGTAATTAAAAATGGGTTATTTGAAATTGATATTTAAAGAGAGCACAGCTATGAAAATAAACATTGGTAGAAATGGTAAACTAATTAGGAAGATGTCTATGAACTGAGAAACTATGCATAAAAATATCACCTCAGCTGTGGTGTCTCTAATTTTTAAGGTAACGATAAAGCAAAATATGTGTCGTGCTTTTCATGAAGGGTCCAAGAGGGAAACAGAAACGCGCTTGGAAAAATAAAACATGATAGCTCCCCCACACGCACACACATGTACACATGGATACTATATACAGCAATTGCTTCTACTTCCAGACGTAAAACAACCTGGTAATTTAACAACGAATAATTGTGGTAGTAATGATAAAAGCTAAATGCTGTTAAATCAGACCAAGAGTTAATGGAAGAGCATAAACTTAGGAATCACACTTTATATATTAAGACCAAAAATAAAACTTCTCTTAAAATGTTTTATGTGGAGAATCTGGAGAAATACTTTGCTGTCCCTGAGTTCTAAGGGCTGGCTCCCTGGTGTGACTGAGGATACCCTTGGGGTCATTTAGTGCGGAAGGTCTTTAGTGGCGTGCAGCAGGTGGCCATAACTGACCTACAGCATCTGGGGGTATCCCAGGAGTCCAGGCCAGGTGCCATAGAACCCTGGGACACTGAATCCCACATCATTGGGACACATGGCATGCTCCAGAAGCAGCTATGATGGGAACCCAACTGGGCCAACTGGACTCTACCCCAGACATGCTTGAAACCGGAGGACTTAAGCTGGAAGACACACGGTGTCTGAGGAAGCAGAAGGCAGCTGGGCAGCTGTCCGCAGAGCGGTGTACTGTGGGTTGGCGGACAAACAAGAATTTGCTGCACCAACACCCGCATGCAGCATTAAGATACGACACACACTATCCTGGCCAGCCTGTGGCAGCCATTCTGTTCTATTTAGCTTGTGCTAGTGTATATTATGGTGCATCTCAGAGGTGTGCCACCACGGGGGCCACCCTCTTAAAGCTGTGTTACTTGTTTCTCTGGTTTTCAGTAAATGACACCCAGGAATGTTGAGCCTAGAGGAAAAGAAAGCATAAAAAGGGTTTGGGGTCAGGGGGGATCTAGAGGGTGGGGAGAGAAGAGGGAAATAACATCAAGAAGTCCTGGAAGGAAACGTATGTTTGGAGACTGATTATGTTAAAGTGCCTTTCGGAATATACTACTTAAGAGCCTAGGACCCCAGTGTCCAAATCAAGTTTTTCATCTTTTGTTGGTTTATCTTGTTCTGTATGACTCAGTAGTTTGGGCCTTACATGGATGGTCTAGTAAGCTTCAGAATCCTACAGTGCGCCCTAAATCATCTAAAACTAAGAACACCTGCACACAGGATGCGGATGCATAGGTCAAGTGAAGCATACAGACCTCAGTGAAAACTATGTGGGAGGATGATCCAATGTGGCTGGTAGAGAATCAGTGGTATGGGAACCACTAGTTTGCAAATACAATGTAAAAGAAAAATAAAAATTATTTAGTATCACTTGTGATATAGGGTCTATGAGTCGGAATCTACTCAACAGTAATAATTTCATTTATTTATTCATTCAGTGATCATTCCATTCATTAATAATTACTATTAAGGAAAAAGGACATGAATAAAAAAGATAATGCATAATTCATAATAAAACAAAAATGATCAAAGAAGGCATAATCAGTACCAATAAAGTTAGAGTTTGGATAATTATCAGATTAAGTTTAACAATCCTAGTATTAAATATATATAGCAACTATGAATATTTGATAGTTTTGTCATATGTCTCAAATTTAGAATTCAGAATTAGCGGGACATATCTTAATGAAAAAGTACAGAGAAAATGTTCAATGTAAATTTATCTTTGTGTCTAGAAATTATGAATTCATGGTATTGGATCCAAGGATCTAAGAATGACTTAAAATGGGTAGCAACCAAGAAAAAGAAGTTTGCCTACAATATTTTTATGTAATTTGTTGAAAGCTTTTCAACAAAAATGAACTGTATTACTGACATATATCTGCAGCATGTATGAGAAACATATAAGGGAAAGATGATGAGCTTCTGCCTTCTAGATTTTTCAGCATTCTATTGCTGTGTAATAAATCACCATGCATGTAGCAGGTTAAAACAAAGCTCACTTATGAGCTCCTGGTTAGGCAGGGCAGAAATCTGTCACAATGTAATCACATGATCTTCTCGGGGTCACTTATGGCTGAAATCAAGGCGCTAGCTGGAGTGAGTTTTTATATGGAGGCTGTGTGAAATAATATCTACCCAAACACAGTCAGATTGTTGGCCAAATTTAGTTCCCTGTGGTTTTAGGACTGGGTTCTGTTTCCTGGCTGGCTATCAGCCAGTAGCTGCATTCAGGCCCTCAAAATGGTCTACATTTCTTCCACTTTGGCCCCTTTCAGATTCAAACCAGAAATTGCATTTGAGTCTGCAATTGATTCTTCTCTGAGCACCTTCACTGGCTGTAAAAGGCTGGTGGGATTCTGTCAGGCCCACCCTACCTAAAGATAAATTGTTACCAACAAAACCTTGGGAGAAACACCCATCTTCTCCACAGTTTGAGGGAGCATGGAGAGCAGGGTAATGTGAGGGCTCAGCCATCTGCCCACGTCGTAAATGAAATCGCTGCTACAACTTTTCTTCAGCAAACACAGAGTAAAGGATGTCTAATCCAATGATTACTGAGACGATCATGTCGTTTTGTTGCCACTGCTGCTGCTGCACTGTCAAGATGCTGTTCAGTCAGTTCTCCCCCGTAGCAACCCTAGAGATAATAGAAGTAATCGCTGCCTGGCCCAGTCACCTCGCAGCAGTTCTTATGCTGGCGCCATGGCGGAAGCCACTGTGTCAATCCATCTGCTCTAGGAGCTTCCTCTTTTTTGCCGTCCCTCTACTTGATCAAGCATGATGTCCTTCTCCATGGACTAGTCACTCCTGACAACGTAAGCAGTCAAGAGGAGACGGAGTCTCACCATTCTCGACTCTGAGAAACTTTCTAGATGGATGCTTGTCTTTCAAGACAGATTTTGCTGTTCCTTTGGCAGTCCACGATAGTTTCAATAGTCTTTGCCAGCACCATCATGCCGATGTTACAAGCAGCAACTCAGCTTGATCTACATTTCCTCCCATTTTGGCCCCTTCCAGTTTCAAACCAGAAATGGTTTTTAATCCTCCGATTTACTCTTTCGTGGGCAAACTCGTAAACTGTAAAGGGCTCATATGATTATGTCTCCTTCAGTCTTCGTTACTCAATGTCCAAATTTCACATGGGTGTGACACAATTGAAAATGCTATGGGGGTGGGGTAAGGGACACATGAGTCATCGTGATAATCTCCATGCTTTTCGAGACTACAAAGATGCTGGTGCTGAAGATTTACCCAATGTCATTTAATGTGTCATTTGAGCTCTTGATTGCGGCTTCCAGGAGAATGACTTGTGGAACCAAGCAATATGAAATCTTTAACTTCAACACCATCTCCACTTATGATGCTGCCCTTTGGCTCCGCTATGAGGATTTTGTATTCCTTTACATTGAATTGAAATTCATACTGTAGGCTGCAATCCTTGATCTTCGTCAGCAACGCCTTCAAACCTCACTTTGAGCAAGCAACGTTGTTTCATCTGCATAGCACAAGTAGTTAATAAGCTTTCCTTCAACTCTGATGCTACGTTCTTCTTCATATAAGTCAGCTACTCTGACCATTTTCTCAGTGTAGTGATTACATAAAAACAGCGAGTGGAGACACCTTGGCCTACACCTTTCTTGATTTTAAGCCATGTCATATTCACTTGTTCTGTTAGCAAACTGCCTTTTGTCTCTCGTAGGAACACAAGGAAAAGTTCTGGGATTCCCATTCTTCTCAAGGCGATCCATAGTTTGATATCATGCATAGTTGAATGCCTTTGCATAGTCAATAAACACATGCAAACGTCTTCTGGAATACTCAACTTTTAGTCAAGATCCATCTGTCACCAGCAATGATATCCCTTATTCCACCTCCTCTTCTGGAAGCACCCTGACATGGAGTACTGCAAACATTGTGAATGATCTTTAGCAAAATTTTACTTCATACGATGTTAATGATTTTTCTACAACTTGAGCATTCTCTTGAGCCATCTTTTTTTGAAATAGGGACAAATATGGATCCCATCCTGTCGGTTGGACAAGAATCCATCTTCCAGATTTCCTGGCACAGAGGCATGAGTGCTCCCAGTGCGGCTTCAGCTGGTGGAGACACTTCCATCGGCGTTCCATACATTCCTCCAGCCTTGTTTTTCCAGGAGGAGTTATGCCCATCACTTGTCTGTCACTCTGTCGTACTGTGGTTATGCATTCTTTGGGAGAAAGACAAGACTTTGTACTCCTGTAAATAAAGAGTTGCAGTCTGGTAAACTCACAAGGAGAGCTCTAACCTGTCCTATTGGGGCTGTATGAGTCAGCGTTGCCTTGATGACAATATATATATATATATATATATATATATATACAGTATATACACACACACACACATATATATATAATTTTCACTGTTCCATATTCACATTTTTACTTTTTCCAAGGAAAGGGGACCCAACAGAACCCTCAACTTGTAGAACAAAACCTTTGGTATCACATGCAGTAATTTTTTACTAATGATCAGACAGGGAGCGGCCAGATCTTCAGGCATGATTCAGAATAGGACATGGAGCAAGGAATATCATTACTAATATCAGATATTTCTTGACTGAAAGAAGAGAATACTAGAAAGATGTGTGTGTGTGTGTGTGTGTGTGTGTGTGATTACATTAAGGCATTTGACTGTGTGGACCATAATAAACTATAGATAACTTTGAGAAGAATGGGCATTCCAGAACATTTCATTGCCCTTATGTGGACCAAGTACATGGACTGAGAGGCAATTATGTTTATAGAGCAAGATGATAATATTGCATGGTTTAAAATTAAGAAAGCTATGTGTCAGGGTTGTATCATCTCACCATACTTATTTAATCTGTATACTGAGAAAATAATCAGAGAAGCTTTATTATATGAAAGAGAATGTGGTATCAGGATTGGAGGAAGGTTTACTAAAAATCTGTGTTATACAGATGACACAACCGTGCTTGGTGAAAATGAGGGAACTTGAAGTTACCTTTCAATGTAAAGAAAGCCAAAATCCTCACTACTGGACCAGTTGGTTGCCTCAGGATAAACTAAGAAAAGATTTAAGTTGTCAAGAACTTTTCTTCCTTGGTTCCAAAATCAGTGTTCCTGAGAGAAAAACATTGCAATGGCTAAATATGCTGCTCAAGAGGCCCTCTGCAAAGTATTATATGGGGTGTCTGATCGAAGCCATAGTATTTCCAACGGTCTCATATTCATGTGAAAGTTGGACATTGACTAAAGAAGATCTGAGAAGAATTGATGCATTTGAAATTTCATGCTGGTGACTGTTGAAAGTACTATGGACTGGCAAGAAGGAAAACCCAACCCTTCTGTCTTTGAAGATGTATAGCAGACTGTTTCTTAGAGGCAAGGATGGAGAGACTTAGTCTTATATATATTGGGCCAATTAGCAGGAGTGACCGGTCCCTGGACAAGGGCATGGTGCTTGGTAAAATAGCAGAGCATCAAAAAAGAGGAAATCCCTCAATGCAATGGATTGACATCGTGGCTTCAACAATGAGCTCACACGTAGTAATAATCGTGAGGATAGCAGAGGGCTGGTTCGGCTGTGCATATGGTCACTCTGGGTCGAACCTCATGAGATTGCACCGAAGAATAAAACTCCATTAAGAGAAAATTTCAGAGACTGTTCTGACATCCACTTTGACCTTTTCTTTTGTGTGCGTGTGTTAAAAAAAAACACACATTTGAATTGGAATATACTTTACACTTCACAAAATTTAATCAAGCACATTGAGATTTGTGTAATCACCACAACAATTACAACATATTTTCTTTTCATACTCATTATTTGATCCTCATTTCCCCTCGTCCTTCTCTGCCTTGCCCCTACCCAGTCATTGTCTCTAGAGAATAGATCTTCTTGTTTTATATTTTACATACAAAAATCATAGAAAACCAAACACTATGGGTCAAAGGGAAATCAAATAATAGGGTATTACAATTTAACCCAACTACATTCATCACAATTGACTATAAAACCGTAAAACTATTCACATGCCTCCATATGGTCAGAGGACATTCATTGGAGGCTCAATCCCTATCCGGAACCGTCAAATGAATTTTGGACTTCTGCTCTCATCTACAGCCTGGCAGTGTGCTAATATTATTCATGCCTTTGGATTTTATTATTTACAATCCTTGCATTGCATAGGCTGCTATGCTTCTTCCATGTTGTGTTAGGGTTCTCTAGAGAAACAAAACAGGACACTGATAGTTTTATATATATTTATATAGACAACATAAAAAATAAACTGTTAATTAGTCTATAGAGCAGTGCAAATGGCTCAGTGCAACTCACTCGTGTGAGAGAGTTGTTAAACACTGGCAGTCCTTCAAGACTTGAGGGCCGCGGGGTAGTCCTGTGTAGAGCAATTCAGGCTATCCCGGTACAGGCAGCAAACAACAAGGCAGGTCACCAATAGTCAGCCAGATGACAGGGTCCGACAGTCCCCAACTCTAGAAATGTGCATTCCAGTAACGTGGCGAAAGCAGGTCTTGAAGGAACCTCAAGTTATAGTGACACAATCCACGGGACAGGGTGCACAAGTAGTGTAGCTTGCAAATGGAGGCACAGAACAAGCCAGGCAGCCGCACACTGGCCCGATGATCAAAGACAAAGAGAGAGTGAGAGGAGAGGATGGAAGAGCCATTTATCTCTCCTCCCTTCAATTAAACTCACATGTGTTCATTGGCAATGTTGGCACAACAAACCTCCCTATCACACATGTGAACTTAGTTGACACCTCACTTAGATCACTGCTCTTTGTAAGACAAGCCTACAAGACTGCAGAGGCTATTCCACCTTGCTTCTTCACCACCTTTTTCTATCACACACATACCTCCAGTGATCTCTTCATGAGAGCAAACACCAACCAGGGCCATGTCATAAAAACGAATTGTTCTTAGATTGCAGCTAAAATTATATGTGAGACAAAAAATCCAAATGTATATATCATTTATTGATGTCACTGATTCCTTTTAATACATCATTATCATTTTATGATAGAGGACCAGTAAACTGCTACTTCTCATACTATGACAGTTCAACCTAACATCCAAGAGAGTAAGTCAGTTCGATAAATATTCTATAGGTGAGTTTGAAGTAAAGTCCAGTTCACTTAGTGGGGTTACCTCATTGAATTGTTCTGGTTTCACCTATGAAAGGTGTTGTGCAGCTGTCAGAACAATCTATAGTCCCAGTACAGCACACAACCTGCGTCACCAAGTGCCTGATGGAAACTAAGTTCAATGAGGTCAATTAGGAACATAGTGCCATGCATGTTCTCCCCTGGGGTTCTATACAAAATTATTTGGCATTTTCCCCCACAAGAGGTTGTTCCTGATGGTTTAGCTATCAAATGAAGCATAATCATCTACTCTGCGGCATGTGAGTCATGTGCACGTCCCCACATCTTGAGTGGAATTTCCAGTAACATTTGCTTATCACTCTTGCAGGAGTGTCTCTGGCTGTGAGGTGACCTCAGGACAATGTTGTGGGGCAGCAACTGGTTTTCTCCGTCTTCTCTCAGCTTGAGAAATTTACACCAGCCGAGATGAGGCCTCCTCAGTTGAAGTTTGATTAAGATGTACGCATAAAGGGATATTGTTCATGAACACGGCAAGCTCTCTACCTTGTTGTTTGGAAGGCTGGATTAGAAGATTGCATAACTTGAGAGTGGTAGCATGTCTTTCTCTACATGGTGTTTACTCACATAATAGTGCATTCATACACTATTTGTCCTTTGGTAGTAGACTAGCTTCACACAGCATCAGGGTTCTAGAGACCTCCTGGTTTCCTCACGAGTGATGTTGTGATGTCATCCCCCAGATCATCAGCTCTTTGTCATACTCAGTGCTCAGTAGATCACATCTGTTCTTGAAACACAAATGAGTTAGACTCAAGATTGTATATTGGGTTCCATGGATTTGTTTTAAAGTTCTTCAGCTTTAACCTGATCATTTGTTCTATTTTGGCCCCTGGCCTCCTTTAGAGCCTTTACTCCCATGAGCTACTCCATTGTCTCGTCCTACAGCTGTAGTCAATTTGATTTCTGTGTGTTCCATCTGGAGAAGTCGCTGCTTGTGTTGTTGAAACTTCTATGATGCCATCTCCGGTTTCATTTCTATCACCAATGCCTTTTTTTCCAAATAGTTTTTCTTTTTGTTTCCAACTTTTGTATTCCAAACATCAATGATTATCACTGCATCATGATTTCATGTTTAATTAATTTCAGACTAAAGATGTTGATAGAATTCTTGAGTTTCTTCATCACTAGCTTTAGAGCTTGGTGAATAAATGTAAATAACAGTTGTTTTGATTGGATTTCCTTGTATGTATATGGTTATTATCACAGACAATATTTTATTTTGGGATAAATCTTGAAATGTTCTTTATGATGTATGTACCACCATTTCTGGTCAGTCTGTCATTCCTAGCAGAATAAAACGTATATTTTCAGGATTCAAAATAGTCCATGCCAGTCGCTTTAAGCTTATCAATGCCTAGTATGTCGATCTTTATGAATTCTATTTCATTTTTTATAACTTCCAGTTTCCCTAGATTCATACTTAGTACACTAAATTGTGTAGCTGTTGCTTCTAATGTTGAATAAATTCCCATCAGCAAATGAAGGACCCAAAGGCTCTGCTTCAGAAGGCTTTGTGTGAGTCATTATAATCTGTATTGCTTTCAGAAGGCAGTTCTTCCTCAGTCATATTTTAAATGCCTTGCATCCTGGCACTGTCTTCTGGAATGATCTCTCATGATCTTCTATAGCTATCTATGATGGTTTCAGCATCTGACAATGTTCTCCTACTATCCATAAGGCTTCAGGGACTAATTTCTTTAAAGGGGGGGGGGACTTATTTTTCTTCTCATAGTACATTCTTAGTCTGGAAACTCTGTTCACGTTAAAGGACCCAGCTAGTATTCAAAATATCCATGATGTATTTTTCAGCATACCAGTGATGTAGCTTTCAACACCACAGTATGACAAGGTTACAGACAAGTGGTGGTTGCTTTTATTTTTAACTGCCATCAACTTGGTTCCAGAGCATAGGGACTTTACATACAACAGAACTAAGCACTGCCTGGTCCTGTGCCATGTTCACACCTGTCCCCATGCCTGACCCAGTGTTGCAGCCACAGAGTCATTCTAGCTCCTGACGGGCTCCCCCTTGGAGGCTGCTCTTCTACCGAACACGTTATCCTCCAGGGATCGGTCTCTCCTGACAACATGCGCCAAGTATGAAAGACTAAGTGCTGCCAACCTGGCCTCGGAGGAGCCCTCTAGACATGTCTCTTCCGATATAGATTGGTTTGTCCTTTTACTAGTGCGTGGGACTTCCAGCATTCTTCTCCAGCTCTACAATTCAAATGCATCGATGTTTCAGTCTTCTTTATTCAATATACAACGTTCACGTGCATACGAGGCCATGAGAAATACCATGACTTGGGTCAGATGCATCTTAGTCTTCAAAGTAATATCCTTACTTTTCAATATCCTTAAGAGGTCTTCTGCAGTTGATTTACCCAACACAATACATATTTTGATCTCTTGACTGCTGCTTCCATGAGCACTGATGGTGTATTCCAGCAAGACAAAATCCTTGACAACGTTAACCTTTCCTCCACTTATCATGATGTTAATCATTTGTGAAGATTTTGGTCCTTTTTTACTGAAGTCTGCAATCTTTGATTTTCATCTGCGAGTGCTCCCATTCTTCTGCAGGCTCTGAATGCCACATTCTTCTTGTAGACCAGCTTCTCTGGCCGTGGATTTGCCCTTTGACTTGGGAGTGTCCCATAAATTGACAGTCAATGGTTTATAAGTTTCCATAAGAAACTGCATGTCATAAAAGTTACTTTCCCAGTCACTATCTCTTTTGATAGCCAGGCACCATCAGCTTTCTTCACCACATTTACTTGTTCATCCACTTTGGCTCCAGCTGTCGTGTAGGGAGAGTGAGCATCATAGAGTTCCAATTTAATAAAAGAAGGTATTCATGCATTGAGGGAGTGTTTGAGTAGAGGCCCAAGGTCCTTCCACCACCTTAATACTTAACCTATAAATATAGACACATAGATATATTTCCCCATCCTCCTATATATATTTGCATGTACATGTCTTTGTCTAGACCTCCATAAATGCCCTTTGACTCCTAACTCTTTCCTCCATCTCCCTTGACTTTCCTCCTGCCCTACTACCATGCTTCGTCGCCACCTGGGCTAGAGTATACCTCTTCTCTAAGCAACCTTACCCTTGATCATTTCCCACCAGTCCTGCCACTCCTCCTTCTCTACCATTTGGGGTCCCATGTTTTCCCCTTGTCCCTGTGTTTGTTAACACCACTTCCTTACCCCCCTACCCCCCACCCCAAGTCCCCCCGGAACTGTCGGTCCCGTTGTTTTTCCTCCAGATAGTTCATCCTGCCTGTCCTATTCAGACAGACCTGTGGAGACACTAAGATGCACGAAAACAAGACAGAGGAAAACAAAGCAACAGTATACAACCAGACAACAAAACAACAAAAACAAACCACTGACAAAGAACAGAACAAAACAGTTCACAAGAGAAAAGCTTGTAGTTAGTTCAGGGATCATTTGCTGGCCCTTAGGAGCGTTTTCCAGTCCAGTCTGTTGGGGCACCACGCCCTGGCCCCAAAGTCCACTTTCAGGGGTCTTAAAGGCTTGAAGATAAACAAGCGGCCATCTAGCTCAGAAGCAACAAAGTCCACATGGAAGAACACACCAACCTGTGTGATCGAGTGATCCCGAAGGGATCAGTTACCAGGCATCAAAGAACAAAAAAAAATCATATTATTGACTACACACCTCCATGATAGGATTGCTGAAGACAAATGGGTGCATAAGCAAATGTGGTGAAGAAAGCTGATGGTGCCCGGCTATCAAGAGATAGTGTCTGGGGTCTTAAAGGCCTGAAGGTGAAAAAGAGGCCATCTAGCTCAGAAGCAAAAAAGCCCACATGGAAGAAGCACACCGGCCAGTGCGATCACGAGGTGCCAAGGGACCAGGTATAAGGCAGCATGCAAAAAAAAAAAAGATATAAGTGTGTGTATGTATGTGTATATGTGTGTATATGTATATATATACCAAATTAAATGAAGGGGGAAGTGCAGAGTGGAGACCCAAGGCCCAAGTGTCGGCCAATGGAGATCCCCTCATAGAGGGGTTTAGGAGAGGAGATGGGTTAATTAGGATGTGAGGTAGTACCGATGAAGAACACAGCTTTCCCCCAGATCCTGGATGCTTCCTCCCCCCAACTACCATGATCCGAATTCTACCTTGCAGGCCTGGATAGGGCAGAGGCTGTACACTGGTACATATGAGGGCTGGAGGTACAGGGAATCCAGGGTGGATGATACCTTCAGGACCAAGGGTGTGAGGGACGATGCTGGGAAAGTGGAGGGTGAGTGGGTTGGAAAGGGGGAACTGATTACAAGGATCCACATGTGACCTCTTCCCTGGGAGAGGGACAGCAGAGAAGGGGGGAAGGGAGACTCCGGATAGGGCAAGATAGGTCAAAATAACGATGTATAACTTACCAAGGGCACATGAGGGAGGGGGGAAAGGGGAGGGAGGGGAAAAAACAAAAGAGGACCTGATGCAAGGGGCTTAAGTGGAGAGCAAATGCTTTGAGAATGATTGGGGCAGGGAATGTATGGATGTGCTTTATACAATTGATGTATATATATGTATGGATTGTAATAAGAGTTGTATGAGTCCCTAATAAAATTTTAAAAAAGAGGAGAAAAAAATGATCAGGGCAAAGAGTGTACAGATGTGCTTTATCCAATTGATGTATGTATATGTATGAACTGTGATAAGAATTGTATGAGCCCCAATAAATTCTTTTAAAAAAAAGTTACTTTCCAAGTGCCAACATGCTGGGAATATCTTGTGTGTTCTGTCTCTGGTTCTATGAGGGGATTTCAAAATGTTCGTGAAAATAGACCAACAAAAGACAATGGCATTTTCCCATGAGCATTCGAAAGATCTCTCCTAATATTGTATCCATAAAGTAATTGATGCCACCAGGTGGAATCTTCAGTCTTATTACTCAAAATTTCGTATTCTTACATTTTCCTTGAACTCAATAAAATTTATCAGTGTGGGTGAATCATGTACACAGAGCTAGTACAAAATGAGTGATGCCATTTGAATGCTTTTGGGAATGAATGGGATAATTCATATATACATTTCCATAGAACCTGGTTTGAGAAGAGGGCTCAAAACCTTATTTCCTCAAAGCTGAAGCTATGGATTATTGAATGGCAGAGTCTTCACTAAATCCTTCAAAACATCATCAGTATTTGAAGTTGAAGACTGGAAGCTCATGAGCAGATCAGCGTGGGAAGTGCCTCTTTGTCCTTGTCTTGGTTTCCTTGTTGTGAAAGCTCATGAGAGTGTTGGTTGTTTTATTCAGTACTTCTTCTGATTTTCATCAACAAATCAGCCTTCTTCTCATAGAGCACTACTGTTGCTAAGTTTGATCTTATTGGCTCTAACCCACAGTGACCCAATGCATAACCAAACAAAACTGCATGGGTGCCAACCCCATAATTGGTTTGCATGGGTGCAAACCAATGCATAACAAAACAAAGCTGCAAGGTAGCGCCATCCACATAATTGCAGTTGAGGGCCTTCCTTTTTCTGAGGATGCCCCATTTTACTCAGCACGAAGTCCTTCTCCAGGTTGTGGTCTCTCCTAACAATGTATCCTTATCTCTCAGGACTCCTCTGGCCTCACTTCTTCCCACACAGATCTGTTTCTCCTTTTAGCAGTCCATGTTCCTTTGATTATTCTTCTCCACCACCACAATTCACAAGCGTCTGTTCTCCTAGCATCTTCTTTATGACACTGTAGCCAAATAAAAATAAAATTATCCATACATTTGATTAAAAACATCTCTCATAATAAATACCGTGAAATTCATGTTAGGAAAGGCTACAATCCAATAAATACACCAGTTTAGAATTATGATTTAAAATCTCAAATATTCCTTATATACTCAGTGTAGAAAATGAATTTGTAAGAATCTCTCCTCAATGAATCTCACAGCTTCAGAGCTAACATGAAGTCGTTCCTGTCCCGTGTTTCCAGTTTTGCAGGGAAAGACTGTAGGACCAAAAAAGCCGATATGGTACTTACGCTCAAGCCTTCAAACTTTAGTCCTCTACTCTAGTTCTCTTGTAAAAAGTTGTATTTTCCATAACTCTGTTTTCTTATCTACAGTCACATTGCCTTGTGTGTGTGTGTGTGTGTGTGTGTGTGTGTGAGTGAAAAATCATGCCACAACTAGGCTAAATTATTTGTGAAAGGCCCTTATCGTGCTTTTTTTTCAGAGTCAAATGTCTAGATATATAGTTAACTATAATATCATTTTTAGTAACAAACCAAGAATCCTCCAATGCTATGTTCTCTGTATTTATGTCTCTTCACTGATGATTGAATTTGACTACTGATTTCAACACCATAATTTATAGAAAAATCCATTATCTCAAAAGATCAATTTCAGGCCAATTTTCAACAGAAGAGTACTTGAATGATGCTAAGGTTCATATATATTTATATAAATGCTATGTAATCTGCCCATCTCTACAAAAATGCCTATGATATCCAGCCAAGTAGCAAGATTATAAACCAATAAAGTTAAGAGAAGAGACAATTTCCTTTTTAATCCAGACTTGTTTGTGGGGCTGGCATCAGTTCTCATAATTTAAGTTTCTAATTTAGTTTTAAATGATAAAATTTAGTATTCTTTATGTTAATCATTGTGGTGATGGGAAGGAACCTGAAAAAGGGAGAAGGGAAAATATATATTTTTATAGGAATGTCCTAAAGAGAACTTGATTAAAAAAAAAAAAAAAGCTCGCTACCAACTTCATAGCCTTAAAATTTGAACATCTCAATTTATCCAGGCACAGGTAATATCCGTGTAAAATTTTCATATTAGCCCACCAATGTCCTTTGGCCCATGCTGAGAAACACCACAATCAGACTAAGGGAATAGTTTAGCCTCCTAGGTCCACTCAATTCTTGGCCTATAGGCTGAGATTACCACCAAGGGAGCCAATTAGTGCCAAATATGTTGGTGGTTTTTTGATGTAGGGAAATCTCCCCTAAGAACTGGACTGAGATGAGCCATCAAATGATAGTGATTTTCAGTCACTAATGATCTGGGATTTGAATTGAGACTTTTAATTGGGTTTCCAAGCAACCTGCAAATATTTTGGTGATACCTGCTGAGTCAACTGGGTAGTTTGCAACCCACTCTTCCCTGATTATGTTATCTTGGATATGAGTATATTACATACTATAAATAATCACTATTTTTTCCTTTGTCATTAGCCAATGAAAGACATCATTGAATCTTTTGTTTAGTCCTTCTGTTCGGTTTCCATACGTCCAAAAGAGAGTAAACTGAGTAAGATCAGTCATAGGGAATAGAGAGAGGGCATTCATTAAGCCACTGTTTTGTACGTCATAATTCCACTTCATTAACAAGATCAGAATTTCATATTTCTTTCTTAGACCAGTTCTTCAAACATAAAAAGTAAAATGGTAGGGATATTAATATTATGATTTTGTTTCACTAGAGATTTATTTTCAAAGAAAAGTTGTGGAAGAAACTAAATTCTCCCTTTCATTGTTTCCAGATGCCTCTGTCAGTCCCCATGGCCAAGCAGACTACCTTTGTTTCTGGCTCCCATTGTCATTTCCTTTTGTCTTCTTCTTCAACTGCCCCACAAGGATCATCCTTAACTTCTTCATCCTTCCCTTGCCCCATCTTGGGATTGGTCTTCTTTTTCCCGGTGTTGCTGTTCTGCCCTCTGGCCTTAGGGAACACTTCACATTGCCTTTCAAGTCTTCACTTCTCTCAGTACACAGTAGACTCTGCAGAAATGCTGCTTTCTCCCTTTGACATATTTGTGTGGTGAAACTCCCCTTCTGTACATGAAGCCGTGGCCAGACCTTTGCTCCTCCCAGCTTTTCATTTCCTCGTGGGAAGCTTTCCTTCCTCTTCTGTTGCTTATTTAAACTCTTTTAAGCTAAATGTTCCTAAAAGAATGTGTGCCCAGTTTGCTTAGCTTTGGACGTCTTTGAGCACCCTCTCCTCTCCCTTTGAACTTTGCCTACATAAGAAAAAAAGCTTCAAAGGGACCTAACTTTCCACTCATGGTTCTATGCTAAACCCAAACAGTGAAGGAAATGATAACACAAATCATAGTGCTGTTTCAAAAATAATTTTCAAAGGACCCTTAAGATTTCTCGATTGAAGTTTACCAATAAGGAAACGGAGGGCTCCATATGATAACCCCCAGGAAAATGTGGCAGAAATGGTGCAAAGCGACTGGGATTTGGTCCTGGCTCGTTCCTACCAGTCACAGATCTGGTATAGTACATAGTGGCCTCTTCATTTGATCGACGGTATTCCTTACCCAGTTTCACATAAAATAGAAGTCAATGTGGCAGCAGACGACGTGTCCTTTATAATGTACTACGTAAAGTCTGATGTGATTAGTTGGGGCAACTGGATTAGAGACATGGAAATAAAAGTCATTAAAGCCACATTTTTGTTGGGTTAAAGCTCTAAGCGGTTACATGGAAGGAAGGAATATCTCAGGCCATTGGGTGCGACATGACCGTGAATCGGTGCCGTCCTGTATGCCAACGCGGTCAAGTGAAAGGGAGAGAAGGGAGCTTACCCCTAACATGATAACCTTTGGAAGGGTTATCACACAAAGAATTTCAGGATTGAGGGAATTTCTGCCTGCTGTCTCCCAATCTAGCACCTGAGTTTGGAAAGATGTCTGGCGAGAGCCCTGGAATGCTTGACAAGTGTTTCTAAATGTGGGTTTTGTGCTGTAGCCCTTGTAAGCTCATTCCAGCACTGCTCCGTTCATCTGACACTGAGTGATCATCGGGTCTCCCATCAAGAATCTTTGCAGAGACCGCCGTTAAACTGAAGGTTGCTGATGTGGGAGAGGTGATTTCAGGTGGAGGTTTTTCTCCCTCTCTCTCTTCAATGTTCTCATCCTTGCTCCTCTCTGACCAGCCTGGAGAAAAATACAAAGGAGGCTGAGAACTAAGGGCTCATAACAGAGCTATATCCTAATTACCCTCCTTCTAGTAAGGGTTCCTTTTGGACAGGTGTCAAGCAGACTTAATGTGGCTCACTGCTGGATTTGTTCTGCTCACCCCTTTTCCCCCTACATTGGCATTTCTTGAAGTAGGGTTAAATGCCAACTTATCTTTGTGCTTCAGTAGAGGTAACTATCAAGGAAACGTATAAATTACAGATCAAGTTACACTGAGCTTAAGGAACTCATCTACCTTTATGAAGAGATACACAACCGACCTTGGGTGCATTTTGAAGAACAGTCGTGAAGTTTGGCTTATGAATTCTCAGTTTCCCCATGAATCCTACCCCTTCTTTAGCATTCTATCTTTTCATCTCATGCATGAATAAATTAAAGAGTTCTGCCTCTTATCAAAGAAAACATTCAACTCATCTAGGGAACACAAACTATTTTTTTTACTATAAATTATTCTTAAAGAAAATCCTAGATGAGCCGGGTACTCTTTGTGGTGTATGTACATGTGAGAAAGAGAACGTGCCTGCCGGCTGACATGAGTCTTAAATGATCTAGAGGATCAGATGTTAGATGTCATCCGATCTGTCAGCCCTCAAACATAGCAGTCTAAAAACAAGCAAACAAGGAAGCAACCACAAAAAGTACCTTCCCTGACTCCTCGGCCAACAACTGTGAATGACAAAATATGCGCAGCTCTTCTCCTATGGTGTTTTCTTCCTGCTTATTGGCAGAGAATGCGATTTCATGGTAGAAGGTTGGAAAATGACCCCTTGTAATGATGGAATTTACATAAATAAATGCTGATAGCACAAAACAGATAATATGCTGTGGGTATCATCACAATAAGTTGTCTCCTACTGACACAGAGTCTAAGTTGGAAACGCACAATTATGCAAATCAAACTAATGCCAGTTGCTCATTACTGTCATGGTGGTAAAGGCAAAAACATATCCTCCGTAGACAGCTCGAGGCTGGGCCACGAGCCAAAATGTTTGGTTTTGCTGACATAGTAACTGAGTCAACAAAAATAGGATATAATAGTAATACATCAGAGGAATCCACATCAGGGCAGACCTGAAGTTTAATGGACTGTGAATCCCATGGCTGTGCAGAGCCCTTTCATTGGTATTGACCCATAATATGTCTGCTTCCACTTTTACCGATTCTATAGAAATAGATTACAGAAGCAAATTTTTTTTGGAACTGACATATCTGCAAGACATTCTATTAGCTTTTCCTAAAACAGATGCTATGACATTTATAAATACTTAAATAATGTCACATATTCCAGGTTTAAACACTTCGCAGAATATTTTAAAGCACCTACTGCTGTTTGATCGAGGTTTGTCCTGAGTTCTCATCATGGCACAGGGGATGTTTGCAAACAATAGAATGTGCATTGGCTACATAAACATTTTTCTGCTTCTTAAAAATAGAAGGGCTGCAACTGAGAATAGTTATCCCTAAATAGTAGCTAATGGATCTACTTCTCACATGGGAAAAGGAGAGCAACTGTGACCTCGGTGCCGGTGGTCAGAAAAGCAAGTTGTCAGTCTGTCGATTCAGTGCATCTGTCTTCTGCATGACAGTACAGGCGTGCCTCATCTCATTGTGCTTTGCAGGTACTGAATTTCTTACCAACTGAAGGCGTGTGGCAATCCTGTTTCAAGAAAATCTATAACTAACTCTTTTTCCAAACATATGCTCACTTTGTCTTCTATGTCACATTTTGATAATTTTCAAAATATTGAAAACTCTTTAATAATGGTGTCATTGAACATAATAGGCTATAAATGCAAAATATTAAAATCACTGCCATTAATTCAATTCTACTCCATATTTACCTGTATAGACTGCATTTCTTTAAAAGAGCAGACAAGCAGATAGTCTCACCTGTCTTGTGGAGTGGCTGGTGAGTTTGAACTGCCAACCCTGTGGCTAGCAACCCATCATTTAATAGCTACCAGGGCACCTTTAGTATCCACAATACAGTGGAAATATTCCTTTTATAGGCACAGGAAAACAAACAAAAATGTGTGCATTGCTTCATTGCAAATTATTCATTTTGTTGCAATGGTTTGGAATCAAGCCCCAATTTTCCCTGAGATGTTGTTTGATATCATAATAGGCCCCAGGCTTAACCCCTCACAATGTGTATGCCTCTTGCCATGAGACTTTGCGGCTCCACCCATCATGATATGAGTCTATTTCATTGCCCCTTAGCTATACTACAGAAGACCTGGTAGCATCGTGAGTTAAGAGTAGGGCTACTTACCACAAGTTGACAGATTTATAGTAGAATGAGACTGTCTGTTCTGTAGACATTGACAGCTTAGGAAACTCTATGAAGGAGTTCTGCTCTGTCCTAAAGAGTTTCTATAAATCAGAATCAATGTGCAGGCAATGGGTTGAATTATAGAGGAGACCCTCAAGTACAAAAAGCTAAATACAGGTTTTTCAGTTGAAATCCACCCAGAAGTGCATTGGAAGAAATGTTTGGTGATCTACCTTTGCACTGTCAGTACAATGAAAAGCCTATGAAGCACTCTATCTATCTATCTATAGATATATCACACTGTGAAGCACTGTACACATACACTGTATACTGTATGTATGTATATATATACACATATATGTACTATATATATATATATATACTGTATGTGTGTGTGTGTGTGTGTGTGTGTGTGTATTCACCCTGAGCAGATGACATGAGGGTTTTGGCTTTCACTCTGCATCTAGTCCTGTGGCTTTCTTTGGCCAATGGATAGAAGCAGTTATCACAGATGCAAAGAAATTAAAAAGGGTTTACACATTTCTACATATGCCTATATGCCCCATCTACTGCCTGAGATATTATGTCTGGATTTTTCTGGTGCAGGGCAACAGAACATGGAAAAATACCAAGTCATCTTGTCAGGGCCAGCCTAAGTCAGCCAACAACCAGCATGTGGTCGGCATGTCCCAGCTGAGCCCAGTTTATTTCATGAACTCACAGATCTGTGGGCTAAAAGAGGAAATCAATACCAAGAAAAGGAGACCAAAAAACCCGATGGTGCCCGGCTATCAAAAGAGATAGTGTCTAGGGTCTTAAAGGATTGAAGGTGAACAAGCGGCCATCTAGCTCAGAAGCAACAAAACCCACATGGAAGAAGCACACCAGCCTTTGTGATCATGAGGTGTTGAAGGGATCAGGTATAAGGCATAATCACAGAGGGAGCTAGAGGAGGAGATGAGTCAGTCAGAGTGCGATGTAGCACCGATGAAGAATACAGCTTTCCTCTAGTTCTTAAATGCTTCCTCCGCCCCCCCCACCCCACCCCCAAACTACGATGATCCGAATCTGAATTCTACCTTGCAAGTCTGGATAGAGCAGAGGATGTACACTGGTGCAGATAGGAGCTGGAGGCACAGGGAATCCAGGGTGGATGATCCCTTCAGGACCAAAGGTGTGAGGGGCGATACTGGGAGGGTAGAGGGTGAGTGGATTGGAAAGAGGGAACTGGTTACAAGGATCTACATGTGACCTCCTCCCAGGGGAATGGACAACAGAAAAGGGGGTGAAGGGAGACGCTGGATAGGGCAAGATATGATAAAATAATAATTTATAAATTATCAAGGGCTCATGAGGGAGGGGGGAGCAGGGAGGGAGGGGGAAAAGAGAACTTGATGCAAAGGGCTTAAGTGAAGAGGAAATGCTTTGAAAATGATGAGGGCAAAGCATGTACAGATGTGCTTTATATACTTTATGTATGTATGGATTGTGATAAGACTTGTATGAGTCCCTAATAAACTGTTAAAAAAAACTCTCCTGAATGTAATGAACTCCTAAATTTTTAGAGTTATCTTAAGTAGCGTTATGTGTTAATAGCTGCCTGACACAGTGAATAGTTAGAAGTGCTTTTCTAGAGTCAGATGTGTCTGGGGATAAATTCTGTCTTTGTCAATTATTGTTACATATGTTAGCAAGATATTTGTTATACAATGCCATATATTTTTTCCAAATTAATGTGGATAGAAGAAAGTCCATAAAATACAATTTAGTGTATAAACAATGCAATAAATGACAGTTATTTTTACTATATTTTTATACTTTTCTCTGTATTTTGTAAAAACAGTTACCAGATTTGTTGAAAATGCTTTTAAAAAGTGGTGAGTTTTAAACAGGTAATAACAAAGAACAGAGTAAAAAACTTATATTTAGAATCAAGAATGATGTCTTTTTTAAAAAAACAGTGTAGAGTTAGGACTATTTTATCAGCGTCTTTCCGACAATTTTCTAATTGCCTTTAATTCTTTCATGAAGAGGAGACGGGCCTGTGAAGAGACAAACGATGTCTGTGAAATTCAGTACACATTTGGGATCCTGATTGCCCGCTCCTTGACTCATTTGTTCTGAGAATCACCACAAAGGATCTGCATAGGGTAAATGTAACAGGTCACTAAGGAAAATAATATCAATGTCGAACGTAGCACCACAATATGGAAAGCACGAGTCCTCACAGTTCCATGTCATCAGGTGTTTGGAGCCATCTCAGGTCAGCGGCCGGGGGTGGGGGTGGGGGGTGGGGGCGGGTAACAAAGTTCCACAAGATGACCAACAAGTGCTGGAAATATGCTGTGTAGGATGTAAAAAGCAAGTCACTCACTGAGTTGTTTGGTGTCGCTTTGCTTCTCACTCATAGAGGCCCTATGTGCAACAGCACAAAATGCTTCCCAGCCCCGCCCCATCCTCGCAATTTGCTCATGTTTGAGCCCAGAGGTACAGTCACTGGGTCAATCCACCTTGTCCGTGCTCATCCTCTTTCCCACTGCCCAATACATTGCCCAGGTTGATGGCTTTCTCCAGAAACCTCTCTCTCTTGAAAACATGTTCAAAGCACGTGAGAGACAGTATCAGCATCCTTGACTCTAAGAAGCATTCTGACTGTAGTTCTTCCAAAACAGATCTATCTATTCTTTTGGCAGTCCAGGGTAATTTCCATATTCTCCATCATCGCCATATTTCAAAGGAGTCCATTCTTCTTCAGTATTCATGTTTCAATTTCTAACTTTTACATGCATATGAGGTGATTGAAGATATCATGGCTTGGGTCAGACGAACTTTAGTCTGCAAGGTAGCATCCTTGATGTTCAACATTTTGAAGTGGTCTTGTGCAGAACAGTTACCCAATACAATGCATCATTTGATCTCCTTGCTTCCATGAGCATTGATTGTGGATCAAAGCAGGATGTCATCCTTGACAACTCCACCCTTTTAGCCATTTATCATGATGTTACCTACAGGTTCGGTTGCAAGAATGCTGGTTTTCTTTACATTAAATTGTAATCCATACTTAAGGCCACAGTTCTATCTTCACAAGTAAATTCTTCAAGTCCTCCTCACTTTCAGCAAGCAAGGTTGTGTCATCTGCACATAAAACGTTATTAATAAAACTCTTTCCAAGCCTGATGCCACTTTCTTCATCATATAATCTGACTTGTCTGATTATTTGTTCAGCTTAATGTTTGAATAAGTATGGTGACAAGATGCAACTCTCATTTATACCTTTACTGATTTTAAACTATGCTGACTCTTGAACCGTGTACAGGTTCCACATGAACACAACCTTGTGTTCTGGATTTCCCATCCTTTTCAAAGTTATCCATAGTTCTTATGGTCGACAGAGTTGAATGCGTTAGCATAGTCATTGAAATACAAGTACACAGCTTTCTGCCACACTCTGTTTTTACCCAAGATCCATCTGCCATCAGGAATAATATCCTATGTTCCTATCCTCTTCTGAAATTTGCCTGAATCTCTAATATTTCTGTGTCAATATATTGCTATAACTGTTATTGGATGTTTTCAGCAAATTTTTTTCTTGCATGCGATATTATTAATGTTGTCCTGTATTTGGAACACCGTTAGGTCCCCTCTCTGTGGAATGGGTACATATATGGATCCCTTTCAATCAGTTGTCCAAGTAGCTGTCTTCCAAGTTTCCTGGGACAGCATGGGCCCCGTGAGTGCTTGTAGAACTTCATCAGCTTCACAAAACAGTTCAAATGCTAAACTAGCAAGTCGGTGATAATGTTTTCAGTGCAGCTTACACTTCTTTCTTCAGCACCATTGGTTCTTGTTAATATGACACCACTTGAAATAACTAAATCCCAATGAGGTTGTTTGGGTGCAATGACTCTCTGTATTCTTTCCATCTTCTTCTGAAGCTTCTTGAGTCACTCAATATTTTGTCCATAGAATATTGTACTACTGCGAGAATTCTGGCTTTCTATACAATAAGTTTTAATCCATTCTTGAACTTTTGAACTTTTTCTTGCATTCGTTCAGTTGAAGATATGCTTTTGGTTTTCTATCACTAGGTCTTTGCACATTTCACTATAATGTCTTATTTTGTCTTATAAGGCAACCCTTTGAAATTTTCTTTTCAGTGTTTTACATTATCATTTCTTCCATGTTCTTTAACCACACTATGATTAAGAGTACATTTCCGAGACACTCCTGACATCCAAGTTGATCTTTCCTGTTTCTTTTAATGACCTTATGCTTTCTTCATCATAAATGATGTTCCTGATGTCATCCCTTCTGTCAATAGTGTTCCGTGTGTTAAATTTTTTTCTGGAGATGTCAATTTTTTCCCAAAATTTAGGTGAGATGGACTCAAAGTCATATTTTGGGTCTCATGGGCCTGTTTAATTTTCTTTAACTTTAATCAGAAATCACATAGGAGAAACTGATGGCCTATTTCACAGTCAGCCCCTAGCCTGCTTTCACTTGCTAATAGTAAGTTTCTCCATCATCACTTCCCACAGATGAAATCCATTTATGTATGGCAGTGTATTCCATGAGGAGAAAGCCACATGTGTAGTTGCCGTGTGTATTGTTAAAAATATTGTATTTAAATGAAGAAATTGTTGGTCTTACAAAATTCTACCATATGATCTCTAACTTCATTTCGATCACCAAGGTCATATTTTCTAACTATTGCCCCTTCCTATGTGTTCCAATGTCTGCATTCTAATCACCAGTAATTATCGATGTGACTTGATTGCACATTTGATCAATTTCAAACTGAAAACATTGGTGGAATTCGTCAACTTCTTCATAACTAGCTATGGCACTATGATCTATAGATTGTTAAGATCCAAACAGTCAAATGCCTTTGCATAGTTACTGAAACACAAGCAAACATCTTTTTTGTATTCTCTCCTTTTAGTCAAGATCCATCTGCCATCAGCAATGATATTCCTTGTTCAACTTCCTCTTCTGAATCCTACCTGAACTTCTGGCAGCTCCCTGTCAGTGTACTGCTGTAACAATTGTTGGATGATCCTCAGCAAAATGCTACACACATGTAACATTAATGATACTGTTCTATAATTTGCATGTTTTCTTGGGTCATCTAACTTTGAAATGTGTATAGATTCAGATCTCTTCCAGTCAGTTGGCCAGATAGTTGTCATTTACATTGAGTGGCATAGATGAGTGGTTCCAATGCTTCATCAGCTTGTTGAAACATGCCAAGTGGTCATTAATTCCTGGAGCTTTGTTTTTGGCTAATGAGTACAATGAAACGGAAACTTTTTCCTTCAGTAATATTTGTTCAGGCTCATACACTACCTCTTGAATATGGTTGAATGCCAACCAGTGGTTTGGGGTTGGGGAGTTCTGTATCTTCTTTCCATCATATTTTGATACCTCCTGCATCATTCAATATTTTGCCATAGAATATTTCAATATTTCAACTTGAGGCTTGAATTTTTTCTTTAATTCTTTCAGCCTAAGACATACTGTACATGTTCTTCTGTTTTATTTTCTTACTCTATGTCTTTTTACATGTTAGTATTATGTTTTACTTTGTCTTCTTAAACTACCTTTTAATTTTTTCTGTTCAGTTCTTGGATTTCTTCCATATGCCTTAGCTACTCTATGATTAAGAGCAAGTTTTAGAGGCTCTTCTGACCTCCACCTTCATCTATCCTTTCTTTCTTTTTCATGACCTTTTGCTTTCTTCATGAATGGTGATTTCATCAGGTCTTCTGTCATTAGCGTTCCACCTGTCAAATCTGTTACAGAGATGGTCTTAAAATCAAGTGAAATATACTACAGGTTGTATATTGACTATTGTGGATTTGTTTTAATTTTCTTCTGCTTCAACTTGAAATGATATATGAAGACTGGATGATCTGTTCCTCAGTCAATTCTTGGCCTAGTTTTAACTGCTGCTTTTTAACTTCTCTAAGGTCTCTTCCCACCAATGTAATCAGTTTTATTTCTGTCTAGTCCATTTGGAGAAGTGTATTTTTTGTATTGTTGTAAAAAGGCATTTGTGATGAAGATGTTCTCGGTTTCACAAAACTCTATCATTCAGTCTTCTTGAAGATAAAGTGTTGCAGCCTTCTGTATAGATTACAATTCAATGTAAAGAAAACCAAAATCCTCACAAATGGACCAGTCAGGACCATCATTTTCATGGTGAAAAGATTGAATTGTCAAGTATTTCATGATATTTGGATCCACAGCCAATGTTCATGCGAGAAGCATTCAGGAGATCACATAATATGGTTAAGCTAATTAATTGTATGATATGTGAATAAAAAATTCAACAAAACTGATGAGCGAGAGAGCGATCAAATGACACATTGCATTGGGTAAATCTATTGTACAAGACATCTTTAAAGTGTTGAAAAGCATAGCTGTTGCTTTGAGAATTAGGGTGCACCTGAGCAGGCCAAGGTATGTCAAAGGCCTCACATTCGTGTGAAAGTTGGTCATTCAATAACTACAGTTATTGAAAACTCAATGCATTTGAAATGTGCTATAGGAGAATGCTGAAAGTACCCCTGAACTGTCAAAAGAAACAAACAAATTTTTCTTGAAAGAAGCAAAATGGTGAGACGTCATCCCATGTTCTTTGGACATGTTATCAGGAGAGAAAACTCCCTGGAAAATGACATTATGCTTAGTAAAGTAGATGGGCCATGACAAAGAGTCATGAATGAGATGGGTTGACACAGTGGTTGCAACAAGGAGCACAAGCATAGAAACAAATGTTAGGAAAATGCAAGGCCAAACATTGTTCTGTTCTGTTGTACATAGGGCTGCTATGTGTTCCAATTGACCCAACTGCACGTAACAAATCCTCTTAGATTTTCATAATTATTGCCATGTTTGTGTTCATTGTTGTGACCCCTTTGGGGGTTGAATGACCCTTTCACAGCAGTCGCCTAAGACTATCAGAAAACACATATTTCCAATGTTTTAGGAACTGAGACACCATTCCCCTATCGGTCTCCAGGCGGGTCTACCCACATGCAGATATGCCTACAGGTGACTACCAGTGTGATGACATCATCAGGCCAATCCCATCCCATACATACATCCTGTACAACTACAGGTGTATGTGACAGGGTTGGTGCCATAATGTACTTATGCAGACCAGTCACACATGTGTAGAGAGCCACTACTGTGTAGAGAGCAGCTATTATATAGAAAGCAGCTACTGTGTAGAAAGAAGTGGCTGTATTGAAAGTAGCTACTCTGTTAAATAGCAGCTACTATGTTGAAAGCAGCAGTATTGGAGGGAAAATGACACTTCATGAAGTATAGTTACTGGGTAAATGTAAAATCATGTACTCTAAAATCATGAGCTACTACCAAAATGTATATATGTAAATGTACCATGGTAACTTAATCTGGATGCTGATCAGTGTTTTTATATTCAGCTGTGGTTGATGTGAATATTGCCCCTTTGTGATGGTAACAGGTATGTAAAACAACACAGAATGGTAAATCATAGGAAACTTTAATGCACTGTATTGACTGCATTAAAGACTATATTATTTTTATTATTGAAGCTATTTTATATATTATTTTCATTTAAAAAAATCCCATGACAATGGATCATAGAGAAGAATTTTAAGAAAAGAAAATATAGTGAGGATTTTTTACCATATGGTTTTACCTCAATAAATACAACAGGAATTGAGAAACAGCAATGTGTTATTTGTTGTGAAGTTCTATCAGCCTAATTTCTAAAGCCGAACAAACTAAAATGTCATTTTCATAGCAAGCTTTGCCACCAAGGATACTAAGTATTTTAGAAGCAAAGCTGATGGACTCAAGGAAGACAGACTTGACACTGGTAGCAAATGCCACAACAAAATGTAACAGCCAATGAAGCTTCATATTTGGTGGTACTCATAATCGCCAGAGCTATAAAGCCTCACACCATTGCTGAGGATTTACTGTTGCCAAAGATCAAAGACATTGTTTGAATTATGATCAGAAACTAATTTGTTACAAAACGGAGTGCAATTTCCTTATCTAAGGACACTGTCTGCTGAAGAATAGATAAAATGTCTGCTGATATTCTTGATCAGGTAATCCAGGAAATCAAATCTGCTCCACTTCCAATATTTAGCATCCAATGATGAATCTACAGATGTTGCAAACTGTTCACAGTTACTGGTTTACATGAAGTATAATTAGGATGGCAACTTTAAAGGTGAGTTTCTTTTTTGAAAACCTCTTTAAATGAAAACTGCACGTGATGTATTTGACACAGTTGGTTCATTCCTGAAAGAGCATAAGATCTCTGGGGAAAAGGTTTGTGGTGTTTGCACAGATGGTGCTCCAGCTATGCTAGGATGTCAGTCTGGATTTCAACATTTGGTACTGAATGAGTCACCAAAAGTCATCAGAACTCACTGTATGATTCATCAACAAATATTAACAATTAAGATGCTGCCAAAAGAGTTACAAGAAGTTGTGAAACGAAAAAATTCTGTCAATTTTGTAAAAGTGAGCACTGTAAACAGTTGACTGTTTTCACAATTGTGCAATGAGTTGGATGCGCAGAATAATGCTCTGATATTTCACGCTGAAGTGAGATGGATTTTGAGAGGAAAATTTTATTTAAAACGTGTTTTTGAGCTTCATGATTAACTCAAAACCTTTTTAATCAGAAAGCAAGACCGCAGATCATAGCACTTTTAAGTGATAACAGTGAACTGCAGAAAATAGCTTACTTGGTTAACATCTTTGCCATCTTGAATGAGTTAAATTGTTCACTTCAAGGACCAAATGTCGCATGCCTAAGTTTGTCTGAAAAGATCTGATCATTCCAAATGAAACGTCAGCTTTGGCCACACAAAAAAAAAAGGATGGAAATAAAATTGACATGTTGCCTACCTAATCTGCTTTCTTTGAGGAACATGGCATTGAATATGATAAAAGGATTATGATGATAATTTCGGTGAAATAACACTTGCACATGTTTGCAGATGAAATTTCATCATACTTTCCAAATCAATCCGACACCGTATTTGCACTTGCCAGAAACCCATTAACAGCAAAAATCGACGATATTCCTGAGACAGCCCAAGAGGAGTTCATTGAACATATTAACAACAATGCAGTGAGAACTAATTTCTCTACAATGCCAGTTACAAAATTCTGGATCAAGATTTTGCAGTCACATCCCACCTGAGACTGTGTTGCACCTTCTTCTTCCATTTCCAACAACATATCTTTGTGAAACAGGGTTTTCCAGCTTGTTGGTTATCAAGTCTAAATAATGAAGTTGACTTCTTGTAAAAGATGATTTTCGTTGTGCTCTTGCAAAGACTGCCTCAAGAATTTCTGATCTGGTGAGAAAGAAGCTATATCAACCTTTCCACTGAGGTTGGAGTTTTACACATACTGTCGCAAAATGTAGCAATGTAGTTTACTGTTGTTATATTAAGACTGTTACCAATGCTACACCATGCTTCAAGACAAAATTTAATTATTTGTAATTAGAAATAATATTTCACTATATATAATTACATGTTGTTTTGTGATTAACCCCTATGTTTTAATTATATTCAATTTGTAACAATGAAAATACATCCTGAATATCAGATATTTACATTATTACTTATTACAGTATCAAAATTACAGTCATGAAGCAATAAAACATTTTTATGGTTGGGGGTCACCACAACACGAGGACCTGTATTAAAGGGTCGAGGGATTAGGAAGTTGAGAACCACTGATCACCTGTCCAAAGCATGTCATGTTAAAATTATGTCTCAATGTATTTACATTTAAAAGTTGTAAACACTTAAGTCCAATCTTACAACTAAACAAGATCTATATTTTAACTTCTTTTGATTCCTCGAAAATTTCATGAGCGTGTTGCTATTATGTGCTCCCGAGTCCATCTGGCTCATAAGGTCCCTTAAAACTATAGAATGAAACACCGCCTAGCTTTGCACCGTCCTCACAAGTAGGCAAGTGCAAACAGTTGTGCTGAGCTTGGACCACCTACGATGTACCTCCAGGTATTGATTACTCTCAACTGATAACTTGTCCAACATATCAGACAAAATCTTACCTGACTTTTAAGCCCGGTTGTGCTTCTTTGAGACACACACAATCACACACACTTTGTACTTCTGAAAGTTCAAGATATATTAAATATTTTTACCAACACCATAATTCAAGTCGATTAATTCGTCTCTGGTTTTCTTTGTTCACTGTCCACACACCTAAGCGTCCATTGGAAATACCTGCCTTTTGGAGGGAGCACCTTAGTTCTCAAAGCGACATCTGCTCTTTGACATCGGAAAGATGTATTTTACAGCCAATTTGACCAATGCAATCTTTTTGTTTGGTTTCCGTGGATGTTGCTATGGGTCCAAGTAAAATGAAATTATTGACAACATCAGTCTTTCCTCCATTTATCATGATGTTATTTATTGCTCCAGTTGTGAAGATACTTCTTTATGTACCAAGGCTACAATTTTTTATCTTCATCAATACATTTTTAAATTTCTATTCACTTTCAGAAATCAATGCTTTGTCATGTTCATATCACAGATTGTTAATGAGTCTTCCTCCAATTCAGAACACTTAATGGTGCTCTTGTGGAACCTGTACATAGACCAAGAGGCAGTCTTTAGAACAGAACAAAGAGATATTGAGTAGTTTAAATCAGGAAAAGGGTCTATCCTTTTACCATACTTATTCTTTCTTTTCTTTTCCTAATATCTACTCATTCTTATTTATCTCATACAAATGTGTTTACATGACAGAGCTTCTTAAAACAAATAGCCAAAATGTTTGATACAATTTTTAATGAAATAGCGGAGAATTTTGACACATATTACTTACATATTCTAGCTATTTCCTTATCTTGTTTTCTGCAATACTTCTTATTTGCATTTTTAGCAGATATCTGTGAAAAATAATGGACACACATATTATATTTTAGAATTTACATATGAGGTCAGTTTGAGCGTGAAAACCACAGCCAGTGCTTGGAGCTGGAGCTGCTACAATGCTGACTGCCTCACCTCAAGGGGCAGGTTGCAGGTTTAGCCTGCCTAGCTGTGCGAAATAGACAGCACAATCCCATGCTCTGCCTGCTCTGGTGTGCCCTCTCACCTGGGAGTCTGGGATATTTCTCAATACTGCTGCCAACCACTTTTGTTATTGTGTTGAAATCACCATTTTCCAGAGCAACTTTCTCTCTTGTTTCACTCTACTCTGATCCACACTCCTAACTGCCCACAGAATAATGGTTATAAAATGTATATTTCAGTTATTTTTTGCTCCTTTTCAAAAAATGTATTTGATTTCCTATTTCGTCTGGGCAAAAAAATCAGGTTTCCTTTAATAAAATTTTTTAGGGTTTCTTACAGCTCTTTTAACAATCCATACATCAAATGTATCAAGCACATTTGTACATGTGTTGCCATCATCATTTTCAAAACATTTTCTTTCTATTCAAGCCCTTGGTATCAGCTCCTCTTCCCCCCCTCCCCCCTCCCACCCATGTGAACACTTGATAAATAATGTTATTCCCATTTTCTTATCGTATATCATCTGCTGTTTCCCTTCAGCCATCTTTCTGTTGTTTGTCTCCTGAGGAGTAGGGGTGGGGTTAATAGATCCATCATTTTAATTAGTTCCCCCTTTCTCCCCATTCTCCCTCCACCTTCTCCCTACCTTCATGGTATCATTACTCCTATTATTTTTTCCAAGAGGTTCATCTGTCCTGGATTCCTTGTGTCGAGAGCTCTTAACTGTACCGGGGTTCATGCTCTGATCTAGCCAGATTTGTAAGGTAAAACTGGGGTCATGATAGTGGGGGGGGGGGAGGGGAGAGGAGGTGTCATAAAAGAACTAGAAGAATGTTGTGTGTTTCACTGGTGCTGTACTTCACCCTGGCTGCCCTTTTCCTTCCTTGTGACCCTTCTGTGAGGGGATTTCTATTGTCTACAGATGGGTTTTGTGTTTCCACTGCAACCCCCCTCATTCACATTGATATGATTGTTTGTTTGGCATCTTCTGATGCCTGATAACTGATCCTGTCGACACCTCATGATCACACAGGTGGGCATTCTTCTTCCATGTAGGTATTGTTTCTTCCCTGCTAGGTGGCTACTTATTTAACTTCAAGCCCTTAAGACCTCCCAAAATCAAATTTATATAGTATAATTTAGAAGACCTTTTCTGATCAGAAAGGAACCAGCCACTTCCCCTTGACATGGTTATGTATTTGCTCTTCTATCTCAGTCTTTCAGACATGCACTCCCTTCTCAGTCGAGTGGAGGAGGAGTATTAACATTTAAAATAGATTTATGGATTTACCTATAGATACAGTTGTATCTTCACTAGCCGTTATTTACCCAATAAAGCACATTCATCCTCTGGAAATCTGTTCAGAGGCGCTTCTGTCACAGGGTCTGCCATACATCTGCCAAGTTGGGTTGTGTCCTTCTATATCTATTACAATTTCTAGGTTGTTGTTTGTTTGTTTTAAAACAGCTCATAACAAAAACAGAAACTTACCAGTTCACAAAATACTTTTTGATTTTCCATTAGCATCCATCCATCCATGAATTAATGATTTTCCTCGTTTATTCCTTTTTCTCCATTTCTTCCTCCCAAACCCGTCCAACACAGACATCTATGATAATGTGTTCTTTGAGGTCATAAATTTGTGTAAGTATCTAGCCTTGATTTGAGGGAAAACTTCATAAAAATGGAGACCTGTTGTGTCTGTATGTGCTTTTCACACAACTGCCCGTTTGCCTGTCTCTTCACTACTGAATCATAAGTCATGCAAGGGTGAGAACCCAGTTTCTTTCCCACCTGGAACATTTTAAGCAATGTGATACACAGTAAGGGCTTAAATGTTAATATAATCAATTAACCAATGAAATAAAAGTACAATTTTAAGTGGAGTTTCTAATGGCCTTTAGAGGACTTTTCAAGTTTTATAATTTTTGCCACATTTATAACCATATGAATTTCCCATGATGGCCAAAATCTTAGCAAATAAGATCACTTAAATCTCAGTCTCTCAAAACCCATTTCTTCACTTTTCCTTTGTGTATTCTCTCCATTGATGCTAGGAGATATGATAGACCATCTAGTAGACAGTGGTTTAAATGTCTTGCAAATCCTTACTTTCTCAAAATAGTTGCTGATTAATAGCAAAAGTGATCATCCCTTAAGGGAACCTGAGGTTTCCAAAGAACCCAAAGCCACATTCCTACTGCCCACTAGAGAATGACAAAGATGTTCCCCTTAACTTCGGACCATCACTTGGTTTTACAGTCCACTTGCTAGTGGTTTCAAAACCAAGGCATGTCAGCACTCCTTTTGATTGCCAGAGTATAGCAGCAACTATGTCTGGTTCTCTCCTTTCAAAAGTGGAGATTGTATTTTAAAATCACTCTTTCCCCTAGGGAACCCCTCTCTCCTAACTCCCTGACAGGCCATCAGGACCTCAGAATTAAGAAAGATGTCCAGAAATGTGAGTTTGTACAGAAAGGACTAGAAAACCACGCGGACACAGGATGGCTCACTTACGTGCCTGGTTCTGTCAGGAAATATGCGTGTCTGAATTTTCAGGCTCATGATAGACATGTACAGCTAACTGACTTTTATCTACCTTGTCATATTGATCTATCAGTGAATCTATAACAGAAGATGGGAGCCTGAAACAGTAAAAGTAATAAATATTGAGATGGATAGCCTGAGCAAAAATGTAGTTTCATGGGGACACTTAGGGCAAAGAAGTGTAGATTCATGTCAAGGGGGCATAAGTATCCCCTTCAAAGCCAACGGTTAAAAACACCTACCTCACAGATGACCTGCCTTCAGAATATGATATGTTTCTATATTGATTTTCAGAGTTTCAAAACAACAGGAAATAGCCAAGTTTCTTTGCAGAGCACTAAAAGTAATTTACCTTCTTCCTTTGATTTCAGCTTCAGATTTTGTTTTATGGTTCAAAGTAAAAGTGCTTATTTTAAAACATTTATTTCTAACTTATAGTAGAAAGCAGCACTAGAGAACAAAGAAGTGTGGAGCAAAAAATGAGTCACAAAATGAAACAAAACAACCCGCCCCCCGGCCCCCCACACACACCAATAACATAAACTCAGTTAATGGTAAATCATTACACAATTAAGTTAATCTTTTAAGCATCAGTTCATTGATGGGGAACCAAAGTTGTACCATTATCAGAAATTCAGAAGAAGACATTAGAGAGCCTGTAAGAATTCTGTACTGTGGCTTCTAAGTCATTCATATTTGGGTCTGGTCTATATTTTGTACATCTTTTGCATAAAGATATTCATCAGATTTTAAAAAAGAGTTGGAAAGCCAAACAAAAAATTTTGCTACCGTATTTCATAGTATTAGTGTATAATAAAAAATACATTTGTCATCAAGTCAAATCTGAAACACGGTGATCCAGTTTTGTTTGTATGGGTGAAGAGGGTTCTCAATGGCTGCATTTAGAAAGCAGATTACCAAATCTTATTGTGAGGTATATCTGGATGGGCTGAAATTCCCAATCATTTGGCTAAGACTTTAACCACTTTTGTAATCCAGAGGTCAAATTACGACCTTGAGTATAGCCCACCTGAAATAAGAAAACATCTCAATATTAGAATTGAATAATTAGACACAAATGACAGAAGACCTGAAGAGCTGTAATAATAACAGCAAGAACATTAGATCTTGTTGTAATTTAGTGCTTTGGAAAGGATTAAAATTGAAAGAGACTTTATAGGTCTGAGTGGAACTGCTTTGTGCAGTTTCAACCACTTGTCTGGCAGTTTGGTTTCCTGTGGTGTAATTAATAAGCAAAAATTAGAATGTTCTAAGTATGTATCTAGGAAAATTTGAAGTAATCAAAATTAAAGGGGATACATAAAGATCAATGTCCTAGGCATTAGTGAGCTGAAATGGACTAAGATTGCCAATTTTGACTCTGCTAACCATATGATTAACTATGCCAGGGGGGACAAATTCAAGAGGAGTGGCAGCACAGTCATCTTCTAAAAGGACATCTCAAGATTTCTCTTGATGTACAGCAGTCTGCGAAAGGATATTATCTATCCACATACAAGGAAGTCCAATCCTGTCCATATAATTAATGATCAAATTTACACAGCAAACAATAAAGTTAATGATAAAAATTGAAAAATACTGTCAATGTCTTCAACTTGAAATTGATAAAATTGATAATTATTCTCAATTGGAAAAAAAAGTTGGAAACAAAGAAGAAGGGAAAATATGAACTTGGTAATAGAAATGAAGCTGGAGATTGCATGATAGAATTTTGCAAGCACAACGATTTTTTCATTGCAAAAAAACTTTTTTACAATAGCATAAACAGCGACTCTTCGCATTAACATCACCAGATGGAATTCACAGACATCAACTTGACTACCTCGGTGGAAGAGAAAATGGAGCTTACTATCCAAAATAAGGCTGGGGTCTGATTATGTAACAGACCATCAATTGCTCATAAGTTCAGGTTGAAGGTGAATAAAATGAAAACAAGTCCACAAGAGCCACATTCCAACCTTGAGTCTCTCCCACCTGAATTTTAATAATATTTCAAGAATGTATTTGAATCATTGAAATATAATGACAGAACAACTGATAAGCTGTAGGATAATATCAAGGACATCATTCAAAACGATGGCAAAATGAAATTAAAAAGACAAAAAATAAAATAAAAATTTTAAAAAGAAGTCATGAAAGTCCAGACTGAGTGTAAGAAGAAACTCTGAAACTTGCTCTTGGTCATAGAGGAGCTAGGGAAAATGAAAGAAACTATAAATTAAAAGAGCTGTACAGAACATTTCAAAAGGAAGATGGCAGAAACAAAGTATAAACATGAAATTTCCAAAAGACATTAGCTTAGAAGACCAAAAAGGAAGAACGCATTCAGCATATCTTAAACTGAAAAGGATAGATGGAAAATTCGACCTCCAATTGCAATACTGACAGGTTGTATGACCAAACATTGAACGATGCAAGATGTACTAAAAGGTGGAAAGGATGCACAGTTAACATTCACCCCTTTGAAGAGATCGTACATGATCAAGAATCAATGGGACTAAATGAAGCAATCCAAGCAGGATTGAAAGCATTAGTGAAAAAAAAAGCTTGAGACTTACGGCAAGATGGTGAGCAAGAAACGCACCCCCGAGGAATGCCACAGCAGTCAGCAGAGGAGAGCCACTGAGAGGGGACTTCCACTCTGCTGGGTCACAGGAGGAGCATCGTAAGGATAAGTAGACACAGATACACTATTTCTGGAGGAGGTGTGGGCTTTTGACTTACAACTGTGGAGGCTGGCAAAGGTTCACCTTAGCCCTGCCACAGTCTCAGCCAGGCTGGCCCAAGGACTTTACTTCAACGCAGCCACAGCTTGCCACCATCTCTGGGAAGAGTTCAAACACCACCAGCTTCACAGTCAGACAACTGGGGCTCGGCTATTTCTTTACTTTTGCTTCTCTCTTTCCTCTCACAGTCTCAGCGGACTCCTTTTATTTTCTCTCTTCACTTTCCTCTCAGATGCCATTGCCCGCCTCCAGGTACTCCCCTTTGCCTCGGGCAAATATTACAGCCCTCCACCCAGCTGGTAGAGCCCCAGCTCTCTGAGGCATAACACAGGGCTGGGGAAATCTGACCCACCTTGCCTACCTTCCCAGGACCTTTAAGTGGCTGGAGGAACTTCTGCCTTCCTAGTGGTGGTTCACTTGGCTGGGGGAACCTATGCCTGCCTTCCATGTCCCTCCACATGGCTGGGGGAGTCCCTGTCCATCCTCTGAAGTTCCACATGGCTGAGGGAACTTCCTCCTGCCTGCCGTAGTGCTTCATATGGCCTAAGGCAACACCACTAACCCTCTCCAGCATTCCACTCTGCGGCAGGAACCTCCACCCAACCTAAGTGGTGATCTTTCTGACTAGGTCAATTCTGCCCACAATACATGGTGCTCTCCACCAACGCAGGCACACCCACCTGCCCTCCGTGTAACTCCTGCTGCAGCAGGCAGCCCCACACACCCTTTGAAACACCACAAACTGATGTGGGCCACACCGTGGCCTCCTGTGAGATGAGCCAATGCATCTCCATCCTTGCAAGTCCACAACCAGCCTACCAGCATCCCCTGAGACAACCATCCAACTTGGCCTCCAAATAACAGAATATTGTTTGCCTAGGAAAAGAGTGAAACTATAGGAGCATAAAGTGTCATCTCAACCCCACAGTGCTATTAGCTGCAGGCAGTTTGAAGAAACATTCCCATGAGTCTCCCAAAGAGAGACAAGTGCTCTTCAACTCTCTGCAAAATGGCACCAAGCTCCTCTAAAACATCACAAAACAAACAGCAATCAGCTCCAATGACCTCAACAAAAAAATAGGAGGAACAAAAGGCAATGTCAGAAGAAGTCCTGAACTTAACAAAGTGCACAGAAGAAGCAGATGGTGTTCTGCCACAGAAAGATATCTTAAGAAGGCTTATTGGAATTATACAGGGTATGAAGGAAGCAATACAGAAAGAAGATGGAATGATAGAGGAGACAAAGTCTACTAACAAAAAGGGAAATACAAGACAAAAGGGACACGATAACAAAAACCAGTAGCAAATTCACAGACGCCGCCAACATACTTGAAGATTCTGAGAATCACACCAGTGACCTAGAGCTGGGGTGTCAAACTGGTGTAGCTCCTCTGGTTCCTAGATCTGGCTTCATCAGCCTCTCTCCATGTGTCTTCACCATAGGGATGTCTCACAGGGAGTGGGTGAGCGTCCAGCCTCCAGTGAGCTTTTTATCTCTTTAGTGCCTCCACCCTTTCACCCTGAATCCTCAAATTGACATCAGATTGCATAACTACCATATGAACACAATGAAATATCTAGGAGTATACCTGGCTAAAAATATGAAAGATTTTTATGAGGAAGACTACAGAACCCTGTTACCAGGAACCAAGGGTGACCTCAACAAATGAAAGAATATCCCATGATTGTGGATCAGAAGACTCAGTAGAGTCAAGATGTTGGTTCTGCCCAAGGCACTATATAAGTTTTATGCTACCCCAATATATATATACCATCATCTTTCTTCAAAGAATTAGAAAACTGATTACCAACTTCATTTGGAGAGAGAAGAAGTGCAGAATTATCAGAGAACTCCTCAAGAAGAAGGACACAGTGGGAAGGCATGCTTTACCTAACTTTAGCACCTATTATACAACCACAGTGGTCAAAACTGCATGGTAATGGAATAATGACAGATACTCAGACCAATGGAAAAGAACAGAAAACCCAGATATAAAATCATTAGCATACAGACAACTAATCTTTAATAAGGGCACCCAAAATATCAAATGGGAAGTGGATGCCCTTTTCAACAAGTAGTGCTGGGAAAAAATGAATATCTACTTGCAGAAAAATAAAGCAAGACTCTTATCTCATTCCACGCACAAGAATAAACTCAAGGTGGGTCACAGACCTTGAGGTAAAACCCTACATTATTAGGTCATCAATGACGGAATTGGGACAAGCTGTAGAATTTTTGCACAGGGAATACATATACCATTGGAAATAGGAAAAGACACAAATACAGATGAGGCACAAATTGACAAGTGGGATATACTGAAGATAGTACACCTGTGCACATCAAAAGAATTCACCGAGAGAGTAATAAAAAAAACCCATGGACTGGGAAAAGATTTTTAGGAATGACACATCAGACAAAGGCCTTATTACTAAACTCTACAGTACTCTGCTGACAAAAAAAAAAATTGCCCACTAAGGAGGCTGGCAATGGACCTGATTAGAAGTTACACGAGGGTAAAAATCCAAATGGACAATAAACATGTGAGAAAATGTTCCTGATCATTAGTCATAAGAGAAATGCACATTAAAACAACTAGGAGATACCCCCAACACTCTCAAAGATAGCCCAATTTAAAAAATCAGCTAGTTACAAGTGTTGGAGGGGCCATGGTGTGATAGGAACCCTCATCCGCTGCTGGTATGTACAGCCACTATGGAAATAGATTCGACAACATCAAAAAGAGATGGAAATTGAGCTACCATACTACCCCAGCAACCGCCCTACTGGGCATATGTCAGAAGATGTAAGAGAAAAATCATGGCCAGACATCTGTTCTCTAATGTTCATCACAGCATAATTCACAATCACAAGGAGTTGGAAACAACCTAAATTTCCATCACTGGACAAATGGATTAAAAAACTGTGGTACATACATAAAATGCATCTCTTAAAAGCAGTGATGAATGCATGAACCACTTCACTACATGGGAAGAATTGGAGGAAAATATGCTAAGTGAAGTAAGCCAAGTACAAAAGGAAACATACAACATGAGTCTTCTGTGGTAAGCTTAAAAACGCAAAAGGGGAATAGGGGGAACACTCCTGTATACATATATTCCTGGGGTGAGGTCCAGGTATTATAGCAGTGTCGAGACCTAATTCAGGTATATATATGGCAGCCAACTAAAAAGGAAGGGGAAAGAAAGAAAGAAAGAAAGAAAGAAAGAAAGAAAGAAAGAAAGAAAGAAAGAAAGAAAGAAAACATGGGTAGTTGGGGGACTAGGGCACTAACCCACCCAAGGGGAGGGTGTTGCTTATATCTCCACAAGAGAGGGAGAGAGGGACTAGGCCTCTACCTGGTGCTCCAAGATGTGAATGCAACATACTGGCATGAAGCAGGGGACCAATTGAGAGGTCTGGAGGGGCCGGTCCCAATCCCAACTATGTGGACCTCATCCCTCCCCCCAGAAAATTCACTTCAGAGGAGAGCAACATCTCAGGAATAGGGACACATCTGATCAGAGCACAAAGGAGCAAATGAAGAGGGAAGGAGGCTGGCTCCACCAGGAAACTCGATATCCCTCACTGACCCATTGTGCTATGGGAGACAACACTGGATGCACAGTGAGGGAATTGTGCTCAATCTGACCCCACAAAACCAGGGCAAAACTCTAAGGATGTGCAATAGAGGAGCAAGTGGAGCAAAGCCATAAAGTCCCCGAAGAATATCAAAAATAGGCTTTGGGGCCAGGGTGTGTCATCTCATCAGACTCGACTGGCAAACACTCCTAATGGACAACAAACAGACTTGTAACTATTTATAGACTCTTTTTTTGGGGGGGGGGGAGGCAATCATTGTTTACTTTCCTTTTTATTTTGTTTTGCTCTCTCTTGTTTTTGTGCTTATTATTATCTCTGCATGTCTATCTAGCTAAGATAGGTAAGATAAACAATTTGAAGGAGAAAACAATGGGACTGACGGTTCAAGGGAGACATGAAAGAGAGGGAGGTGGGGGAAAGGAGGTGGGGTGTAAGCGAACCTAAGGACAAGGGAACAAGAAGTGTTCTAAAATCGATGGTGAGGCAAGTATAGGATGCCTGGTGGGGCTTGATCAAGGACAATGCAGCCGAGAGAAATTACTGAAACCCAAAGGAAAGTTGAACATGATATTGGGACAGGTGAAAAGTAAAAGGAAATAGAAGAAAGAACTAGGAGGCAAAGGACATTTATAGAGGTATATATATGAGCAAGTACATATGTAAATATATTATATAAAAGAATAGGGAATTATATCTATATACATATATTTAAATGTTAAGTATTAAGGTAGCAGATGGATATTGGGTCTCTACTCAAGTACTTTCTCAACACAGAACACTTTGTTCCAATAGCCTTGCATTCTGAGATGCTCCTCTTCCTGACATGATCCCTGAAGACAAAATGAGTGCATAAGCAAATGGGAAGAAGAAAGCTCATGGTGGCTGGCTATCAAAAGATATAGCATCTGATATCTTAAAAGTTTGAAAATAAACAAGTGGCCATCTTGCTGACAAGCAACAAAGTCCACATGGAAGAAACATAACAGCCTTTGTGATCATGAGGTGTCAATGGAATCAGGTATTAGGCATCAAAAACCCAAAACATGAAATCATATCAATGTGAATGAGGGGGAGTGCAGAATAGAGACTCAAAGCCCATCTGTAGACAATTGGACATCCCCTTACAGAATGGCTACAAGGAAGAGAATTGCCCATTAGGGTGCAGTATAACACCAATGAAACAAACAACTTTCATCTAGTTCTTTAATGCTTCCTCTCCCCACTCCCCCACTATCATGACCTTATAAATCTGGCTAGATTACCTTAAAAATCTGGCTAGACCAGAGCATGTACACTGGTGTAGATTAGTTCTGGAAACATAGGGAATCTAGGACAGATAAAACCCTCAGGACCAATAAAGAGAGTAACGATAACAGGAGGGTAAGGGGAAAGTGTCGGGAGAAAAGGGGAACTGATCACAAGGATCTATATATAAATCCCTCCCTGGGGGACAGACAACAAAAGAGGAAGAAGAGAGATATCAGCCAGTGTAAGACAGGAAAAAATAATATAATAATAATTTATAAATTATCAAAGGTTCATGAGGGAGTGAGTGGGAAAGTGAGGGGAAAATGAAGAGTGGCTATCAAGGGCTCAAGTAGAAAGAAAATGTTTTGAGAATGATGATGGCAACATATATACAAATGTGCTTGACACAATGGATGTATATATGGATTGTGATAAAAGCTGTACAAGCCCCCAATAAAATGAAAATAAAGAAAAGAAAACCAGGGCTCCACAAGTTAATGGCATAGCAATAGAAATGTCCTACAAGTTGATGAAATGCTGGGAGCACTCACTCCCCTATGCCAAAAAAATTTGGAAGACAGTTACCTGCCCAATCCACTGGAAGTGATTCATGTTTGCTCCCAATTCCAAAGAAAGATAACTCAACAGAATGCAGAAACTAATAAATAATATGTTTAACTCGCATACAAGTAAAATTTTGCTGAAGATTATTTAACAACAGTTGCAACAAGCTCGATAAGGAGCAGCCAGGCATCCAAGACCAGAAGAGAACATGGTACTAGGGTTATCTCTAACATCACGATACCAGAACGATGCTTACTTGTGCTTTATTGATTTGTCAAAGACATTTAACTAACTGGATCATAAACATATAGAATTTAGAATAATGAGAATCCAAGAAAGCTTCATTGTGCTCATGCAGAACCTGCACGTGGAAATAGAGGCAGTCATGGAACTCTCACTAACTCACAAACGCACTGTCATCGAATCAATTCCAACTCATAAGAAACATGTAGGGAAGGGTACCACTGCTTCTGCGGGTTTCTGAGACTGTTATCCCTTCACAGGAGTAGACGTTTTGTCTTTCTTCTGGGGAGCAGTGGAAATGCGGACCTGGTGGTTTTCAGTCCAAACTGTAACCACTACATCACTGAGACTCCCTGTCACTGGAACCCAGCATAGCAATCCTTGAACTTCGTCAGCAAGTGCTTCAGGTCTCCTGGCTTTCAGCAAGCACGGTATGTCATTTGCATAGAGTCGGTTGTTAATAAGCATTCTTCAAATCTCAATGCACCATTTATCTTCACAGAGTTCTTTACATAGTCCTCAGATTATTTGCTCCAGATACCTATTTCAAACGTGTGGTGAAGGTACAGCCTGAATACATACCTTTTTTGATTTTAAACCACTAACTACAGTATTCCCGTGTCTTTGGAACAGAGGAGTGCAGTGTTTTGTTCGGAGTCAGTGTGACCTTTGTAGTGGGCAGTATCTCTCTGAGCTGTCCCTAGAGCACCTACCAACAGCAACATAGGTTTCTGGATTAGTCTTTATGGGAGCAGATTGATAGATCGTTTCTCCCACGGATGGTCTGGCAACTTTGAACTGCTGACCTTTCTGTCAGCACTCCAGTGCTCTTTACCTTTACGCCACCAGGACTCCTTTGCCTGACAGCAGATATAGAAACCCAAATCAAACCGACGCTGCTGAGAGAATTTTAACTCAGACAACTGTGTGGGACAGAGTCGAACAGCTCCATAGGGGTTCAAAGGTGCCCATCTTTACGGAAGCAGGCTACCTTACCTTTGCCCCTCACCACATCCGGTAAGAATTGGGACAGCCAACCTTTTAATCAGCAGCCTAGCAGCTTAGCTACGGTGCTACTAAGACTCCTTCATGCACACCAGATGCTAAACATGGTACAACAGAACTGCCCCAGCCCCGACCACTTAGAGTCCTGGTGACACATTGCTTGTCAACTAAAAAGTCTGTGATTCAACCTACTAGCTTCTCGTTAGGGGATCGATAAGGTAGTCTGCTTTCACGAAGACCCTAGTTTTGGAAACCTCATGGTTCTACCAATTCTACTCCATCCTCTAAGACCACTGAGAGTCAGAATCAGACCACAGCACATAATCACAACGACCGTAAGCAAGCTAAGGATGATATCCTGCTTTAGAAGGTAAAAATATGAAGTAACAAATATCTGTAAGCATGGGGAAAGTCCTAAGATCTTAAGGAAAGACTTTAAGAAAAATTAAACAAAGCAGAACAGCAGAGAGGGTACTCTATTAACCTCTGCAAAAAGACCATTACAATAAATACAAACGAAATGGCGATATTACCGAGGGACCACAGGAATGGACACTTCTTTCTCCTGCCATGAAAGCAACCACCACCACACGGCAGAAATGGCTTGTTTCCTTAAAGGACATTAGATCATAAGCTGTATTTTAAAAGTATGAATATATCTCTAAGGAGACTATTATCAGTTTAATGTTGGCCAAAACAAGGCTAAGAAGTATATGAACTCTAGGATACATTTTCTTAATTGCATTCCTGCAAGAAACTAATTGATTAAAAGCATTTAAATCGGTTAGTTATTCAAGATTGGTGAAATTACTCTGTATGTTTGTATGTAGGTATTGTTTTCACTCTCAGATATTTTGTTGTGACTTTGCAGTCAGATAGTCCAAGCTGAAGGTTTAGAATACTGTAGGATCTTACGTAAAATATGCACACTTATCTATTTTTATTAGGAAAGCCGTGTTCTTGACAAGATAATGTAAATTCTATATAAAGTCAAGGTTTCATTTTAAAAATTAAAACACTTTCTTTTATACGTAGATAATCTATCTAGCCATTATCCACCAATCTATGTATCTAAATTTACAATAATTCCAATATAAAGCATGAGTGTACTTGGAGAAATCTCCCTATAAAGTGTCAGTCACTGAAGGCATATTCACAGGTCTTCCAGGCCGTTATTAGGGCTGGCTCTCACTTGAGATAAAACGATAAACATATGCTGCCCAAGAGTAAGTATGCTTGGCTTTCTTTTTTTAGCTTGTACTCTATCTCATCAAAGACAATGTTTTAATGCTTAAATAGCTCAGAGATCGTTTCTAATGGCTTGAAAAATTGTTCTATTTTTAAATGTATATGTGGATATATGGTACAAAATGGTAGGTGAAAATATAGCAAAATACTCGTTTCAAAGTATGTTGGCATTTCCATTAGACATGATTGAAATGTGTATCCACATATTGGCTATAAAGGAAAATAATATCTCTAGACTTTAAAATATGTATGTGAAAGACTTATTTCAATATGTCAAATATATGCACAAACATACATGTAAACAAACACGTGTACACACATAGGCATGCTGAAATGGGGGGGGGTGAGTGTAATAAATAAGCCAAACCAAGCCCACTTTCATTGAGTAGGTTCCAGTTTCAAAAGACCTACCAGACCGTGTAGAACTGCCCCTAGGGTGTCCACGAATGTAAAGCTTTATGGAAACAGACTGTGTGATCTTTCTCCCATAGAGGAGTTGATGGGTCCACACTGCAGTCAGCTGTTTAACTACTATGCGACTAGGGCTCCTGATTGATGAGAGGGTCTTAGTTAATCTTTTCCCCTTCACAACCTTAAGAAAGACCTGATTACATCCCCTCTACGTATCTTTTGCCTTCTAGGTCACCTTAACCTGCCTTTGGTTCAGTTTAGAATGCTCTAACCGCTGTGCCACTAGGGCTCGTCTCTGAATATGAATGGCATTTAAAACCTGCCCTTTCCTAATGATAACCTTCAATCTTTCTTTCCTCTGTCCTACCAACTAGTCCTCCAAATACTACATTTTCTTTGATGATTGATAATGTCCTGGATTCTCTCTATGGCCGGCTTCCTTCACTACTGGGCACCGTGTGGCACTGCATTTACCTCTCTCCGTACCGTTAGCTTTTACTTACTTCTCCCTTCCATCAAGATTCATGTGAATTGCCACTTCCTCCAATATCATTTCCTAAGTCAGGTGGCACCTACTTCTGTGCTCACTATCACAAACTCAAACCTCCCTGGTCTCTAGTCGATTCTGACCCCTAATGACCACTTAGGACAGAGTAGAACTGGCCCGCTGGATTGTCAAGACGACACCTTTCCGGCCTCAGGAAGCCTTGTCTTTCACTAGTGTAAAGGCTGCTGGGTTCCAACCTTGCAGTCGCAGCCCAGTGCATTGCCCACTATGCCACCGGAGCTGCTTGGAGATAAGAACAATAGCTTGTTTATCTCTCCGTTGCCAGTAACTAGTAATAGTGGAATTTCAATGAGAATCTGATGAACGATTGAATCTTCAGGTCACCCAGGTTAACTCCTGACTTCCAGCCTCATTAATACTATTGGTGCTACCATTTCATAAACAAACAAGGGAAAAGAATATGCCAAGAGTTTTAATAATGTACCAAGGTAAAGCCAACGTTGCTGCTGTTGTTATGTGCTGTCGAGAAGATTCACATCGATGGCAATCCAATGTGCAGCACAAGTTGCGTTTTCCTAAAACACTGCAGCAGTTGCTGAATTTGAGCCCATTGTCGCAGCTACTGGGTCGCGTCATCTTGTTGAAAGACTTCCTCTTTTAAACTGACTTTCAGTTTCACCTGGCTTAATGTACTTTTCCAGGCACGGGTCTCTCCTGATAACATGTCCAAAGTACATAAGAAAAAGTCTCACTATCCTCACTTCTAAGAATTTTTTTATTGTATTTCTTCCAAGACAGATGTACTCTATCTTATTTTCTATAAATTCCTGACATTAGTCTCTCTTCAAATATGTTAGTTCAAGCTAATTGCTTTCCAATCTGTAAATTTTCTTTTTATTCTTTTGAAATACTTTTTGGTACCCAAGTACTTCATTTTTATAAGGTCTCGGTCATTTAGTTTATCATTTGCTACCTGTGCACGTATGGCAATGTTTAGCCACAAATGAGGGCTCATATGTTTACCTCTCCTTTTAATTGGTTGATTTTTATAGTTATAGGTTTTACATTCAGGTCTCTGGTCCATTTTGCACTACTTTTGTATATGGTGTGAACTATGGATCTTGTTTCATTTTTCTGAAAATTGATATCCAGTATTGTAAGCATTTTAAAAACAAAAGATAACATTCTTTCCCCACATATGCAGATTTCAGCCATTTGTTGACTATCATCTGTCCATAGGTGGGTGAATTTACTCCTTGGTTTTCAGTTCTGCTCCACAGTTCTTTGTTTATCATCATGATATTATCAGGTTCCTTTTGACCACTGTGCTTATAAAATCAATTTCAAAATGGGGATATGTGAGACTGTTAGGTCTCTCTCTCTCCCGCCTAAATCTCAGCCTCGGTCCTTGGCTCTGCGCGAGAATGATTTCACGTCGAACTCGGGCTCGTGATCCAAGTGAATTTAATGAAAGTTCAAAGAAGCATCAGGTTTTACGCGGCACCCATAGGATTCCTTTGACCTTGCGGCCTGGCAGAGACTGCTCTGAGACACGCAAGGATCTCTCCCCTCCCACGAAGACCACCAGACCGCACAAGCAAGTCAAGACAAAGAGACCAAGAGACCCCCTCCCTTCCGGTCCCTGCCTTTTCAAGGGTTCCCGGGGGAGGTGTGGTGAACGACCCCAGGTCGATCCCATTGGCTGAATTGCAGTAACCCGGCCCAGGTGGGCTGCTCCAGGTGTAACGCCCACCTGGGCCCACGGACGGGAAAATCCAGCTTTTGGCCTTTGCTGGCTCTCCTGGGCGTGCATAAATGGACTTCCCAATTCCCTAGGCTAAGCTACCTAACAAGACCTTTTATTTTGTCCTTCTGTAGTTGTGCTTTGCTTTTCTGGGATTTCTTTACTTCCCATACAAACCAGTGAGTGACTGGTTTTCCCTTTCTGCAAAGAATGTTGATGGCATCTTGATTAGGGTTGCATTGTATTGATCAACCATGTTGCCTCGTATTGACATTTTCCTTTTGCAATGTTAAATCTTCCTAGTCCTAAGCATGGAATATGATCTTCCATTTTACTTTTCCCAATATGCTCTCAAGATTTTTTTTCTCTGTATTTGGTTTTGGAAAATGTGATTATATTACATCTTGGTAGCCTTCTTTTGGGATCTATTTTCTATGACATTCATTCAGTTTATTTTAGGGATATCTTCTTATCTTTCATGATATTATCAAAATTTTCTGCTAGCAACATTTTATAGCCTTTTTCCCTCTGTGTGTGGTTTGTTTTGTTTTAGCTCCTCCTTTTTCATAATTCTGATCAGCTAGAAATATGTCCGCTTGATGCACCCCACATAATTCTTGGATTTTTTTCATTGTTTTTTCAGTTTTTCCTCATAGAAAGTGTCAATGGAATTCTCTTCTAATGCACTTATTTGTTCTTTAGTTGACTTGAATCTACTCTTTTAACCTTCTGAGGTATTATGTATCTCGGTGTTAGTATTCTAGATTTCTAATTTCTGTTTTGCATGGTTTCTAATTGTCTATTATTTTTGTTTTATTGTTTTTCAATTGCTTTCCTGAATTCATCTAGTGCAGTGGTTCTCAACTTTTCTAACGCTGCGACCCTTTAACAGTTCTTCATGTGGTGGTGACCCCCCACACACCATAAAATTATCTTCATTGCTACTTCATCACTGTAATTTTGCTACTGTTATGAATTGAGCGACCCCTGTGAAAAGGTCCTTCAACTCCCAAAGGGGTCGCGACTCAGGTTGAGAACCGCTGATGTAAGGATTTGTTTGTGTTTTCTTCGTGCTTGATTTTGCTTACAGTGTCTGTGAAGTCTTAAAAGGTTTTATTTATGCAGTTCTATTATCTTGCTTATGCAAGATGATTTTATGGTTATTTTGGTCTATTGCTTATACCATATTGTCCTGTTTCTTTGTTTGATTTGAAACAGTCTCTGGTCATTAAGACGTTTTTCAGTTTTTGTTTTTGGTGGTGGTGGTGGTTATGTGTTGCTCTGTTTCACTCTTTTTGTTTCGTTTTATCTCAGACAGCATGAGTATTTTGCTTTGAACTTTCGTTCGGTGCTTGGGGCCCTCTCCAACTGATGGGAGTGTGGGAACAGGTCCCTTCTTGCTGTTCATGAGTAGTAGCTGCTGCCAGGGTGAGCCAATGTTGCCCACTTGTTGTTGTTGACCCCGGGATCCAGAAACAGGGGCTGGCACTTGTCTTTTGATGGATCAGTATGTGGTAGGCATGATAGATATAGTCTGCCTACTGGTGTAGGGAAGGGAAAGTAAGAAAATAAATGGGTGAAGGTGAGGAAAAAACTGTAGGCATATACATAAGAAGAAGAGGGGGAATGCATTCAGAAAAAGTTGAATGAATTAAAAAGAAAAGGGAGAGAGAGAAAAACCCAAAATCAAAAGAGTTGCTCCAGCAACAATGGTAGAGTTGTTGTTGTTGTTGCTGTTGTTGTTGCTTTTGAGTTTCTCCTCATAGGAACTAGTGTCAGTGCAATTATCTGCTATGGTTTTTAGTGACTTCCGGAAGTTGTTTGATGTGGAGTAGTGTATGCCCATGAGGTAAGAACCTCGGACATAATCCATGTGTGCAGGAAGCTTGAACAGAAGAAGCTACAAGTGCTGCAAGGCTTGGATTTCAATGATAGGAAACCTGTCAATCACTTGGGAACCACATGATTCTGCTTGATGGCATGGACTTTGGTTTGATTTATCACAAAAGATAACTGAGTCATGCTTTCTTCCACGTGTGCGGTTGCTGTTGTTGTTTTATGGGGTCATCAAGTCCATTCTGATTCATGACAACCTGTGGCCAATAGCATGAAACACTGTATGAACCCACCAATGCAGCCACCGTGTTGATTCATCTTGTCATGAGCCTTCCTCTTTCTCACTGCCCCGGTACTTTACCAAGCATGATGTCCCCCAAGAACATCCTGACAACTTGTCCAAAGTACTTGAGATGAAGTCTTAACCATCCTTGCCTCTAAGAAGCACTTGGACTGTCCTCCTTCCATGACAGATCTGTTTGCTTATTTAGCAATTCCTGAAACATTATTGTTCTCTAGCACCACAATTCAAAGGCCTTGATTCCTCTTCAATCAACCTTACTCCACACCCACCTTTCACAGGTCAATGAGGTAATGGAAAATACCAAGGCTTGAGTCAGGCTCAAATAACGTGCTCGCTTTTCAACACTCTAAAGAGGCCGTATGCAGCACATTTACCCAGTGCAACATATATTTTCATCTCTTGACTGCTGCTTTCATGAGTACTGGTTGTGGATCCAAGCAAGATAAAATCCTTGACAGCTTCAACCTTTTCTCCATTTATCTTGATGCTACCTATTGGTCCAGTTGTGAGGAGTTTATTCTTCTTCTGACTGAGTCACCATCCACACTGACATCTGAAATTCTTGATCTTCATCAGCTAGTGTTGCAAGTTCTCCTGACTTTCAGCCAGCAAGGTTATGTCATTTGCACATTGCATGTTATTAATAAGTCTTTCTCCAATCCTGATACCACATTCTTCTTCATATAATCCAGTTTCTCCAATTATTTTCTCAGCACATACATACATCTCATACTCAGGATTTTGTTGTTGTTTTATTTTTTAATTAGCGAAGCTCCATCATCATCTTAAATTAGTATTCCTTAGCATGTGTAAAAATCATAGTTGAAGTCTAGAGCCTCTATATACCAACACTGACAAGAAAATATTCAGCTTCAGTAACATAATGAAATAAGTGTGAGGTTTCTAAAAGCTAGCTCCTGCTATTAGTCTGCAAAACGCCATCCGCCTACAGTTAAAAGAGTGTAAGACACAGGGAGAGTAAAGTTCAATTGCCCTCTAATTAGCCCTAATTAGCAGATTAAAAGCTGCTTGTATATAACAAAAGATACCTATTTTTGTGGTTGGGCAATTAAAATGAATAGTCCAAGTGAATAGTAACTATTAAAGTGGAAAGCAATTTGGGGACAAGGACATGCACTTTTAGTACTGTTTGTGGGACAATGAGTTTTGAGAAGTGTTTACCAGTTTAAAAATAAGGAAGAAGAATTATTTCAACACACAATGATCATTCCTAATTACTGAAAAGTAATAAGACTCAAGGGAACCTATGAAAATCAACAGAACCGGCATTTTTATAAAAACAGTTTATGAACTGAGAATATATTTTTAAGTGCTGTTGAAAGAACATATTTTGGAAATCCAAAATGAATTGTGCACATTTTAACAGTAATGCTGTGAAAACTGCAATTTAATTTCTATTGACTTGAACTAGAGTCTAAGCACACGTTTTAAACAAGATTCTTTCAGGAACCTGTAATCAAACTTTTATAAGCCTAGGTCAGAATGTCTAAAGTCTGACTACCTCTGTTCCAAAGCCTGATAGCCTCTGTCTCCTCTCTCACCGAGTCTCAGATCTTCAGCAAAGTCAGAGATTACAATGGAGTGAAAATGGACTGCACACTTCAATTGCAAACAAGAATTTGGAGTGGAACTCTGAAATGAGGAGGAATAAGCAGGGAAGGGCAGGATCTCTCTCTCTCTCTCTCTCTCTCTCTCTCTCTTTCTCTCTCTCTCTCTCTCTCTCTCTCTCTCTCTCTCTCTCTCTCTCTCTCTCTCTCTCTCTCACTGTATAGCCACCAGTAGTTTTTCACCTGATTCTCAGTAATTTTCTCTCTTATAACCAAATTTCCAGCCAGCTAAGAAGGGCTGGCCTTGAACATAACTTTCTCTACTAAATTCTTTCTTAACCGACACTTTGTGGTTGGACAGATGAATCCCAGATGTGAGCAGAATAGTGCACATTCATACAAGGAACGCAGCCCTGGCTCGTTAGAGGGAAGATACCATTCCTTCCCGGCTCAGCATGCCAAGAGAGTGTTTCCTCCAGTTGTGATGGAATTGGAAATTTTAACAAAAGCCATAAGGAACGTTTCCTGGGTCACCAGAAAAGTCAGAACAGGAGAAAACCATTCAATATCCTGCTCTGTTCGCCGAGTTTCTATTAGTTCTTAGCCTCCAAGTTATCTCCCACATGCCTCCCATTGCCGCTCTTAAGTGGGATCCAATCTGACACTCACATATCTTCTTAGCTACTTCAGAAAAGCTGGCACAGAAAGGGCAGTAGCATAGTCCCTGGGTCTTTGTGGACACTGTTCTGAGAGAGATTAAAGATTTAGGGGAAGAAGAACTGTGCGCATGCCTGACATAGACTCAGGATGTGGTTATTATTCTCTAGGGAAGGATGGAGATCCCTGATGTTACATGAGGAAGAAAGTGCCACCATATGCTGTAGCCATTGTCCACCCTCTAAAGCTTGCAAAGGGTCAGAGCCTGCTCCTCCGATTATGAGCAATTCATGGCCAGCGCAGGAAATCTCAAGAGCTTGCTGGCTTCTCCAGCCCCACTCATATTCAATCATTTACCAGAAGAAACTTGATCAAAGAAGTCAGAATAATCATTGTCAAATACATGCTTTTTAACTGATTAACAAACTTAACTTTCATCCCTGAGTTTTCTAGAGTTAGTATCCAATGGAAAAAAACAAAACAACAACAGCAAAACAAAAACAAAACCAGCAATCCTTCCACCATCACAGCACGTCCAGAAGTAAAACTGTATGAGGGAAGATGTTTACATGCCAGTGATAAACCTGCCTGCACATGATGCCATTCGACTAAGCACGGCAGTGGAGGGGATTTCACATTACAGGGATGCTGTCTAGAGTTTTCAAGGCTATGACTCTTTCGTGGAGCAGGAGAGCCTAATGTTTCTTCCCCAGAGCAACCGGGGGCTTGAAATGCCGACCTTGCTGTTAGCGGTTCCACACTTTCCCAAGAGTGCCACCAAGGCTCATGGATTCCCAAATAAAATATTCAAATTATGGACCAATTATTTTCACTGTGATTAAAAGAAAATGCTTCAGAAATATTTTTAAACATTCATGGTTGTTTCCCAGTGCTTAAGTCTGCAGTCTGTCCAATTTGGTTTATCTGTTAACGTGGATTTTTTTTTCTCATTTGGACAGGATTGCCAAATGGGTCTGATCAGGAACTAGAAGTTTTAAGGTCCAGCATATGTTAATTCTACTAACAGTACAGGCCAATGAGAGCATTGAGAACCCTAATTATTGGGTGGGCCCAAGAGAAGGCGATCAAGCCCATGCATGTGTTTATTACTGCATCCATGCACGCCTTTTCTAAGGAGTCAGCTGAATATATTTGGCGCTCCAAGTGAGCCAGGCTGTGGCTTACTTATAGATTTCACTCTGCTGCTGTAAACTCAGTCACAAATAATTTTTCCAACATTTGAATCTACTGGATCCATCTGAAAGAAAACTCTGATTATTGGAACAACAATAACAGAAACCAGCATTTTGGTTGTTCTCTCAGCATCCCCTTTAAACACCAAGAACTGGGGCCTTAAATTAAACTGCCCAAAGTCAGCACAGTGTGCCTTTATGATACATTGGGAAATCCAGCCCCTGTCATTTTCTAAGGGAGCCCTGGTGGCCCAGTGGTGAATCACTCAGCTGAGAACCAAAAAGTCATTGATCCAACCCACTAGCTGATCCACAGGGAAAAGCTGGCGTCGTCTGATTCTTTAAAGAAACTATGGGACCTTGTAAGCCCTATGAGGCAATTCTACTTTGTCTAAAGGTAGGAATTGACACCTGACAACCAGGTTAGGTTTGGGTTGTCACATGAGTTTCCTGCACTTGCAGGAAATGTCACTAGCCACATGTCAGCAGGACTCTGTGTCATTTCTACAGCTAAGGTGGCAAGAAGGTTATTAGAAGTAATAGCAAATTTAAAGTTTTATTAGCAGTAAACTGCAAAAGCTAATGGTGATGCCGACACTAGACAAAATCATTGTCACAGTTAATTCTGAACTCCTTATTTCAAGCTTAATAATAGGAAACTCAATGGAAAGGATATTACACGCCCCATATCACTCATGAGTGCCGCAGGCTTGAGTAACTTGTTATTTTGCTCATGAGTGAAATAAAATGCAGATTATACTGCCTGCTATCAGGGGCATTGTTTTAATTGAGGGTATATGCATGGTGATGAGGGAGGCCCCGAGTAGGCTCTCACTGTTGTCAATGTGGGAAGAATGCTTTTCTCCTTTTTAACTGTGGCTTGCCACACCACCTTTCTATGATTCTTGCATGTGTGTGTGTGCTTGGGAAGTTACCTTTGTTTCAGCTCCAGAAAAATGAAAGCAAGCTTGGAAAAAGAGAAGGGTAGTCTTCAGTGCTTTGCACCAGCGTTTCCACCAAACTGCCTCTCCAGCATGCCAGCGCCTTTGTCTTCAGTCCCTCCGTCGACAGAGGCAAACAATGGAGTATTTGTGTTACTCCTCTTGTCTCGTTCCAATCACATACCAGTACACACACCCATACACAAAGCCCTTCCATTCTGACATAAACTCCCAGCCAGGAATAAATAATGCAAGATACACTCTTCAATGTTTTACACATACTGGGACACCAGGCTTTCCAGGAATCAAGATCGCCTAAGATTTGGGTTATCTTGCTAAAACGTGTTGCTCTTTCCTTTCAACCAAGTTGAAGCGATTTCTGATCCAAGGCCACACATCATCCGAGTGCCCTACCTCGTGAGCTCTGTGTGTATTCCTGCTTTCGGGTGCCTTCCCGGCCTTCACAGAGACTGTGTGTGATTATGCAAGTTTAAGTTCAGGCTGCAGCATAGGTGGAGTTGACTCTTTCTTAATGCAGGTCCCTTTCCCTTTGATTGACGTTGAAACCCTAAGACTTTCACCGCCAAGATCATTTGTGTTTCTCGATTCCCTTTGAAATCTTTGTCTGATGATACAATATGGGCAAAGCCACCTATAGTTCAATTACGGAGCTGTTATCGTTCCACGGAGCTTTGCCTTTCTCTATAGCGATGGGGAGCTGCACTACTCAAGGCTGCAGCCAGCTGACCTCACAAGGCAGAAGCACAGGAGAACACTGTCACATCCCTGTGTTATCATTTAAGCTCGAAGCCCATACATAATTTGAGTTCGAAACCTTGGTAGTCATGAGAAACACCATTAGCAAGTGAAATTAGCCCCCAAATTGCGTTCTTGATTGGATCGATTATGCTGCTAACCTAGTAGTGGGACGGGTTTCATTTTCAATAATTTCCTCGCTGATGTCTCCCGGCTTCATATTTCAGTTTCCCGGTTCCATCCTTTAAATGGCATCCCTTTTAGCCAAAGCACCAAGCTGTGAAGTTATTGGGAAATATGTGTCACAATAAGAGGATGCCACTGCTGATAAATTTCATTTGTTTCAGTAAACATGAAGTGAGCTATCCCTAAGTCACAAATAAACAACCCAACTCCCAGCTGTAATTGTTACCAGAAATACACAGTGCAGGGTCTTGAGAACTTCTAAATGTGTGCAATTTCACAAGATTAATATTGACACTGACAGACACTGTGTTCATCTCCACTTATTTCCTATTCATGCCCATCCTTCTGTGTTTAACAATGCATGTGGTATTGTGGCCCTCGAAATCCCCTTTTTATTAAAAAATAGGAAGAATGTCAGCCAGTTAAACATGATAGTGAGATTTTATCTTTTTAATGTTTTGCAACAACCAAATTTTCATCAGTCCTCCCCAAGGGATACGTTTAATGAATTGTTATACCTAATTTACATAGATGCCAAGGCACCTGGTCTTCTGTAACTTTGAATCCCTTGGGATCTGTAGAGATTTTTAATGGACATGGAAAAAAGCATCTTGTTCTGTGGATTTAGAATTGTCTTCTATGATTGTCAGCTATCCACTTGTGTTAGTCTGGGTAAACTAGGGAAACAAATCCACAGAAACTCATATGTATAAGAGAGAGTTTTATATAAAGGGCACGTGTACATTCAGAAAGCATTCTAATCCCATCCCGTCTAAACCCATAAGTCCGATTTAGCCCATATGACCAACACTAATCTATAAAGTCCTCCTCAACCTCAAAAAACACACACACAATGGCACTGAATGCAGGAGGATCACAGGCCAGTGGGTAGAAAGTCTTTGAATCCAATGGCAGTATAAACATCTCAGCCCTGCCAGGGGTCTCCGCACGGCTGCTCCAGCACCCAAGGATACATCAGGGTAAGTCCATGTGGCTCCTCATCAGGGATGCCTTGCAAGCTGAAGCAGGGAACTGGCTAAGGCAGCTGCACCCTGGTCTGACCATCAGAGAGCAAGAGACCCGAGGACTAGAAAGGCAAGGCTCACCAAGCCATTTATCTCTCCACCCTTCGATTAATCCCACATGTGTTTATTTGTCAGGTTGGTGCAATAAGCCTTAACTATCTCACCACTCTTAAAAAAATCTATATTTATTCTAGAATGGCACTAGAAGTTTCTTTTTCCATTTTCTTGGGTGTTCTTGATGATGTATTAACACATCCAATACTGAGTGTGAACACATCCAATACATAGGAATAAAGAAAACGTACTTTAAATGTAAGTGGTACTTTCAGAGAAATAATATTTTATGATTTTTATGACTTTAAATATTATTGATGACCTTTAAATTTATGAACAGCTTCATGTAAAAAGAAATGTTAGCCTATAGATCATTATACACATTTTTACTATCCATAATTCCTTTCAAAGAAAAGTCTATAATTTCCATACTCATTGTGCTACATGCTTCCTTCAGTTATTGTATATACAATAATCATGCCCCATTGCATGTGTTTTATTTTCTTTAAGGAAAAAAATCTTCATTTACAAGTATATTTCCACCTTTGGGAAAATAAAGCAACAAATAGAACTTACAAAATCCCTGCCCTACTAGAATTTACACTATGGTAAGGATAAGCAATACAGCATGGAATTAGTGATAATTATTATCTTAGGTTAGAAAATGACTATGGCAACATATATACAAATGTGCTTGACAAAATGGATGCATGTGTGGATTGTGATAAGAGCTCTATGAGCCCCCAACGAAAAATGTATTATCTTAGACTGTGTTTCCTAAAGAAGCAAGCCCATTGAAATTTATCTTCGTGTGTGGAAAGATACAAAGAGAACACTTGATATTAAGGAAAAGGCCACAATTGTACAGGTTGGCAAGTTCGAAATCCATGAGTCAGGTGTCAGGCTGGCCGCTTTTCCTGACACACATACCTGCAAAGGCTGAGGAACTCAAGATTGGCAAGTCAAACAGCAGGAGGGTGATGGGCTTATGGCTGTCGAGGTGAATAAGACTAAGTCAGCAGGGCACACTTGTAAATACAGAAATTAATATATTCAAAGTCTGCAAGTAAGATAGCACTGACCACTCCCAGGACTGGCAGGCAATATGGCAGGCTATCAACTCAAGCCCAAAGATGAGTCAGATGCAAAATGCAGACCCAGAAAAAGACACATAAACTTTTCCACCTGTCTAATTATGCAGAATGCATGTTGAAGGAGATCTCATCCTGGGATATTGCCAGCTTTTAACTGCCAAATGACTGAGAATCCTGGCCCAGTAAAGATAACACAAAATCTTAACTATTGTATTCCACCACTTTTCAACCTGATACCTGTACCTGTCTCCTTAAATCATATATAATCTGTAAAGACAATCATAAAATCATACTTGCATATAACATGCTACAGCTCACAAGCATACAACTGAAAATTCACTAACCATGTATATATATATATGTATATATAATACAAACAAAACAAGAAATATTTGATATTTACATACAAAGCATAAATACTTATGACAAAAACAGACCTTATTTGCGCAACTGATCAATGATCGTAGCTGATGTTCAGAACCATCTTTTTCCATCACTCTCCAAGCACTTCAGGTGGGAGTGATATTTTGCCTGAGTAGGCAACCAAAACCTACATTCCTGAAGTGTCTGGGTCATTAGTAGTCATGTCAGATTTAGTGTAGTTTACCTGTGGTAGTTTACCATTGACTTTAATCACAGGGCATGGTAGTATTAAGACACATCATAAGGAATGTCCTGAATTCCAGCCATATTCCTTTTTACATCCATTATGTGATATAAGTCTGATCCTTGATAACCAGGATTAATTGATCCAACAAATATAATAACTCCATTCTCTGCCTGTCGATACACAGGCATAAGGATCCCAATGGCACTGGGGCATTCTTCCACTTCAACAGAGTCAGTTTTGTATCACCAGGTTTCTGTTTGTACATATTAGAAAAATCAATCACTTCTTTTGTAGTGTAGCACACCTCTCCTGGGTCACAGTTTGTACTCCATCTTTTAAAGTTCACCGACACTTAAGTCTAGGTATATAGAACCCGAAGCAATAATTGGCAGTGATAGTGCTCCCTACAAACATTCAGCAAGGTCTTATAAGACATCTGCCTAAGGTGATGCTCCAGACCAGGTCTCACATGTCATATCAGAAGACAGTCAGATTAATCTCGTTAACTGAGCTGAGGGTCACCACAGATTCACTAATAATGTACTAACAGGTAAAGATGGGGGTAACATCTGCAGGTGAGAGGGGTGGTAGTGTTGGTAGGAAAGATTCAATCGAATTTAGGGGTCCAGGGTCATTGTCTTTCTGATGATCTGTCCATATGTCCTGAGGAAATCACATGGAAAAACTAAGAAGTGACATGGAGATCACATACGACCTTCTAAAACAATCACCAAGATTATGGGTTTCTCCTTCTGTAGGGAAAAAGAGAATCCTGCCTCACAGCAGCTCACAGTTGGCTGTGACAATGGTTTGCAGGTTGAGTCCGTGGTTGCAGGCACCGTTGATCTGGTCAAGGGCCTCCTTCTTTTTCCACTGCACCTCCACTTTACCAAGAGTGATGTCTTTCTGCAAGGTCTGGGCTCTCCTGAAACATGTTCAAAGCCCCTGAGAAGAAGTCTCATCATCTTTGCCTCTAAGAAGCATTCTGTCTGAACTTCTTCCAAGGCAGATTTGTTTGTATTTTGACCCTCCAAGTCCCTGTCAATATTCTTCAAGTGCATTCTTTCTTCTTCAGTCTTCCTTATTTAATGGTCAACTTTTACATGCACATGAGGCCATTGAAAATAGCATAGCTTGGGTCTGGCATACCATACTTAAATTAACATCCCTGCTTTGCAACATGTTACGGAGTTCTTGTGTAGAAGATTTACCAAATGCATTGTGTCTCTTGATCTCTGACTGCTTCAATGAACATTGATTGTGGATCCAAGCATAATTAAATCCTTGACAACTTCAATCTTTATTTATTATGTCATTTCCTACTTGTCCAGCCGTGAGGATTTTGGTCTTCTTTTCATTGAGCCATGGTTCATACTTAAGGCTTAAATATTTGATCTTCGTCAGCAGATGTTTCCAGTTCTCCTCACTTTCAGCAGGCAGGATTGTGTCATCTGCATATCTTAGTTTGTTAGTAAGTCTTCACATAATACAGCTTCTCTGATTATTTACTCAGAACACAGATTGAATAGGCATGGTGAGAGGATACACTTCTGACGCACACCTTTCCTGAGTTTAAACCATGCAATATCCCCTTGTTCTGTTCTCACAACTGCCTCTTAATCCACGTTCAGGTCCACATGAGCACAAGTAGATATTCTGGTGTTCTCATTCTTCTCAAGGCTGTCATACTTTGTAATGATCCACCTGAACGTCTTTGCATAGTCAATAAATCACAAGGCAACACAAGAATATCTTTCTGGTATTCTCTGCTTTCAGCCAAGGTCTAGCTGTCATCAGCAATGATACCCCTTGTGCCACATCCTGCCTGAATCTCTGGCGGCAACCTGTCAATGTAGTTTGGCAAACTATCTTGGATGATCTTCAGCAAAATTGGATTATACATTAGGCTTTTAACCACACAGTCAACAGTTCAAAACCACCAGCCACACTTTGGGAGAAAGATGAGGTTTTCTTTTCTCATAAAGAGTGAAAATCTTGGAAAACCAAAGGAACAGTTCTACTCTGTCCTCTAGGATTTCTATGAGTCATAATTAACTCAATGGTAGTGATTTTGTGTGGTAGGTTTCCTTTTTTTGGTGATATTAATTATATTTTTCTATACTTTGGGTATTCTGTTGGACCACCTTTCTCCAGAATGGGTACAAATATCGATTATCTTGAAGTTTATTGGCCAAGTAGCTATTACCCAAATTATCTGACATTGCTAAGTAAGCATTTACAGTGCTTCATTAGCTTATTGAAACATTTCATTTAGTAGTCTATCAATTCCTGGGGCCTTAATTTTGATTAATGCTCTCAGTGCAGATTGGATTTTTTTCCTTAGTATCGTTGATTCTTATTCATATGCTACCTCCTGAAATGACGGAAGGTTCATTCGTTCTGTTTGGTACAGTGTCTCTGTGTATTCTTTGCTAGAGTAGCTAGAGGAAAACTGTGGCTGAGGGGATAGGAGTGGGCGTATTGGAAGTTTCTGACAAAGTTCACCAATTGCATCACTCAGACCTTCACCTGCCCGACACTGAGTCCAATTTTTCATTGAGAATTCCAGGTAATGGCCAGTAACAAATGCTCCATAAATTCAATACAGAAAGGTTAATAGAGCAAGTTAGGGCATCATACTTCAATGAGTCCCACCATTATTCTGATACTAAGCACTTTCTTCCATCATCTTCCTCCTTGGTTTTTTTTTCCCTGTCTTAATCACTATTCCAGTTGATCCATCAACTTGTTTGGTGGGATGACCCTGACCTTCACTCAAGGGTCCATAGTCCTTAATTAATATACTCTGGCCATGGGTCCACTTACTTGACAAGCCCTAAATGACCAAGTAGTAGGCTTAGCTTCAAAGGTGTGGAATGTCTTCTAGTGAAATGCCCCTTGTCCCACTTAGAACCAGAGCTGCTAATTCAGCCTCATTGTGGGATGGGAAGCAGTGATTCCACAAGAGAGCCACTCAGAGGTAGACAGAGGGGCAAGTCATACTAGTACTTGTGGACACATGCATCCTGGCCTTCGCTCAGTAAAAGCCACAGAAACTTGTACTGGCCAATGATTTAGCTCATATAACACATCTAGGAGGGTGGCATTCCACCTCTACAGGGTATAATGTCAAAGCTGCACCATGGCCAATCTTTAGCATGCTCTTCCATCATTCTGTGAGGCAGCCACACTGTTTGAGGGCAAGAATTATGCCTTTTCACCACTTTACTGCAAGCACACAGCTTGGTACCAGGCTCATACAATATCTCATTCTGAATGAATAAATTGACTACTCACAAATTAATCTTTTCAAAATGTCTGGGAATATTCAAAGGCACAAAACATGTTTACTATAAAGGAATAGCTCACATGATTTAAATTTGAGAAATAAATTCAGAGGTACAAATATAATTAGAACATGCAACATTAAAAAATTTGTGAAAATGGAACAATTTATACTTTTATAATACATGTGGAATTTATCTATTAGTATAGCCACCATGTTTATTTACTCTTGAATACCAACAAATCATTAACTTTATAATATAAAGGTATAAAATCATTATTTTTCTTCGTCCTAAACACTAATGAATCTTATGTAAGGAAAACCTTAGGAAGAAACATGATGCTCAAGAATAAATTGTCAAATCCCTATTCTACTTGATTAAATATATAATAAAATATTTTAAATGACATTTTTAGAAAAAGATTGAGTTATCTGTTAATATAACTTCATAACCTGAACACTCCAAACTCACTGCGTTCACACTGACTCATAGAAACCCTATAGGACGGAGCAGAACTCCTCCTGTGGGTTTTTGAAGGTGTCAATCTTTATAGAAGCAGAAAGCCTACTGTTCTCCTGGAATGTCTTTGCCTGCTACTGCTACTACTACAATCGTGGACAATAATCTCCGCAGCACTAAAATGAGGTTCTGTATAATGAAAGGGGAAGCTTAAATATGTTATGCTTCACATGCATATCCATTTAACGCAGTTTATATCAAGTTGGGCTTCCCGCCAGAGGGATTCCAAGTGCTTGGGAAAATAAAGTCAGTATAATTTAATTTGCGACTGGAGTCAATTTATTGTTAATCATCAGACAGTTATTGAGCTTTAAGTGCTAAAAGAACTCAGAGAAGGTCCATTTTTGAGGTCTGATTATAAACTCTGTATTGATGGCGAGGAGCAGTAAAATCTATTTACAGATCATATTAGTGATTATTTTAGTTAAAATATATTGGTCATATATTTTATGACATTTAAATGTCACTTTGGGTTTGAAAATTTCTTCTTTTTTTTCAAATTGAAAGTTTCTTTAATGAATTATTAAGTCCTTGAAGGAAAAAAAAGGTGTAGAACTCATACCGATAAGTAAAAAATGTCATCTCCTATAGCACATGCATGGCAGGCATGGAGAATCCCCAAATCTTACCTGAAGTTGTTGGTACATTTTCTAAGGACAAAAACACCAGGTTCCCCTTCTAGTTATCAGCATGGGCAGTCCCACTCGACCGCTAAGCAGAACCTTTCTTTTCCTGAAAGCCCTTTACCTTCTAAGTCAAAGGTCTCACATAGAGTGCTACCTTCCCAACCAATGGTGCTATCTAAAGAATCCTCAGAAGATGCGAACTGTTTGCTCCAATGCTTATTAGTTTGTCATCAATTTCATTGGGATTACAAGTAGCACTAATTGGAGAAACAATAATAATTGAGAAATATTTTGTCACTAACATCCTCTTTCAGAAATAGGAACACTGTTGCCAAAACTTGGTGGGTTATATTAATTTAGGGCCACAGGAATGTCATGAAAATGGAAGATCAATTTTCCTGGATTCTGTTGGACATTATTGTCCTTGTCAGAGTCAGCAGTTTGAAACTACCAGCCACTCCTGGGAGGAAGATGAAGCTTCCTGGTCTAGTAAAGGCTTACAACCTGGGAAATCTAATGGGGCAAGTTTTTCTCTGCTTTTGGGGGTCGCTGTGAGTCAAAATTGATGTGATGGGGTGAGAACTTTCCAAAGGAAGCCTTATTTTGAATCCAAGTTGATTCAAAGAAAATAATTCAGAATAAAATGAATGGAAAAATTGTACAAAGTGGCATATACACTAAACTCAGTTATATTTCTATGCATAATCATAGTAACTTTCCTTAACAGAGTTCCAAAATATGGTATTGACTTGACTAATAACCAATGAGAATTTTACAAAATTATAGGGGCAACATCCGTGTTTCTGACTTCCTGAGTAAATCAGTGTTTTTACTTCAAAAAAGTTCGTGTTGAACCAGTAACAGTGATATGGGAAACTCTAACAATAGTATTACTAGAAAGCTAATCATGCATCTTCATTCACCAGCTGTCTTCGACCCAAACAAGTTCTAAAGGATTCCTTCTTTAGTGCCACAGGGGTTTGGTGCAAAATTTGTAGAATCAGCCCTAGCAGAATAAGTTAGAATTCTGGAAACCCCTGAGTCCCTCTTTATTTAAATATTATAAGCTTCAGTGACAAAGAAACAGAAAATCATCCTGAGGTTGACTGTAGTCTTTCTCTCTGAGAGACTCTTGCAAAGAATGTGCCAGTTGCAGTTACACCTCAAATTAGAGATGTCAGTTTTCCTGCCTGGTCAATTATCAGACCCTTGGCCTCACAGAAAACACACACTCAGGACCCATCAAAGGCCTGAGTCAACAGCTTGTTGGGCTTTGAAGAACCACAGTCCTTTTGCAGCTGGGCTTTTCCTCCTTTCAGGACCTCTGCTGGCTTTCATTCATCTCCATTCAGTGGGTTTCAGGTGACATTTTGGGGGCTGGAAGCATAATGCGTCAGAAGACAGCTGTAGCTCCCTACTGTGTTAGCGATTGCTTCCTTTGTCAGGAGGTGAGCGAGCACAAACATTTTCCAATTGCTCTGATTTTCAAGACAAGTTTAGATCTACTGAGCCATCACTGATGCACACGCCTCTGCCATTTAGAAACACTTGATACAGATTTCAGAGGAGAGTTCTAACTCCAGTCTGATGCCAATAAAGGTGCTATCGTTTATTCTTTTTCCAGAACAGAAATAGATTTCGCAACTTTCCTTGGTTTACCCCTGCTTAGTGTAAAAAGGGTCGATGTGGTGCTTCTGAAAATGCTTCTCATTTGGGTTCAAAAACAGCAGCTCACCTTTTCAGCTAGAGGCAGAACATTATCACAAACAACAGGATCTGCCTCTTGAGATTCAGTTCTGCAGTCCTTTCTGGGTAAAATTCCCATCAGAAACAGAATATTTTAATCCTTAGTGAAAAGTTAAATTACATTATGATATTCAGCTTCATAATTTTCACCAAGGCTTTGCCAAAGGCATTGAATGATTTATGAGAAACTTGAAAACCTCAGTCTCCTCTTCCCAGGGTGTCTTCAATTATTTCTTTGATGAACTCTACTCTTGATTCCTTGTTGAAGTGAAGTAATAAGGGGTTTAAGGCCTTTATAATTTTTCCCCAAAACTTTTTTCTTTTTAACTTCAGAATATCTGCAAGTGAACATTCATTATTGAATATTTTAAAATATAACACTTACAAGAGTATGGTTAAATATTATCCCACTCCAATAGAGTTGGAAATATCAATTCTCTATAATATTATTTTAAGTATAAAATCTTTATTATTAATCACTGATCCAATCATTTAGGCTTCCACCTAACAAAATTAGCTCAGACCATACGCTCTGGTGAAATTCCAGTCACCTCTCTTTGAATTTGCCCGTCATCCAGAAGGCAGAGCCCCATAGTGGGAACTTGACATCTAAGTAAAGGTTGCAAAGTCGAGGAGTTGTAAGTCCCTCCTCCTATGGAGAAACTCAGTCCTGGAGTAACTATGTCCTTAATGACTTGAGTGAACCATCCAAGTCCACACATTACATCCACATTCATCTTATTTTTTTACGGGCTGGGGAGCCGGCGATGTGGTTTTACATACTGGATATACTATTTAGTAGTGATTGCCATGAATTAGTCACAGAGGCTTCAATTTCTTAGCTAGTCTAATGGAAACGCTTCCTTTCTAAGAACACAAGCATCAGCTAACCACCCCCTTTCACTGCCATCGAGTCGATTCTGACTTATAGTCGCTCTATAAGGACAGGGTAGAACTGCCACTGGTAGTTTCTGGCACTGTAATTTTAACTAGAATAGGAAACCCTGACTTTCTTCCCCAGAGTGGCTGGTGGTTTTCAAGTGCTGACCTTGCATTTAGCAGCCCAAAACGTGTCACCACTACCCCACTGGAGTGCCTCCCGGAGAAGTGCTGGCCCTGAATTACCGTCAAGCAAATGGCAAAGATGATAATCATTCACACTGCCCTGTTTTCTCTGATGCATTCTTCACACTCTTAGAGAAAATCTCTTTCAAATGAGCTGCGCTGTGGTCCTCTTGCATTTTAAAAGTCTCAGTGGCTTCTTGTTGCCAATCATCTCCAGGTAAAATGTTTCGCCCTAATACGTACGGTTGTCCTGCACATCAAGCCCTAGCCCAACTTTCCAAAATTAGTTTTGGCTTTCTTCCTATACATACCCTACTTCCACATCTAGTTAAGACATTTACCTTTTCATACACATTTCCACATGTTGCCCAAATGCTACCTTATCCACGCAGGTTTTATTAATTAATCTTCCAAGCGTCTGCAAACTGTCCCATCCCGGTGGGGAAGAGAGAGGGAATTGCATGCACTGGACAAATGCTCCGAGCTGTGTTCTATACTGGATATTTCAAATATGCTATTTCGGGGCACTTTTCTTATGGCATTTTTGATATTCTGTTTTGTGCATTTGCTTCAATGACCTCTTAGATGATCATTCAATAAAAATAGAATTTAGGTCACAACTCTAAGCACAGGGTTGTTGTTGTTGTTAGGTGCCATTGAGTTGGTTCAACGCACAACACAATGAGACACTACTCAGTCTGTGCCATCTTCTCAACCACTGTTATATTTGAGCTTATTACTGCAGCTACTGCGTCAATTCACCCATTGAGGGTCTTTCTTATTTTGATTGATCCTCTGCTTCATCAAAGATCAGGTTCTTCTCTAGAAAGCATTTCCTTCCAGATAGCATATCCAGAGTAAAAAAGGAAGTTTTACCATCCTCACATGTAAGCACCTGGCTGTACTTCTACGAAGACAGGACATGCCTTGTATGAAACTTTATTATAATTGATTATATTTGTCAACCTCTTTATTCAAATGCGGCATATCTTCCTCATCATTCTTGATTCATCATCCAGCTTTCGCATGCATCTGAGGCAACTGAAAATACGATGGCATGGATCAAGCACACCTTACTTCTCAAAAATGACATTTTTACTTTTTTAATGCTTTGAAGAGATCTTTTTCATCAAAACAGTCTAATGCTGCTTCCAGGGACATTTAATTGTGGGTCTAATAAAAAAGAACTTCAATCTTAGTATCTTCCATTTTTCTTTGTTTATTATACTGGTTTTTGGAACCGATGTGTTACTTCAGGTAGACTAGAGAAACAAATTCATGGGCACACATATGTGTATAAGAAAGAGCTCTATATATATACAAGAGCAGTTGAATACTGAGAAAACATCCCAGCCCAGTCCAGATCAAGTCCATAAGTTCAATATTAGCACACATGTCTGATAACAATCTATAAAGTCCTCTTCAGACTCATGAAACACATACAATGGTGCTGAATTCAGGAAGATCATAGGTCAGTAGGTACAAAGTCTTGTGGACAAGTGGTGGTAGAAGCATCTCAGTGCTGGCAGGGGTCTCACTAGGCTCCTGTAGTTCCCAGGGCACAGTCTATCAGCATAGTGTCATGCGTCTTTTCAGTAGAGCATCTCTCAGAGAGTGAGTGGAGAGAGAGTCTCCCACCTCCAAGGAGGAATAGACAGGAATCCCCAGAATCCTCAGGGGAAGGTCATGCCCACACAGAGGCCTCATTGGTTATACAATGATTGACAGACTAGACTTCAACCCTTGATTCTTAATCCTCTCAAGTTACAAATTGACACCAGATTATGTAATTATCACAACTGACCTGCGGATTTTTGTTTTCTTTATATTGAATTATAATCTATACTGAAATCTGTAGTGTTTGATCTTCATAGGAAAGCACTTCAAGTCCTCTCCACTTTCCCTAAGCAAGTTGTATCATGTGCACATTGTAGATTACTAATGAATCCTCTTACAATCTTGAAGCCATAACCTTATCATAGTCCATCTTTTTGTAGTATTTGCTCAGCACACAGATTGAATAAATGTGGTGAAAGGACACAACCCAGATGCAACCATTCCTGATTTTAAGCCACCTGTCATCTCCTTTCATTGAATCTTGGGAAATCTTCTATAGGCAACATATTGAATGATGCAGGAAGCAACAAGAGAAAATGGAAAGAGTACACAAAGTCATTGTACCAAAAATAACTAGTTGACATTCCACCATTTCAGGAAGTAGCATATGAGCACAAATCAGGGGTGCTGAGGCAAGAAGTTCAACCCACACTGAATGCATTAGCCATAACAAGACTCCACAAATTGATGGAATACATATTGAAATGTTTCAGAAAAGTAAAGCACCATGGAAGTACCCACTCATCTATGCCAGGAAATTTGGATAGCAGTTACCTGGCCAACTGACTGTAAGAGAGCTATATTTGTGCCCATTACAAAGAATGATACCCCACATAATGCTCAAACTCTAGAACAATATCACTGATATCAACGGTTGCAGCAGAATATTAATGCGGGGCTTCCAGAAGTGTAGGCAGGATTCAGAAAAGGATGCGGTACCAGGGATATCATTTCTGATGTCATATGGATCTTGACTGAAGTCAGAGACTGTAAGAAAGGTGTTTACCTGTGTTTCATTGACTATGCAAAATAATTCGACTATGTAGACCATAATAAACTGTGGATAACCTTGAGGAAAAAAAATGGGAATTCCAGAGCATTTCATTGTGCTCATTTGGAACTTGTATATGGATCAAGAGGCAGATGTGCAAACAGAACAAGTTTGCATAGTTTAAAATCAGGAAAGGTGTTCATCAGAGTTTTAGCCTATCACTATACTTGTTCAATCTATTTGCTAAGAAAATCATCAGAGAAGCTGGATTATATGAAGAATATTGTGGAATCAAGATTTATTAACAACCTTTGATGTGCAGATGGCTCAAACTTGCATGCTTAAAGAGAGGAGGAATTGAAGCACTTGATGATGATGATGATCAAGAATTGTTGCCTTCAGGATGGATTGAAACTCTATGTAAGGAAGATCAAAAGCCTCGCAACTAGACCAATAGGTTATCTGGTAGTTACATAATTTCATGTCAACGTGAATATATATAAAAGTGTAGAGGTGGTATTTACCCTGTCAATCAAGTCACAGCCTGTTGATGCCTCTTTGTGAGTGTGACCTTCTCATAAGAGGGGCCTTAGAAGCCTTCTCTTCTCTTTCCACCTTGACCTTCCTGCTGGCAGACCCTGGCTGCTGCCAGAGTCTTGTGATGTATCCACCACCATCAGATCCACCTGACTTTGCACCACCAACCTGTGATATTTCTGCATTCTGCTTCATTGCATATGTTTGCCTGAGGCTGAAGAAAGACTTATGAACTAGTACCTGACTTATGGACTTAATTTGTACTGGGCTGAGATGTTTCCTTGATTTTAACTACTTTTTGTACATATATGAGTGTTTCTGGATTTGTTTCTCCTATAACACAGGTAATATCCTGATAAATGGAGAAAAGATTGAAGTTGTCAAGGATTTTGTATTACTTGAATCTACCATCAATGCTCATGGAGGCAGCAGTCAAGATATCAAAAGATGGGTTGCATTAGGTAAATCTGCTCTACCAGACCTCTTTAGAATATTAAAGATCAAGGACTTACTTTAAGGACTAAGGTGTACCTGGCATAAGCCATAGTATTCTCCCACTGCATCATATGCATGTGAAAGTTGGACATTGAATAAGGAAGACTGAAGAAGGATAGATGCATCAGAAGTGTGGTGCTGGAGAACAATATTGAGAGTACCATGGGCTACAAAGTATTGGAAGTAGGAAGGCCAATACAGAGGCAAGGATGGCAAAACGTCATTTTGCATACTTGAGACATACTGTCCGGAGAGACCAGTCCCTGTGTAGAAGGACATCCTGTTGGTAAAGTGGAGGTATGGCATAAAAGAGTAAGGACCTGGATGAGCTGTATCGACACAGTGGCTGCAGCAATGGGCCCAGGCACAGAAACAACTGTGAGGACGGCACAGGACCGGGCAGTGTTCTGTTCTGTTGGGCACAGCGTCGGTATGGGTCAGAGCCAACCCCATTGCACCTAACAACATAACAACATCATCTACTTGTTCTGTGCCAACAGCTGTCCTCTGATCTTGTGCAGGCTCTGCACAAGAAAAAGGTACTAGAGGGAAATGCTAATTGAATACTTAAGTATGAGGCAGAAATATTGGCCCAAATGACTAGTTGTGTCTCATGTGAAGGAACTTGGAAAACCACAAAAGTGTATTTTAGATAGAAGCGTCTTCTTCAACTCATCTTAATTCATCTTGGGTTATGCCTTCTTAGTCAGACAGCTGGAGTAGAAAATGTCACAGGGTATGTTACAATCGGAACAAGGCAATTCTGTGTTTTTAGGATCACAAGTTGAAATTAATAAAATGTCTATCCATTTACATACTGTTGTTAATGTTACATAATGAAATATAAATATATAAATGAATAATAAAAATCCACAATTATATATCAATTATATATTGATTTTTATCCTATATACATATGTATATATTAATTTTAGAAATTCATTTTCTATCTCTGAGGTTTAGGCCCTATAAAGGTATAGAACAATCATTACAATACTTCCCAAAGATGAGGTACCCATGACTGAAAGTTAATGGCAACAAATATGGTGTTTAGTTAACAGTCTCTCCACATTGCCAAAGTTTCTGACTGAACAATTAGACTCTGTAAGTGAATTTTCCAAAGACTCATGCCAGATTTCAAAAATGCCAGCCTTCACTGAAACAGAATGGTCTCCAAAACGAAAGCTTAAAAACAATACAAAGAGTGAAAGTTCACCTATGGCAAGATACAACAGACAAGTTCAAAGCCAAGTTCTAGTGGAGGGGAGAAAACGTAAGGGAACTGAATGGAAATGTGGGGAAAGAAATGAAAATAAAAGGGGAAAAAGGCTGTCGCTATATCACCAGCACTACCCATTGCCTCCGAGCTGATTCTGGCTCACGGTCACGCGAGCAGCCTCATGGTGTAAGGCCAAGTAGACCGGCCGAAAGTATCCCACGCTGAACGTCTTGAATGGAGCCTAAGCCTCAGCTTTCCCCAAGAGATCAGCTAAGGGTTTCAAACTAGCGTTTAGGTTAGCAGCCCAGCATGTATGCCACAACACCACCAGGGACAGCAATTGATCATTTGGGTGTAGAAATACACATTTCAGAACCAGAAGGCAGCTTTCCAACTGATGTGAAACACACTGATGTCGTTTGGAGAATGCTTATCACTTCTCAGCCTCTGAACTCAATTCAGGGGTCCTAAGATTCCTGGTGATGTAGTGGTTATTCATCGGGCTGCCAACTGTGAGGTTAACAGTTCGAAACCACCAGCTGACCCGAGAGAGGATGATGGGCCTTCCACCCCTGTACAGAGAAACAGCTTCAGAAACGCACATGGGCAGTTTGACCCTGTCCCCTAGGGTCACTGAGTTGGCGTCGACTGGATGGCAGGGAGTCGGTTTGGTGTTTACATGCAATTACGTAGGGAGTTTTGATTCCTGCCTGGTAGTCTCTTATCTGCCCTTTGCATTGTATCATAGCCTCTCTGCACATGGAGGGAAACTGGGCATTAACTCTTTCAGTTCATTTGGGTGTCATTTGGGGAATCACTGAACTGCTCTTTATTTCACAGCCCACAAGTCAGCTACTAGAGGAATACAGATCTGTGTGCTTTATGCCTCGGAAATTCAGGGAGCACAGCAAGAATGCCTTTGTTATGAATGTGCAAGGCCCCATATTTCACATCATATTTTGGTGGAAACAGGGGATTCCTTTTCTGTACCCAAATGGGGCAATCCCTCTACGAAGTCATTAGACCTCTTTGTAAGTTGATTCCAGGAGGGTTTCCTCCGTATTCAAAGGCGTTCTCGGTGTTGATCGTACATATATTGTGGCCTCTTGTGCTCAGTTTACAAGATTTCTAATTAAGCTCCAGAGAGGATTATATTGTTCACTGAACTGAGTCACTACTCTACAACTGGGAAAGAAGAGGCACTCCTACTTTATCAGAAAAATAAACACTTTAGTTTCATTTCCTCTGCCACACATGTTATCTCTTTGTCCTGTCACAACATTTTTTATAGGTTTTATTTCAAAGGATTACCTGGAGATTACTGTCACCACAAGCCAGAGGGAAGTCGCCATACAGAATACAGTAGGTGCTTCTGCCTTCTGAAAAACCCACCACACACCATATAACATCATGTGAGATCACTGAAATAATCGCCCTTTAAGAACAAAGAAACACAGTCTGCCACCAGCCCTTTAGCCTAAAATTTGAGGAAAATAAAATGTTTATCAATGGCAAAAGTACAATTTACCAGCTCAATTTTTACATCAAGATTTCAATTGTTTAAATTGTTCCAGAAGCACCAGTGGTTCCTGTTTTTCTTTGTAACATCCATGGACAAAATACAATATGCTGGGCCCCAATCTGCGGTTTGACAAGAAAATGTAGCTGAAGTACATAAAGAGCCATCCCTTTCTAATGCAAGGGGAAACTTTAGTTATTATTCAACTCAAGTAAATACTTCATGACCATGGAATTAAATATTTCTGAAGGGTTCATTCCTGAGCTCTCTGGGTTGAATTAGGCTTCTCTCAGAACTGTACTTCATGTCACCCACATGTCTGAAGAAGTGGTGCTTCCTGCTCAGCTGTGCATTTTCTTCCAGACACGCCGGACGTCTGTACAATCTGCCTTTGCAAAGTTCAAAGCAATACACTCTGTGCTTTCTCTTCACACCGTGCCACGTAAACACCATTAATAACCAGACCACTTTTATGCCAGAAAGGCCTGATGGTTTGACTCTAGCTTGGTAATTGTTCAGTCTCACTTCCCACTTCTATTATGTTTGATAGAACCATCTCACTGGGGGAAATCCCCACAATTTTACCACCATCTGTGCTTCTGCAGGAGCACAGACACTGTCCAAAGCCCAGAAGGAACATGCATACCCCGTTATCTCTGACACTGAGTACACACACACTCAGAAATGCAATGTGCTTAGAATCTACCATTCGCCAGAGGCATTGTAGTTGAAACTAGGCATGAGGCAGTGAAGAAGAAAGACCAAAAATAATTCATATTTTCAAGAAGCTTCAATTCTGATGGAGTGAAAAGCTGAGATATGTAAGTAAATAAATAAGCTTGGATAGTTATAAGTTGGATAGGAAATAACTGTTTCATTTTATAACATGTTATAACATTTCTAGCAGCTCTTTATTCCTAAGAGTTTTGTATTCTGTGACTGGGACAAAATATCTTGAGTACTAATAATGATGATTCTATGGTATAATTATCATTTTCTGACATATCATCTAGCCAGCAAAAGAGAAAATAGTAATATTGTACTGGTCCTTTTGTTTTTCTTTCCACCAATAACTGGGTCTCTTATATTCCAAAGAATGAGAAATTCCTTTGCAGCTAGGTAAGCAATTGGAAATTCTCTTAGGAACACGACAAAAGCAAGTCTATGGTTGGGCTAGCTGCAATAACAAATGAGAGTTCTCTGTGCACTAAACTTGGAGCAGGCCCATCCTAAGAGCAAGGATGGTACCACGCATGTTGAAGTCTTCAAGAAAAATGCAAGGTCACAGTTCAAAGGCTGTACACAATCGACCCCCAACTCCCACATGAAACTCCCCCAAGGAAACTTTAATAAGAAACTAGACAGTACTATCAAGCGCAAACACTTGCTAACTGTTAATGATGCATGATTTCACCAAAATCACAGTAGGGAAATCTTAATTTATTGCTGCCTTTTGTGAAGTAGTTATGCTCCTCCCTCCATCCTATGCAGCATCCTTCATGCTGAGGTCAAATTGACCCCCGCGGGTGTCATAGTCAATTGTGTCCCACCGGGTTTGTAATGGCTGCTTTTCCAGAAGAAAAGTGTCAGGGATTCTTTCTTTCCACCTCTTGGTGAATTCAATCTCCCCATCAATTGGTTAGCTTCCATATGCTTTAACTCATTGAACCTCCATTGATATAGTGTTTAATATAATGGATTTCTAGTGATTAGTATTATATCACCCATATAATACATAATTTTGAAAATATATCGAATTAACTGGAAAGAAGTCATACATAAAAGAAATTCAAACTACTCTAAACCATCCTCTATTGAGCTAGATAGCAGCACAACTATGCCAATTGCTTTCATGTCCCACCTACATTGATTAGCTGATGGTGTATGTGTGCGTGCTTTGTCTCTGAAAGACTTATTTCTTCATGTTGTTCAGTTGTATCTGCAGCTGTTTTACAAACCATTTTCTCCAGGAACTTCTAGGTTTGGTCAAGGTAAGATGTGTCACATCATAGGTACTCAATATTTGGATATATTTCATCTAGGGGTATACAATTTTAAATACTACTACAATTTATCCCCTATAAACACACGAATGCTGTCAAGCTCTATTTTCTAATTCGTATTTAAAAATATATGGTGTTTACACCTCAGGGATATTCCAGATAGGAAAGAACTTCTCTTTTAACTCTTTAGCTGCCCTTGAGTTGATCTGGACTTGTAGCATTCTTATAGGACATCATACAACTGCTCCTTTGGATTTCTGAGACTGTAAATCTTTTTTTAAAATCATTTTATTGGGGCTCATACAATTCTTATCACTACCCATACATACATCCATTGTGTCAAGAACATATGTACATTCGTTGCCATCATCATTCTCAAAACATTTGCATTCCACTTGAGCCCTTAATATCAGCTGCTCATTTTCCCTCTCCCTCACCACTCCCCATTACCCCATGAACCCTTCATCATTCAAAATTTGTTATTATTTTCTCATATGTTACACTGTCCGACGTCTCCCCCTGTCTTCTCTGCTCTCTATCCCCCAGGGAGGAGACTATACGTAGATTCTTGTAACCAGATCCCTTTTTCTTTCCCACGTTCCCTTCACCCTCCAGGCATCGCCACTCTCATCACTGGTCCTGCAGGAGTCTTCTGTCCTGGATCCCCTGTGTTTCCAGTTGCTATCTGTACCTATCTACATCCTCTGGTGTAGCCAGATTTGTAAGGTAGAATTGGGATCATGATAGTAGGGGGGGGGGGAGGAAGTATTTAAGAACTAGAGGAAAGTTATGTTTCTTCGTTGCTACCCCGCACCCTGACTGGCTCATCTCCTACCCACAACCCTTCAGAAAGGGGGTATCCAGTTGGCTGCCGATAGGCTTTGAGTCTCCACTCTGCACTCACACATGAAAATGATATGATTTTTTTGTTTCTTGATGCTTGATACCTGGTCCCTTTGACAGCTTGTGGTCACACAGGCTGGTGTGTTTCTTCCATGTGGGCTTTGTTGCCACTTGTTTATCTTCAAGCCTTCAAGACCCCAGACGCAATATCTTTTGATAGCTGGTAACCATCAGCTTTCTTCACCACATTTGCTTATGCACACGTTTGTCTTCAGTGATCGTATCAGAAAGGTGGGCACCCACTGATATGATTTTTAGTTCTTTCATGTCTGATAACTGGTCCCTCCTACACCTCGTGGTTAGACAGGTTGATGTGCTTCTTCCATGTGGCTTTGATGCTTCTCAGCGAGATGGCCGCTTGTTTATCTTCAAGCCTTTAAGACCCTGGAAGCTATATCTTTTGATAGCCAGGCACCATCAACTTTCTTCACCACATTTGCTTATGCACACGTTTGTCTTCAGTGTTCGTATCAAGAAGGTGTGCCCCACTCTTATGATTTTTAGTTCTTTGATGTGAGACTGTAAATATTTACAGGAATACAAAGTCTCATCTTTCTGCTGAAGCGTGACTGTGGGGTTGAATCACCAATATTGTGGTTAGCAGGCCAATACTAAACCTGCTAAGCCACCAGTACCCTTTCTACTTTAGCTAGGAATGTACAATCATTCCAAAAATATATTGAATTAATCTGAAAAAGGTTATACATAAAGTAAATTCAAATTGTTTTCAAACACCCTCTATTCTTGCCATTTTACATGGCTGATGATTGGGTGACATTCTACAGACTAGTTTCTGGCTTTAGATAGTTCTATCATAATTCTCAACCATTCGCCACATGCAGTCATTTTCCAGTTCTGTTGGTCACTGTGTTAGTTTCCTAGCACCGCTTTTAATAAAGCACTATAAACTGGATGACTTAAAGGGATGGAAAGGTATGTTTTCCTAGTTCAGGAAGCTATAAGTCACCAATGTTGATTGTTTCCAAAAACTCAAAGGGGAGATATATTCCATACTTCTTTCCTAACTTTTTTTCATTCCTTGGCTTACAGCTACATCACTCCAATCTCTGCTCAGTTGACATACAGCTGTCTTCCCCTTGTGGCTATTTGCCTGGTTCTCCCTCCACTCTTTTCATAAGGACACCAGCCACATTGGATTAGCGGTCACTACTCCAGTATAACTTCCTATTAAATCCATTGCTTCTACAAAAGCCCCGTTCCAGTAAGATCACATTCCAGGGTCAAAACTTGGTGACGGGGGAGAGACACAGTTCAGTTTTTGATAGTTACATTCATATCATAACATGACTTTTTACTTTTGTACCTTTGGGATGTAACACCAGGTAAATCAACATGGTGAGGATGTGTGAACATTACTAGTAGACATTCAACCCAAGACTCATAATAACTTAATTATACTTGGAAAATCTGACATAAGCTAAACTACATGACAATCCAATTCAGCGTCCCCTTAGCAAAAATCTGTAAAAAGCAAAAATCTGCTACTCTCTATATAAATCTGAAACAGGAGTAAATGTGACCTAAGCTAGGGCAGCAAGGGAAAGGACAGCGATTAACCCAATCCTGGTTAAAATATTTTACTTTTACAAATTTTACCATGTAAAGCCATACAAACACATTACTGAGGTCCCTCCAGAAGGCCTTCAAAGATGCAGTGCAAATGTCTACATAGTAAATCTGCCCCAGTCTTCAAAGTACCCATGTGTGAGCATGAGGGATTCGGGAAGATTCCGAGCTGCCTCTAAGCAGGGTCACAAACACGTCCAGCTAACTCTCTATAGTTGCATTGGGCATGCAAAATAAAGGGTGTAGACTCAAGGTTGATATCAGGATATATGAAAGACATGTCTGCCACGCGGCTGTTGTTGTTGTTGTTGTTGTTGTTGTTTTTGTTGTTTTAAGGACCATCTAGGTTCCACCTCGTAGCAACCCTGTGCACAGACTCTCTTTGCCACAGGTCATATGTTTGAGCTCATTGAGTCAATTTATCTTGCCGAGGGTCTTCTTTTGCGCTGTTTCTCTAATTCACCAAGCATTATGTCGCTTTCTGTAGTAGTTCAAGGCTATTGCTTGATGCTCAGTGAAAACCTGCGGTGGGCCCAGAAAGATTTATTTCCTTTCTTTCCTTAATAGGAGCAAATCTTGAACTGGAATGAAGGCTGGGGAATTTTCTACCTCTCCCTCAGCCTGTGGTCGGGATCCAGCGGCTTCGCTACACTTGCGGGAACTCTGATGGGGCACCAATAGGGTGTTCACACAGGTCTTTGCTCTACCCCCGTGCGTGTCTTGTGAGCAGCAGGGGATGCCTGTGGAAAACACATTGAAGAAAGTGCAGACTCCACTTGCATCTGAAATTCCTGGAGGTTTTACACTGTCTTGCCAACTGACAGTTGGCCTTTAAAACATATGAAAATTTTGGCTCTCTCTTCACCTGCTTTTATTGGCAGTCACCTCTTTCTTCCATGTTCTGCCAAAGGTGAGACAGTTCATTCTTCTCATCTGACTTTGCCAGGGCTTCTCGATTTTTGAAATCAGCTCAAGTGGTTGTCATGTAACTCTAGCTGTCTAATGGGCTTGATAAATATAAAGATTTTTAATAAATAATATGTTTTCTTGTTGCTAGGATTGAGTGACATTTTCTTCTTGCTTTCTACCAGCTAAGAAAAAATGGAATCATCTAGACTATTTTCCAAGTAGGGGTAAAAAATAAACCAAAAAACTCAGACAGGAAGAGTTCAAGTAATTGGTGTACCTAATACCAAAACCAAACTCACTGCCACAGAGTCAATTCTGACTCATAATGACTCTTCAGAGTAGAGCCGACTGCCTCCACAGAGTTTCCTCGGAGGCCATATCTATGAAAGCAGACTGTCATATCTTTCTCCAGTGGGATCACTGGTGGGTTTCAAGCCACCATCCTTTGGGCTAGCAGCCAAGCGCTTTAACAACTGTACCACAAAGGTTTCTTGCTACACATAAAAGTGTATTAAATGCCACAGCCACAGCTGAAGCTCAGGTTTATCTAAAATAAAAACGTACTGTCTGAAGCATTGTACAATCATGCACCCTGCAAGCCCTTACCCTGAAATAGCATCCGTTAGCTAAACAGCTAAACAGCAGCCCAGCGAATTTCCTTTTCACTCCAACCGAGCCCTTGAAGAGATGCTGCAGTTCTCCCCACGCTGCAACAAGTTTCCTTCCCTTGGTCAATCTACAGTACAAGAATATTTCAGGGGAGTGTGCCCAGAAAACGTCCGCTTTCCTCAAAGCAATTTTTAAAGTAAAGACTCAGCAATTCTGCCATTACTACATGGGGTTGGATAATTCTTAAACTTTGCACTATCTCTAACTCAGAGAGAGTTAGACCCAGTAAAGACATCATGGGAACACGATTTTGAACTCAAAAGGTAAGGATGCCCTCAGGACAAAGGATTCTGCAACAAACTTGGAAAAGCCACAAAGAGTCAACTTGAACTAGGTGGTAAACATAAAAGTACTTTGGAGGAACCAAGGTTGTGACCAGAGAAAGCATTCCATCCCACGACAGGAGCAAGAATGAAAGCTGGAGTCTAAACCGCAAGGTCATAAGGGAGAGCGCCGGGCTGTTGGAACACATAGGGAAAGTTGCTTGGGAGAAAATTATAAATAGCAAATCTATTCTCATGGTCTCTGATAGCCACCTGCAGAAGCCATCCTGGTAGCTGAAGTGCCTTAAAGAGACTGACATGCTGCCAGATGGCCCGCACTCTCCTGGCTAGCTACACATGTGCACAGTATATTTTACCTCACACGCCACTTTCTCACATTATCCTCTTTGAATTTCATTGCAGTTCTATGTGGCAGGGCAGGTAGATGTTACTCTTTGTGCTTTATAGAATAAAAATCTGAGGCAGAATGGTCACAATACACTAGATCATTGAACCAAAAGTATATGCATAGGTCAGATACAGACATCAATGCTATAGTTTTAATCAGTTGAATATATATATATACACACATTTATTTTATAGGTCTATACAGAGGTTAATATACTCTCTGATGCTGAAACAGCTATAAATGGGATGCCTTAAAAGTATAGAATGAGAACACCAGTAACGAATCATCTGCTAGTACAGATAGCAAGATGATAAAATGGAAAAAATCCAAAATCCTATTCAAAGTCCAAGTAACAAATTTTCATGTGATGGGAAAAGAAAATTGTTTTATAGCTTTTAGAGGCATAAATCAAAACCTATGCACCAACATTTGCAATCATTTTGAGACTTATTAAGGTACAAATTATTTGCAAGCTAATTTACTTGGAAGATAAATAAGAGGAAGAGGAAAGAGCCAAATGTGCTAAGTGAAGCTACTGGTGAGTACTTGATATCTTCTTTCTTAAGATTTTATATGAAGCCTTTGCTTACATATTGTCCACTCAATGGCATTATGTTTATGGGTTTTATGAGCCTATTTTCCCACCTGAACAAATTTTTTTGATGCAAGTACTGGGTCATTTGAACCTCAGTGCCAACTAGAGTAACGGCTCAATAAAATAAATACTCAATTTCCTTTGCTGAATAAGGGAATGCTATCATTAGGTATATATGTGTGTGTACACATAAGTGCATATATATGTATATATTAAGTGTATATGTAAAGATATATAAAGTATTGCTTCAAAATCATTGAAATCTTTTAAAAAATTCCAAATGTGAAGCTATTCTTTTCTTTACTTTCCATCTAGGTCTATGCACTTCCGAAGGCAATGTTTCCATCTCTCTAATCATTCCCAGAAAAAGTCTGCTCTCTTTGATTGACACGGTGCCAACTGGCAGCTTAGCCATCCTCGAAGAGCCCGAATTAAGTGCCATTGCAATGTGCTTTGAGCTTGGGGAACGAAAAGAAGGGAAAGGTACAGTCACCTAAAAACAAGTTTTATACGACAGAACTTAGTGCCCTCAAAGAAGGAACGAATGCATGGATGTAATCATTCGAAAGCAAAACAAAAGCAAGTGCAACTTTCTTCCTTTTGTCTCGAGAACACCGTTTGCAAATCCCTTAAAACTTCTTCTTTAGGTCTCATGACCATCTTGGGTCCTTTGGGAAAAATCTTTTAAGATGATCTATTTGTGATCCCAAGAGTGAGCCTTTGAAATCCCGACAGTTGGAAAGGATGTCCCAAAGCAGATCTCTTTGTCTCACTTGAACTGGAAAAGCAGATCCCCTCTGGAAGCCACTATTTTTATTGGACCCCTTAAAGCATCCCGAGGAGATTAAGTCCATTACGGAGAGAATCTGTCTACAGCCAAGCCCCACTTGCACAGACAGGTTTCAGCATGTTTTGATTGGAATGAAACTGTCCACGTATGAACTGAAACCCCTAGAGCAATGTGTTGGCTGACTTGTATGTTCATTTATATCCATATGTTGTTGTTAGGTGATGTCAATTGGTTGTGACCCGTAATGACCCTAAAGATGACCAAAAGGACCCCAAACAGCACCCAGTCATCCTATCATTGCTATGTTGGAGCTCCTTTGGGGAGTCCATCTCATGAGGTCTCCCTCTTTCCCACTGGCCCTCTTTGCTAAGCATGATGCCTTCCCTCTTGACAGCATTTCCAAAGGGAGATGACACCACTCTTTCTGCTGGGCGCATTCTAGCTGGGTTTCCTACAAAACGGATGGTTCTTTTCTGCTAGCAGTGCATCCTTCCTCACAACAATAATGCACATGAATCGAGTCTTCTTTGGTATTCCTTATGAATTGTCCAGCTTTTGTGTATATATGATGCTACTGGAAATTCTATAGCTTAGGGTCACAAGCACCTCAGTCCTCCAAGTGATGGTTGCTTTTGCAGACTTTATAAAGGCATTAAGCCACACATTTGCCAAATCCACTCCCCCCCCTGCTCCTACCGTGAGTCTATTCCCTCACATCTCTAGCTTCTGACGGTCACTACAACATCAACAGAAACTCGGGAAACTTTAAGGAAATGTCTCACGAGGGTGTGGGGGCTGTTCAGTTCCAAATCTGAAAATCAAGAAGTGGCAAGCCACATGCAGAGTCCAGAGCTAGAAGCCAAAGTGTGCAAGTCCAAGCAGGTCTTCGGGATTTCTACCAAAGAATCAGTCAGGAAACAGAGGCATGCCTCATTCAGATAATGTGGATACAGACTATACAGTGGCACAGACATGTACACCCACCGAAGGAAACACACGATGGTGACTTCAGCTTCATCCACTAGTAAGATCATCTTAAACATGGCCCCAAGGAAACAAAGGGTATGAATTGTTTCACACCCTTTACTAAAATCGTGTCTTAACTGCCATCCTAATCCCATCCACAGAAGAGAAAGAACACCCTCCTAAGTAGGAATATGCTCTCCGCAGGCAGAGAGCAGAATTATAATATATCACATAAGGAATTATGGTTAGAAAGGCCATCTGAATTGACTACCACTCACAAGTATATTCTTCCGTTTTGATTTGTCACTGAAAGGCTTTACATATTTTATTACAATGCTTTACTTTCTCTTCTTGGTCAACCCTTTGAAATCTTCTGTTCAGCTCTTTCCATTACTTCAATTATTTCAGCTACTATATATACATTAACAAGCTTCACAGTTTCTTCTAACATCCTGTGTTAGTCTGATTAGACTAGGGAAACAAATTCATAGACACACATCTGTGTTTAAGAGAGAGGTTTATATACAAGAGCAAATGAATATTAAGAAAACATCCCAGCCCAGTCCAGATCAAGTCCATAAGTCCTATATTAGCCCATATGTCCGATACCAATCTATAAAGTCCTCTTCTGACTCACAAACCACATGCAATGACGCCAAACACAGGAAGATCACAAGCCAGTGGGTATGAAGCCTTTTGGATCCAGTGGCGTTGTAAACATCTCGACGCTGGCAGGGGTCTCCACGTGACTTCTCTAATCCCCAGGGCTGCATCAGGGTAGGTCCATATGGCTTCTCCTCAACGATTTTTATCAGAGAGTCAGCCTTGTCAGTATAGTTTCCAAGGAAGTGACTCGAGAGAAAGAGAAGTGTCTCCTACCTCCAAGGAAGAAATACAGGAGTTCCCAGAATTCTCAGGAGAAGGCCATGCCCACACAGAGGCCTCATTGGTTACATCTTGATTGACAGGCCAGACTCCACCCCTTCACTCATAATCCTCTCAAATCCCAAATCAACACCAGATTATGTAACTACCACACACCCATTTTGGCCTATTCTTAATTTACTTTCATTTTAATGACTGCTTGTTGTCTTCATGCATGATGTCCCTGGTATTAGCCCCAAACCCATGTGGACATTAAGATCCCATATGTAGACACTTATATCTATATCTTTATATACACACAAAAGGCCTTCAAAAAACTTGCCAAAAGAAAGATGAAATAGAAAGATCATTGAATATTTCCCTTAACTTGATATATAGCAAACCCATGCAGTCTTACTTATTGACATTCTTGTTAGCCAATATTTTGGATTTACAACAGTAATAAAAATCTGCTATTTGGCAATTTTGCACATTACATCTTACATCTGAAAACAATATAAGAGATTAAAGTTATATGTCAACATGTCTAGACAATTATTTCCAGAGGCTCGGCAATTAGGTAATGATATAATTATCTGTGAAACTAGGGTTTGTTGAGCTCGACTCCAGTTTTGTCTTATGCTTATTTTCACATAACAGCCTGGTCTTTGGAACCTAAACATGTAAGTAAGTGAGGAATGAGTGTATACACATTTCTGTGCACACACATATATGTATCTCTGCCTATGTAAAGGAGCCAAGGTGATCCTGAAAGCTAGACGTTGGGTTTAACAGTGAGATTAGTAGTAGTTTAAACCACTAAGCACCCTGGAGGGGAAAGATGAGGCAATTTGCTCCTGTGAAGATTTATAAAAGGAAGTTCCACACAAAACAACTGAACTTTTTTCAAAGCTATGTATTTAATTTTTTTTTAATAAAACAACCTTATCACCTTCGAAGGACTCTCCATGACACTTAATACAGTCACCAAATCTGTGATTCCATTCTTGGAAACATTTTTCAAACTCATCTGTTTGGATGGCTGACAGCACCTCCTCATTTTTTTCTTTACCTCTTCTATGTTATCAAATTGCTGTCCTTTCATGTCCCTCTGCATTCGCGGAAAAAAAAAGATGTCACACGGAGTGAGCTCAGGTGAGTTAGGTGCATAGGGCAAGAGAGGCATACTGTTGTGGGCCCAAAACTGGCGCACTGAGATGGCTGTGTGAGCAGGTGCATTGTCATGGTGGCAAAACCAGTTCCCCATCTGCCACAAATCAGGCCTTTTTCTGTCGCACACTGTTATGTAATCTTTCCAGAACCTCCACATAGAAAACTTGATTAACAGTCCAACCTGATGGAAAAAAACTCCAAATGCACCACCCCCCCGCCACATAAATAAAAAAAGAATTTTGTGTGTGTGTGTTGGGGGGTACCCCCTCATAGTCTCAGTTTCTAGAAATTCCCATCTATTGAATGCTGATGAGTTTGTTTTTGGTTTTGAGGGTTTTGCAAGGGTTTTTGGTTTATAATTATGTACAATATAGAATTATATGCATGTTAATATTATGTAAGCATACTTGTGTGCTCATACCTAAATTTATATCTCGAGAGAGACCACACAATCCCATTATGAGTGTGACATACGTGATGTAGTTTTGATTTGTCGTTGACTTTTTCACATAATGTTGGTAATCTCAAATCTGCTTTCATCACGTTGAGTTATAACATCACTGAGAATACCTGATGTCATTCTTTGCTTCTCAGTCACAGTTAGAAATGTAAATCTGATATATAGGGAGTCAAGCCCATATAGGGAAATTTAAATGACCTGGTAGCTTTCATTCCCCGATCACTCCCGTGTCAGGAGTACTTGGAAACTGTTTAACATGTACCAAAGAACTGAACATTTATGAAATGTGGGAGTTCCCCCAAGGTTGGCCCCAGTCAGTTGCTGGCATCAAGTGCACAGAGACTGTGCGACTCCCCTGCTCACCCCTTCTGCCTTGCTAAGTGACACGCTCATTGGGGATTTACCTGCATTTCATGTAGTCTGCCGTGTATCTGAAGTCTTGCTCTGACTAACAGGGGAGCTTTGCACAAAGTCTGCCTGGAATAAACAATGGATGCATTAAGGAAAATTATATTCTCATTTGTTCGTTTACTGCCTTATTGTAAAGTGGCTGTAACTTCACTGAAGGCACAAAGGGGACTAGAGTGCAGTCCCGCACAAGCCCCTGTTATTTCCGCTGGAACATGACCTTGACTCAGAACTGTACAGGTTGTTTTCTGAATGGATTTACACAGGCACCAAAAAGATGTGCAATGGCTTCAGCCAGTGGTCTTGTTGAATAACCTTGAGCATCGACCATCGAGTTTTGAATGTGAACCAGAAAGAATTATACAATTAATGACAACGGAACAAGTAGATGGATAAAAAATTTAACTGACCACGTCATCCTTTGAAGACCTGTCAGAGTGGTACAAGTTCATAGGTGATGTGAATGTGCTTCAGCCATGACTTCACATAACAGAATATGTACTCTACTCAGCACTAGCTGGAGCAAGCTTTATTTCCCTCATGTTTAAGCTAAGAGCAGAACCCCAAGGCTGAGGGCTGACACAGGTACTCTAAATGAAGTGCTAATGAGATGGAAATTCTCCAGCTTGCTTTTGAGTCTTACTCTATATCGATGTAGACCTGCCTAAAATATCTTAGAGCTGAGATTCTCTCTGGAATGATCCCAACCTCTTGCATCTGAAAACTTAGCTGGGAATTCCTTTCCAACAATCCTGTGGGTAATTTTGGCGCTTTGGTTTATAATTGTAGCTAGAGCTCCTCTGAAGTTCTAAAGCCCATAAAATAAGAAAGAATAGGCAACGTAAGTAAACCAACCTTGAAAAACATCAGACTGCTTGGCTCAGTGTTTCTGTTATTCGACCTTGTCTGTGCTGGTTTGGGTCCCTTTGCCTAAAATTGCCATTCTGCTGTAACTCATTTGCACATTAAAAAAAAAAACTTTCCTTTTCAACATGCAAGGGGTCTTTCTCTCTAAAGTCTGTGATGCATTGCACCATATTGACATCAAATTATTTGGATATGTGTTGTGTCAGAGTGCTGATAAAAGTATGATATAAACTGTATTATCCTTAATCAAAGGTTACTTTTATTTTGTAGATTTTAAGGGCAAATAAATTTTTTATTTGACAGGTTCCAAGAGTTCTAGTTTGGCATACCTGCACATTTTTTATTGTATCCTGGGATCAGGCATAAATCAAGTGATTTCCCACAGACAAATAAAAGTGGTTGAGTAATACAGTCCCTGGAATTTAACACTTCACGGTCAGAAGGTCACATATGCTAAGTTGCTTATTTATACGTCTCTTAAAGTTTAAGTCTGTGGGAAGGAGACATGAAGCAATGTGACTGACTATATCAGTGAAGAATGTATTGTTCTTTTTCTTGATGTAGATAAAATTAGCAATGTAGATAAAATTGCAGATCATACGAAATGCCACGAGGAAGACGGTGCTTGCCATTCTTTTAAGTGTGCTTGTTTCATGATACTATTTTTTATTATCCTCATCTGTTTGAAACAATGACCTTTTTAAAGTGTGGGGTTTTTCTTAAAGTGGAAGAAACGGCTATTGTACACCAATTCTTGCTCACATCGGTCAACCTTCCTTGAAGTCAGATTGGGGACCAATGCAACCTGAGTAGAATAGATTGTGTGACAGTCAGGCTGATATGGTTCCTGTTCCAGCCCTCATCCCCCATTGCAAGTGGCAGGTGGCCATTGTAAAATGGAGATGGCCGTGTTCACCCACATTTAATGATGATGGGGCACAGGATGGACAGGTGGACAACTTTCTACCTAAAGAGAACTCTAATTAAAACAGGTGAGTATAAGCAAAGTTTTATGGGACAATAGATTCTGATACAGAACAGCTGAGTGTCTCGAATGCATCTCGACCACCCATCTGTGTGTTGTACTGTGGTGGCTTGCATGTCGCTGGGATCCTCGAGGCCAGATGAGTATTTTAGACACTACCAGATCACTCATAGTGGTTACATTGTAGCAAAACTTCCAGATTAGACACACTGGGAAGAAAGGCCTGATGATATATGCATCACAGCAGAACAATATCTGGCACATTTGCATTGGCCATGTTGTCAGGAGGGATCAGTCACTGGAGGAGGACATCTTGTTCGGTGAAGCAGAAGGCCAGCTACGAGGGGACCCTCAGTGAAATGGATTGACACGATAGCAGCCAACAATGGGTTTAAACATCTGGGCAATCGTGAGGATGGCAAAGCACTGGGCAACATTATATTCTATCTCCTTCAGGTCACCATGCGTCATAATCCAGTCAAAGGCGGTCAGCTAGCTAGCTAATGCATAAGTGATACTTAGGACTTTCTTAGGCATTATCAATAGGAGACACTATAAGGACTGCCAGATCATAGCAGGAAGGCTCAGAAAAGTTTTTATTTGCCCCAAGCATATAGCTAGGAAATGAATGCAGCAGGATTTGAATCCACAAATCCTGAACTTGGGCGTCAAAAATCAGACCCTTCTACTTCTAGACTTCACTAAGGAGTGGCTGAGAAGGAGTGGCTGAGAAGCCTGAGCTGATCATATTCCACTGAACTGCAAGCCATTTTTAGCTCAAGACTCCACTTTCTCGCTTTAGGAACATATCTCCCTTTAAGTGCCCTTGGAATTTATAGGTGAAGCCCTGGGAAATGAATAAAGAAACTCACATTGGTGTCCTTGGAAGGATAGGGCAGGGGGGATGGCACAAGCTGGGTGGAAGCAAGAGAGCCCCTGCAGCTTTGTCAGAGCCCACATGTGCTTGCTTATTTTAGCACTGAAGGTCTGGAACACTTGCCTCTTGCCTGGTGGCCTCCCCGGCTACCGACAATAAGGAAGGGATCAGAAGGAGGGGCCCTTTCTCCCGTGCACATCAAGGAGGCCAGCTGCATGGCCAGCACTCTCCTGGAGGCAAACTGGGGAAACGAGGTTCTTTCTGTTTTTCCACTCACAGAACAATCCTGGACTTTGTGGGCCCTGGCATAATGCAGCTGGACGCCAGTGTCTGCATTCAGAATATTGTCTTTTCATAGTCCTTCAGAATATGTTAAGGGGGGTTTCACTGTATATCACAGATCATGGTTTAAATTTCAAAGCCCTAGATAAAAATGACCTTACACTACATTTGTAGATGCCACTCTCAAGCCATCCCAATGCAGTTTCCATGGGAACTAATGTACATCAAATGAGGAACTAGAGAGAGACAGAGACTGTAAGACCCTGTTCTCAGTCCCCGACTCTTCTTTCTTAGAGAAAACCCAAACGAGCTCCATGTTGAATGATGGGAAAATTAGACACCCCATCTTGTTTTCCATGTGAGCACAGGATTAGTCTTCACCTTATAAGGTAATATTTGGTACCATACACATCATTCTGCAAAGATTTTCAAGTAGTTTGTCCATGTCATTCAGAAATCGTATTCAGAGCCTCAGATGAAGCATGCACTTGTTGAGAAGATCCCACGCCGCCTGTTAGTTGTAATTTTGTGTTACTCTCGTCAGAAGTATTGTTATTATATAGCTAACCATTGGTTGAGACTCTACTCTAGACCAGGCCCATCAGTGGAATCTTAGTGACCATTTTAATTCAGTCACTGTCACGCAAGAGCCCATGCCTGCGTGGGGTCCCTTGGGTACATGTACAGTGCTTTCGGAGAGAGATGAGACAATGTACCATGGACAGCACTGTCATCCTCACTGACTGGTCACGCAGTTCTGACCCATGGCGACCCCTCTGGCCGAGAGGCACTGCCCCGTAGGATTTCCTAGACTCTCAGCTTTACTGGATCAGACCACCGGGTCATTTTCCGACAGAGCCACTTGGCAGTTTCAAATAGCCAACCTTCTGTTTGGCAGCAGAATACTTTCATCCCAGACCTCTGTGTAATGTAGATAATTTCTCATCAGAAAATATCAGCTAGCAAACAGCCCTACAGTAAAAGGAGCAAGTTGCTGTTATTGCTCTAAACCCAGTGCCACACTTCAAGGTTCCCTTTATCTTAATTCTGCCTCACAGAATCATCTGGATAGTAAAATAGTTTCAGCACCTTCCATCTGAGGGGGAGGGGAACAGCGACGACGTAGCGCACTCTCGGTTGTAATTGAGGATGATGATATAACACAACTTGAGCTCACACAGAATGGAGGAGAAGATAGTTCAACAAATCCTCTGCTGTTAGAGTTAAGAGGATATTTGATCATCTGAAAGGACATGACAATTATGCTAAGAGCTCCAAAATCAATTTTTTTCTGATCATAAGCATTTCTAATCTTACCTAATAGATAAGGAATTATTTCATCATCATCTTAAATTATTTCAACACATACTGAATTGGAAAATATATATTTATTTATGGGCTTGTCATAACCACCAAAAACTAGACAGATAAAATCTTAACATCTTTGCTACTTTCAGTTTAACCCACCGACAAAATGTAAATAAAGGACGAGGGGAGGGAAGTGGAGGTGAGGAACCAGAAGCTATTTTCCGGGTAGTGATCACTAACAGTCCCAAGGACACCGAGAATCTGGAACTCCTAGCAGAAACTAGGACTGGCAATGTGGTAATGGATACTGTTTCTTAAATGAGAAATGAGCACATGGCTCGGCCCCAGGATAGTCTGCAAGGAAACGATACCATAGGAGCTGGCATGGAAGGTGGAACATTATGAAACACAGGTGAGGATTAATAAATAATATAAAACAAGATGATGAAAGAAGATCCGGGGGGAACACATTTCCCTTGGCCACAAAGGGCCCAGGGTTTTTCCAATTTACTGTGAAGAGATGGGAGCTAAAAGTCTCACCCTGGGCACTCCCTATGGACTGTTAGCTATGTCTTTGTGCATTTTCGTGTGCATACTGGAGGCACTGTACAGCATTTAAGAGCCATCATTGGTAAGCATTTGATTTTGTTGTCATTTTAAAGATCCAAATTTTGAAAATTAAAAGAAAATTCCTTCACATAAACAGAGGTACAGATACTCATACAATTTATTACTATCAGTTCTTTTTTTTTCTTCACGTAGGGAGTGACATGTCCTCACAGAGAACCATGGAGACAAAGACATCTGGACTTGCATTATGTCTCTTCCACTCGTAGGAACCCAACTTTTGATGCCCCCCTGTGTTAGAGTAGACCTGCCCCATGGGATTTATGGGCTTTGATTCTTATGGAAGCAGATCTCCAGGTCTTTCTTCCTCAGCACTACTGGGTGGGCTTGCATCACCAACCTTTAGGTCAGTACTGGAGGTTAACCCACTTGCACCGACCCGAGACGATGTGTATGACTCTTGGTAAGCTAAAGGTCAGAGTTCAGTGTCTTCATCTTCTAAACGAGGATAATTGTACCTAGGTCCCAGGCCTGTTTTAAAGATTGGAGATCACATATGTAAAGCATACAGTGAGATTGGAACGGTTACATTTTGGGATAAACTTGTCTTCCCCTTTCTCCTACTTCTTTGTACAATACCACTACCACCCTCTCTCTTCTCTTTGGGAACGCGCCGGGGAAAGGAAGAAGTGAGTCTGGGGAAGGGACTTCGATGATTTGAGAGTCTGGAAGGGATTCGGGTGAAGACACCTGCCTCTGGAGCCAGGTGTCTGTGGAGAGGCCCATGTGCTCAGTTCTCTGTGGAGGGGACTTGGGTTGGGACGACACTGAAGTTGCTCTAGTGCTGAGCAATGTTCTCAAATGACCTAATCAGAAATAAAGTTAAAATTTTGTCTTTTATCTGTCTTATCCATGTGTATACATTTGGTGCTGATCTCTGGTGAGATAGGAGGAGTCGATAAATCCCCAAACCAGCACATTCTTTAATTTTAGTTCTATACATAACTACTAAAAAGAATAATCATCATAGTAGTTATTAACCAATAAATATTAACCATTTAATCTGCTTTTGCCACTATTTGGAGTATTTCCTTCATTTCCTCTTCACAACTACTCTGTGTATGGGCAGTCTTCATTGCCATTAATAGATGAAGCTATGGAAGCACAGGGAGGTTCAGGAAGTTATTCAAAATCATATAACAGGCAGTCCCAAAACATATGTCCTTAGTTATGAGGCTATAAATAGCTAAATGAGATGTCCACATTGACAAATTAGTAACAAATATCTGGGAAACATGAACATCATAAAATTAAAATTTGCCACATTAACTATCAAATTGTTTATCATTTTCTGGAATGGTTTTCTCAAAATAGTTCGCCCTTTATAAGGCTGGATGGAAAGACTTTGTCTCCCCTTCTTTCGATACGCTCTCAGGAGGGACCGGAAGCAGACACCACGCTCAGGAATTCAGAGGACCTTGATGCGTGGCCGCCATAGGGACTCCCACATAGCAACGGGGGGGGGGGGGGGGAAGCAAGAGCAGCATGCATCGTCCTTCATTGCACAGAGATTGCTATGTATCAGAACAAACTGGATTAGAACGAATACTAATAGTAACATTTGGTTCCAGAAAGAGGTACCTGGCAGTGGACAAGTCAAAATGAATAGGACAATGGCATACTATGTCACAAAGAGTTGGCATAAACAAACGGTTAAGGTTTATTCATTTAAAGATCATGTAGTTTGCTGGAAGACAGGAAAAGAAAGAAGCACTTGCTTTGTGAGCAGTGAACAAGTCACAGGGCTAGGAGTCCGTGTGGAGTTCATGAGGGAGCGAGCAGGGAAGAGAATATGCCAGGAAGAGATGGCAGGAGAGATGGAAATTTGTCTGTTTTTTTTTAATTCAAATATGAGATGATCACAAATGTATTTCAGAAAGCTACTTGGATGGTGCAGGAAGCATGGCTCAGAGAAAGGAAACAGGTGATGAATGGCCCATTGCTTCAGAATTGACAGAATACTTTGGTCAAGAAATAGTGAGTTTGTGAATTTAGGTAACCAAAGAAAGTACAAACCAGTTGCCAGCTTAGAGATTTCCCCCCCCTCAAAATAAATTTCCAAGCATTTGTTTTGAGGTGCCTCTGGATAGATTCGAACTTCCAAACTTTTCATTGAGCATCTGAGCAGGTAACAGTTTGCACTAGCCACAGACTCATGAATTAAGGTGAAAAAAGAAAAGTATAAAATACATACTGCCGAACACAAGGCTGTACATATAAGCCCCTCCTGGAAGATGGACAGCAGAAAAGGGGGTGAAGGGAGATATCAGACAGTGTAAAACATGACAAAGTAATAATAATTTATAAATTTTCAAGGGTTCATGAGGGGGGATGAGGGAGGGAGGGGGAAAATGAGGAGCTGATACGAACAGCTCAAATATAAAAAAATGTTTTGAGAATGATGATGGCAACAAATGTACAAATGTGCTTGACACAATGGATGTATAAATGGATTGTGATAAGAGTTGCATGAGCCCCCACTAAAATGATTTTAAAAAGAAAAAAATACTGCCATCGAATCAATTCTGACTTATAGTAACCCTGTAGAACAAAGTAGAATTGCACCAATGGATTTCCTAGACTTTGTAGCTTCAGGAGAGCAGACAGCCTTACATTTCTCCCATGGAACGGCTCTGGGCAGAGCCCACTCTGCCACAAGGGCAGACAATGGAGAGGAGACATGGTGGAGTTGGACAGAATTAAGTTTGATACAGCAGTGCGATATCAAAACAGATGGAGCCATAATGAATGCCTCAAATGGCAATAAAGTGCACCCTAGAATACTAGTGTGGTCCTCCCCCAACTCTCCCAATGCATTTCCCATGCCAATTAGGGCATTTAGATAAATAACTATTAAGAAGAAAGTCTCTTTTGGAGTACCAAATGTTCCACCTGTTAACACAGCCCCTAAAAGTGATGGCCATATCATCACTGTTGGAGACGGATTAGGAGAGAAAGTGCAGGGTCCACCCAAGACCCTACCAGCAGGGCAACAAGGGACACCCCACACCCCTGGATGAAGATTGGCACTGGTGTGCTCTTCCAGCTCCCCATGCTGCCATCACTCCTTAGCAAAGGGTGCTGAGGATCCTATTGCAGGTGAGAAACCAGAAGCAATGCCTACAAGCTGCTCATTCTCAAAGTCAGAGCTGATAGGAAGGAGAGAAATGGGCAAGGTGCTGAAGTGCAAAGACAGAGAATTAGAGAAAAGGCCGAAAGCAACAGAGCTTCAGAGAAGAGAGCCTGTAACTAGGAGAGATGCTCTTTGTTCTTTGTTCTCTTACTGGTCGCAGGGTGGGGAGAATCCCGGAGCCGGAGACAATGGGAGGATAAGTGGGTTCAGTAGCAAGGCAAACCACTGAAGAGAAAAAAGACAGACAGAGGGAGAGGGTTGGAGAGGAGAAAGGAAGAAAGCAGAAAAATATGATTGTTAAGCCGCAAAGAATCAGAGAGGAGCAGAAGTGTCCCTAGGACAGAGCACAGCAAGTCCTTAAGGGAGAAGGACAGCCACCCTCTCCGAAGCGCTGGCGATATTAGAAGGTTTGGCGAAGCAGTCATTGCATCACAGGCTGGTTAAAAACAAAACAAAACAACAACAACTCAGCTTGCTTGCCTGTTGTTCTTCTGGATTATAAATCACTGGCCTCTTTATCCTTTCTAGAAGGAAAATGACCTTAACCTTCTCAAAAGAGTTCCCCTAAGCCTTCTCCAGATGGGAAACTCGATACAAGCTTGTCTGGATCTGTCTGTGCATGGTGTCTGGCTGACTTGAAATCTTCCGTCACCCTCTTCTTTTCCCTGAGTGTTGAGCGAGGGTCATCCGCACCAAGGATCAGTCTAAGAATAAGGACGGCCCTGCTCCATACACTTCTGACAACAAAGAGTGTGTCTCTGACAACATGTCAAAGATAAACATAAAATGCATGCTGACTGGATGCTGCTATCTGATCTGAATATTTTGGCTCTCTAAACACAGACATTACATTGAATGAAAGGGGAAAATAAATATGAGTTTAATTCATTCAAGGAGCACTGATGGCATTGTGGTTACCCGGGGAGCTATGAACCAGAAGGCCAGCGGTTTGAAGGCAACAGCTGCTCCGTAGAAGAAAGACAAGGCTTTCTATTCCTGTAAAACGTTCCAGTGTCAAAAGTTCATATGGGGCAGTTCCTCCCTGTCCTATAGGGTTGCTGTGAGTCGGCTTCCGCTCGATGGCAGTGACTTTGATTTTGATTTTACTGCATTCATTCAAATGACACGTGATGAGCATTTGTCCTGACAGTCACATGACAATCATGTGTCCTGATGATACACATGAGATCTAACATGTGTACTGAATCATAGTAACAACAGATGTCAGCACTCACGCTAAGTATTTGGTGGAGAGGATATCATTTCAGCCTCACAAACAATGCTATTGGATCAGGACTTTGCCAACTTCACCTTATATTTTAAGAAATTGAGGCCCGAGGTCCTGTAAGTAGAGTGCGGCAGGCAAGGTTTGGAGTATGTCAGCAAATATGGCTCAGGAAGTGAAAGGCTTCACCCAATGTCTCCATGCTATTAGGCAGCACAGATGCAAAGAGCTATCTGCTGGCAGAGAAGGGAATCGTTATAAAGAATGAAGTCAGGGCAAGTCTCAAGTGGGAAGTGGTACATTATCTTGACCTAAAAAATAGGTAGATTTGAGTAAGTAGGGAGTAAAATCAAGGAATCCACGATAAGGAATGGATAAGCTCATGCATGTAGTTCAACGTTGTGATAAGGCAGACATTATTGTAGGATAGTGAGAAGATTACTTTTATTAGAATAAAGCTTGTGCGATGACTGAAGTGAGTTAGAAAAATCAAGCTAGAGTAAGGAGGGACTTGATCATCAGTCACTCCAGAATGGATGAATGACATCCGGGTACCAGGCACAATTTAAAGAACATTATATTATTTAATTCTCTGCATATTTTCTTGTCAGTGTAGCAATATCGTGTATATCTTGAAAGGAAACTGTGCTCTTGACTTCTGTATTCACCCCTGGGTTCTGAAAATTGATACACACACAGCTACGCAATGACAAGGGTTTCCATGAATGAAGCCCTTTGCGAAACAGATGCTGTACTAGACATTTAAGCCAATATAAGAAATACGAACCTATATGAAGATTAAACAAACAAAAAACTCACCGGCATCAGGTTGACACCAACTCATAGTGACCATGTAGGACAGCGTAGAACCAACCATGTGAGTTTCTGAGCCTATAGTTCTTTACAGGAGTAGAAAGCCCTGTCTTCTGCCTGAGGAGCTCGTGGTTGCCAACCACCGACCTTGTGTTCACAGCCCAATCTGTTACCACTGCACCACCGGGGCACCTGGGACATGAAGACTACTGTAATCAATTTCAGGTTAGACTAAAAATAGTGCCTTAGAGAGATAAGATTTTCGAATGATCACGGAATTATTCCTAGAAGAATCAGCAATCAACTCCAATTGTTTATCACCAAAACCATTAGATTACTGCCATGCTAAATTGCTTTGCTAAACCTTGATTGACGGGTGGTTTGACAGTCTGTCAGGTCATATCATTCTGCCTCGCAGAGGAAATCTACATCTATAGTTCTGGCCTCTCTGATCTGCTTAAGTCAGCTTCCAAGTTCACCATTTCCCTGTAGGCCCTTCCTCTAGGAACTCAGATCCAGCCCACAGCACCGTACTGAGACACGTGCAGGCTGCTGTTGTTGTGGCCAACTTCAAGGCCAAGGCAGTCTGGACACACATGCACTTCTCTGTTTAGTAGGTTAGGACTTGAGCATTCTCTTTGCTTCATAACTTCAAGCGGATCCATTGTGAAAACTTGGCACTGAATAGTCCTCAAAATTTCTAATTTTGCGCCTATGATGAAGTGACCTTGTGACTGATCAGAGAGAGCGCCTTTAAAGCTCACAGTGGAAAAGGCATTGGCTCGTAACCTTCTGCAAAATTGTTTTTAATACTTCCTGCAAACTGTTATAGTTGTCTTTATTTAGGCTGTATTTCTTCATTTCAGTGTCTGTTTAGCCAATATAAAAGGAGTACATGGGTTTAATGGCTTGAAGTGGCAAAGCAATGATGGGTGGGCCTGCTCATAGCGCCACCAGGTCTAATGGTGGTTGCAGCGCCTTCCTGCTTCATGTGACCGAGAAGTCACACTTCTTTTACCTGCCTGAGAGTGAAAGGGGAATTCACGGCCACCTTATGTCCTTTAAGGTCTTCCTCTGGCAGAACTGAACAAAAGAGAAAGGGACTGATTTAGTCTGTCTTCTTCTGGGTCAAGCAGATGCATATTTTCTTTCTAGAGACTGGAAAGTTTTAATTAAGCTAGGTAGGCTCCTCAGGGACCCAACATCGAACATTCCCAGGAGCACAGTGAGTACCAGGAGATCTGTCTGAAATCATCCTCTGCTCTTGCCTTACTTCTGCTCTGTGCTCCCACCAGAGAGGCTGTGAGTCCTGATGCAATCTTTTTAGCTCTGATTCCAGTCTCTATATAATCTCAAATAGAATAAACAGCTTTCTATGGAGACAATGCTGATGCCAAATGTATGAATTTATTGTGAAGAATAAAGAACTTAAATATGATGTAAAATGTTCTTTGGACAAAACCGTCTTTAAAAAAAACAGTCTAAAATATCAGTTTACACACTGACCATGATTAATGGGTGCTAGCAATGAGCACCACTACTCTCTGCCAGTTTGTTTTAATGTGGTGCCTTGAATATTATGATGCTGGAAGCTATAACACCAATATTTCAAATACCCACAGGGTCATCCAAGATAATTTCAGTAGACCTTCCAGACTAAGACGGACTAGAAGACAAGGTCTCACAACTAAATTCTGAAAAGTATCTCATGAAAATCATATGGATTATAACAGAATATACCCAGGATGGTGCCAAATTGTGAGTTGACAAGAATGAAGAGCACTACACAGTGGCTGCAACAATGAGCTCAAACTTAGTCGAGAGACAGGCAACACGACAGGCAACATTTCGTTGGGTTAGGCATAAGTTCCTCTTCCGTTGGGCCTGACTGGCTGGCAATTCAGAGTTGCTATTGTAGAAGAAGTGGGAGAATTTCCCCCTGAGAGTTCAACTCTGCATCTCTAGCTCAAAGCTGCTTGGACAGACTCTCAAAGGGAATTCTGAATTTATTCATCATAAAATAAAAATAATCAGTTGAGAGGAAAACATGTTCATGAATTCTTATGCCTAAACTTCCCCTGAGTCTAACCTGAGTCCACATGCCACCTAAGACCACTTTGCTTCATTTTCTTGTTTTTGTAAGCTACAAACTGGGAGGAAAAATGAGTATGTCTCCAAAAGTTGTGTTATAATATTAAATAATCTTGTAAGACTAATTCTTTCATCATCTCTTTCCTCCTCACTTTTCATAAATATCACACTCCTTTAAGGACAAAAGAAGAGAACTTCTTTTGATTCTCCTCTGTAAGGTACTGAGTACACCTGAATTGAATTGGCTCCTCTAAAGCCAACCAACAAAGAAGGCGCCCACCAAATCTGATGGCCTTCATCTTCTCCGATGGCCCTAAATTGTCCCTGTCACACCTACCTTGATTCAGATAGTGAGGTGGTGCAGCGACTTGTGACCATTTTGCTACTGTTCCACTTGGGAGCCAATATTTGGGGGTGGATGGGAATCAGGATGAGGTAACAGTACAGCCTTTCAATCATTACAATTACTTTTAAAGCATTTACTTGATTTATAAAATTACACCTTCTTAACTCTGCTCTACTTTCTAAGCAGATCCCAAAAGGTTAAGAAAGGAGAGGAGCATTCTTGAATGAGTCTGATTCTTTCTTAAGGTCAATATCATCAAATGCCTTTTAGATTTAGAGGTGCTTTAAATGATCATTCAAACTTGATATTAACCCTGAAGAATTTATAATCATCAGGAGGCGTTTTTTTGTCTTCCCTGTAGCCACAGTGGGATGCTACTAGCAGTTTTGGAAGAGAATAAGGAATTTATATTCCTTGCAGCGAGAACATTAAGGCATCATTAAAATTGTATTGCTGCAAACACCAATACTTCCTATGTTGAAAAAACTGCAACTATGTGCACGAACCTTCTCTCTCTGATCATATGAATTAACCAAAACAGAGTATCCTCTCAGTCAGCAATGTTTACTTACACGAAGTTCAAATCTTGACTGGCTGTTAAGCATTTCTCACTCAATATCAAATTTAACCTCCACAAACAACTCCCTACATCTTCTTATCATCTCCCTTACTGAAAGATGTGGAAATTCAAAGTCAAAGAAAATGAATAATGCACACCCATATTCTGACCCCGAGCCCAGCAAAACTCCACAATTTCCTGCTGCTCCATGATATTAATTTTAGATAGTTAGGATTAATAAAAATGCTCAAGTTGGGTTTCCCAAAAGAAACAGGATAAGAAGAAAGAAAATAGGTAAGGAAAATTTGACTAAAACAAAATCAAAAACCTAAAAACTAGAGTACCTTTATAGTAACTGTTAAACCTTCTAAAGTATCCAGGTGGATCTCTGTCTATTTTTGACATAGCAAATTAACAACTTTCAATTAAAAACTTGCTAGATCTACGTTTTTTTCTGATGTTTTACTTGAAAGGTTTAACTTGAATATTAAACGCCCATGCCATTTTTATCTACTTGACCCTCTGGAATACTGCTGAGAAATGTGGCACTCACAAGAATACCACTGTGTCCACTTAGATGATTTAAAGTGCATTCTCAGTTTCCAAATGTCCCCCGGATTCCTTGAAACGCAGCCGTCCTGTTTCCGAGGGCCTTTCCCTTGGACTTTCCAACCACTTTGCAGGCATCCCTTTACTCTCCTGTAATTTATAAATTGGGAAATAGATCAAGTAGAAGTTAAATGACATATAAAGGGCAATAAGAGATTACTGGAAGAACCAGGGAAAGACATCACCCTGGACTCACCTCTTGTTATCACTCAGATAATTTGACATTTCTTAGAAGAATGAGGCAGCCAATGAATTTGAAACACAGACTAAAGAGGTTATTTTTCCACAAGGCTTTTTAAAGCTGATTTACAATTAATTTCTACTCGGGCCGAACGTCCTTTGTCTCTAGCCCCAATACAGATCATAGTGAAATCATATTGCTTCTCATTTTTCTTCCTACTTGTTACATCTGCTAGGAACCAATGAAAATAATCATTATAGAGAGTTTGATATTGTTTATCTCCTCCTATGCATGCAAAAGTTAGGGAATAAGAAAGGCCACAGAAGAATCGGTGCATTTAAATTATAACATTAGTCAAGACCATTAAATGTCCCATGAACTGTCTTGGAGGAAGTATAATCAGAACGCTCCTTCAAAGGAAGGAGGTCAGTCAAGACTTCATCTAATGTACTTTATGTGATCAGGAAAGGCCAAATCCCTAGCAAAGGACATCATGCTTGGTGATGTAAAAGGGCAGCAGAAAAGAGGAAGGTCCTCAAGGAGATGGATTGACACAACGGCTGCAACAAGGGGTTCAAGAAAGTCAGGAGGGGAGTGCAGGGCTGGGCACTGTTTCGTTCTGTTGTGTGTGGGGTCGCTATAAGTCGGCACCAACTGAGCAGTTAGTATTGAAGAAGAGCAATGATGCCACGGCCAGTCCCATGTGGTACTAAAGGAACTGAGCAGCTGAGACACGGGCTACATGACCCACAGAGACTAAAATATTTAAATTTTAGCTATTTTAGAAAACTGTTTTGGAACTATTGATTTAAATTAAACAACATATTAACCCAGGCGGGTATGGATGATAACAGATTATTGTATAGCCACCATGAAGCTTAATGTCCAAGTTCCTAAATAAGCTGAAAAAATTCTTCTTGATTATAGCACACCTTGAAGTCAGACCCATCAAATTGTGATTTCTTCCCCCCAAAAGTTATTTTGCAAACCAGTGTTACTGATATCTCATGCCAAAGTAGTAAAGCAGATTACAACAACTTGCTAAAAGATCACTCCACTTGTATCGGGGGAGACCAGCTAGTGGGGACATGTTGGAGGGCCTCAATTTTCCACATCATGCTCTAACTACTAGGGTACTAAAGATGCAGATCTCTGATTTACAGTCTGCCAAGGCATGGGTTCTGAATGTCCTTGGCATGTGTTTGGCAGTGCAGTATTACTTTGATTATGACTTCTTGTATCTGCCATAAATATACTCCCTTCATGCATATTCTTTGTAGAGGCAGTACCGAGAGAAAAAAGAGAAAGAAATAAAGAAAAAGACTCTTCCTTTTCTCTCGCCTGTTTCTTTAGGAGAATCAGCTGTGAAGTCATACATACGCTCACTTCCCGCTGGCAACTGGCAAGCCCTTTATTTTTGTGTATTTGGAACGCACCAAGAATAAATAAAGTCCATTCCCTCCTTGAAGGACCATTCTGCCATTGAATCTAGAATCTCACACTTTGTCAATTCCTAAAACATCTATTGTTGTAAATAGTTGTATGCCCTTAAAAATGGGGGCCTTATTACACAAGGCTAGGGGGCTGGAAATATCATAAGAACATGACAAAAAAATCAATATAATCTCTAGAAAACAGTAACAAATGCAATAGTTTTTAAAACTTCTAATTATCATTGCTGGTCAATTGCTGCAATAGATTGCTCATGACTGACAAGTAAATTCAAAAACAAAGATTTTTTAAAATGTTTTTTGTCTAGTTACATTGTGCTATGAATTGAGAACTTTATTCTATTTTATTTTTACTTACTGAAGAACAAAGTGCTTGAGTCTTGAGTCATGTAAGGTTTTAGATAATGAATTGCATCCTGAATTTAGAAATGTATCAGACAGTACAGAATGATTCATAGTAGGAACTTGTGATCCCAGAAAGGCAAGTATGTGGGACTTTTGTTTATAAATAAGCCTTTTTTTTTCTGACTCAGTTTTGGATAGTGCCCCAAAAGATTAATGAACATTTCTTTCGCTTTAGCCAGACCTTCACAAAGGTCAGAAAATAGACTCATTATTTATGTTTTATGGGAAGATACATTTAATGTTTGCCAATCTATTTGGATAATAACATTGCTTTTGATGGGCTGATCAATGTATTTGTCTTTTAATGTCCATTATAATAATGATCTCCTAAAACCTATGAAAAATTCAACATTTGCTTGATTACGGTATTATCTTTTTTACTCATAGATGGCATTACTTCATAACCCACAATTTTAGAGGGCATGGGTTTCTCCCCTCAAATGGTAATCCTGATTGTTTTACAATGGTAACAGTCTATATAGATTCAGGACTCTGGTACCACACTTTATCATGAGAAGCAATCCTACATTTGGTACTTAATGTCTTCCCTGTCTGTCTGGCCCAGGAAGAAATGTTTCTAAGGTGAGACAGATGTTGTCTAGCATTCCATTGTTTAAAGAGCTGGCCTTTTTCTGTAACAGCAGGTATTAAGGTCAGAAAGAAAGATTGGGAGCCTTAATAAAGGCATTAGTATTTTGTAAACAGAACCCTCATGCCCTAGTCTGGATTGGATTGATGATGGTGTTTTGAAGAAAAATGTAGCAAAGAAAACTTGGGAGTGGACCAAAAAGCACAGCGGCTCAATAAATAAAAAAAAAAAAAAAAGAAAGCAAAGGGAACTCTTGTTCACTGCATCTAAAATGAGCTTCTCTTTTGAATTCCATTCTTTAAAGTAGAATATCACAAACAGAGAAATGAATTCAGGAAAATTGCAGTCAATAATTGATGATTTTTTAATTTACTTCCATTTTCTTTCGAGGAAAATGGTTCAACTGATATTTTTGTATTACTTCATTACTAAGCAGGCCTTCATGTGTCTGACATGCAACCTCTAAATCTAAGGTCGTGTATCATATCAATAGCCTTTACAACATTGGAATTCTCAAGCTTTCGAGTAATTTAATATTTTCTTGACAGAAAAGGAAATGAATGGCGTGGAGTGCTCCTGTGAGTTGAGCGAGTGACTCTCCTCTGACTAATCCAGAAGTCACTGTGCTTTCCGCCTGGCGCTGCACCATAAGCAGTATCAATGACCAAAGGATTTACCATTTACACATGAACTTTACTCTAAGCGAACAGATACAAGCAAGAGAGAGAGAAAAAGGTAACAAGAGAAAGAAATGGAAAATAGATAACAAAGCATCAGTTTCACCCCCTACATGATAGCTCGTTAGCAACCTGTGGTATGCAGCAGCACATCTTTCCATCTGAAAGTGAGACTTTCTTGAAGTGCGAGCAGACGAAGACCTAGGATTTTCAGTATTCAGAGTGGCTTACAACTCAATGTAAGAAGACCAAAATCCTCACAGCCTACCAAAAATTAACATCAAGATACAGAGAGACACGATTGAAGTCATTAAGGATTTCATCTTGCTTGGGTCCACAATCAATGCTCATGGCAGCAGCAGGCAAGAGATCAAAGGAGGCACCGCATGGGGTCAATCTGCTGCACAAGACCTCTTTAAACTTCTGAGAAGCAGAGGTGCACCTGCCAAGGCGTGGCATTTTCAATCGCCTCATATACATGTGAAAGTTGGATATTAAATAAGCAAGACTGAAGAAGAATCAATGCATCTGAATTATGGTCCTGGAGAAGAATATTGAAAGTACCATGGACTGCCAAAAGAAGTGCATCTGTCTTGGAACAAATAAAGCAAGAATGTTCATTGGTGGTGAGAATGGTGGTAAGAATCTGTCTTATATACTTTGGACAAGAGAGATCAGTCCCTGGAGAAGAACATCTTGGCAAATTAGAAAGGAAGCCAAAAAGAGGAAGATACACAACAAGATGAACTGACCCTCACTGAAAGTGACTACAACAACGGGCTCGAACTTGACCAACCGCGAGGACAGTGCAGGACCGTTATGATTGGAGTTGATTCAAAGGCACATAACAACAACATATAGTAGACATATACTACGTATCATACCAAATACATTTTGTGCTAATTAAATGTATATATAATGGCACTCTTACTCATACACTTATTCATATTAGTTTCCTGGAGATTGTGGAATAAAGTGGTTAAAACCCCGAGACTTGGAAAGGATCTGGACACATGCTAACAAATCTGAATAAGTTTTTAAAAATAATTTTCCCTAGCACTTTCCTTAGTATAAGGTTCACATATCATACAATTCAATAGTTCAGTCACATCTGAGTCCATTTTTAAGCCCCACTCGGCTGTTTTCTCATCTGAATTTTCTTTACCACTTTACCATATTTGTATTTTTAATCCTGGTTTGCATCAAATAAATGATAGTTGTAAGTAATTGGGTTTGATCTCTAGTTACTGGTTAATATTTATGAATAGTAACATTACTTGATATTCTGCATGACAACTTTTTTTCTTATTCCTTAATTTCCCTTCTCACCCCTCTGCTCATTTGTTTATTAAACGAACCTCTATTAAAAATCTTCAGTGGGGACAGACTCACTCCGTGGGAGACACTGCAACTGACAAGACACATGGAACTACGATAGTGCCCTAAGCTGGAGGAGCCACGTGGCAGCCCTCCCAGCGCTGAGATGCTTACAACACCACTGGATCCACAAGACTTCCCACCCACTGGCCCGTGATATCCCTGCACTCGGCATCATTGCTTGTGTTTCGTGAGTCGGAAGAGGAATTTATAGATTGGTATCAGACATGTGGGCTAATATCAGACTTATGGACTTGATCTGGACTGGGCTAAGTTGTTTTCTTAATGTACAATTACTCTTTATATAAAGCTCTTTCATATATATATATGGTCTTCAGTGGGGAGGGAGGGAAAGAAGAGGAGCTGATACCAAGGACTCAATTAGAAAGGAAATGTTTTGAAAATGACGATGGCAGCATATCTACAAATGTGCTTGACACAATAAATGGATGTTATAAGAGCTGTTTGAGGCCCCAGTAAAATGATTTTAAAAATAACTAAATAAATACGTAATTTTTAAAAAATAGAGTTTTCAGTGGGAAGGGGAAAGGGAGCAGACACATCTGGGAGAAGACATGTGCATGTCGGTGGGTAGAAAAAAGGGGAGAACCAACTTCCTAGTGGGGAAAAGTGAGTATCAGTACTTTTAAGGACCCTAAGGTGGGTGTATGCCTAGTAATAAGCACCAAAGACCCACATTGGCCTGAGTTTCTGTACACACACTGGGGACCCAGGCCAGGTGCTATAGACTGGGTTATTGGACATTAAATCGTGGATCTTCCAGACACACAACACACTCCAAAAGCCATAACAGAGGGATCCTATATGGAAACTCTACTAAGTAAATTGGACTTTACCTCAAACACACTTATAGGCTGAAGACTTAAGACAAAAAATTCATGATATTTGAAGAAGAATAAGATAGTTATACCAAGAGTACTGAATGATCGGTAGACCGCCAAACATTGTCTTAGTACATCAGTGCCCTACTTCTTATATTAAGATATATATTATTCTGCCAGACCTGGGATTCACATTGTCAGTGACTCTTATTGTAAATTTTGCCTGACAACCAACTCCCATTGTTTGTGTAAGTAGCATCCAGCCTTGTAAGGATTTACTCTGTACAGGTGAATAATGCAGGCATTGCAATATATAGTTAGCCTACACCGATCCAATATCCCTCCCTAAGCAGAGTCTTACAGATTAGTACCATAGGCTAATCAATGACACAATTAACCGAAGACCCTTATTCCCAGGGAGATGATTGATAATATTTTCTACCAATAATTAACAAATTATTCTCCAAGGGGAGCCAAAAGCAAGTCAAAAACAGAGATCCAAGAATGGATTTGGGTCTTTTACTAAATCCTAGGTCCAATTTAAGAATAATTAGTTTCTTACAACATGGCCCTGCTCAATGATACATGCTGTCATGAAGGAAACATAGAGGATATGGGTGTTAGAACAACATCTGCTGAAGAAATTACATGGTGCTTGGCTATGACAGAATAGTGCCTACGGTCTAAAAGGCTTATTCTCAAACAAGCAGCCATCTATGGGAGATGTCAACTAAGTCCACAGGGAAGAAGCACATCAACATTAGTGACCCAAGGATTCTAAATAATATAATCCAAATCTGAAGGAGGGAATACTGTCAGAGCATAAATTGTAACATTCTAATTTCCAGAAGACTATGGATGGTAGTGAAAGTCAAAGATACATTTGTGAGATCTCCACAAGAAATAAGTCCCCAGTGATTTCCTTCTATCCATAATTGAGGGGTTGGAATAAACTGATTACCAAACAAAGAGTATTAGAGAGATGATTATAGGAGATCAAAATGGATTGAACTCTTAAAATTTTTTCACTTGATCCCCACCTCTTATACACTTTGGTCCTGGTCAGATTTTCAATATTTTCTGTTTTTGTTTTTTTTTCCATATTGAGGTTTATGCCTGATGTATTTTGTCAGTGTGGGTAGCCCTCTTGAATTTTTGTTATATGTGTCTGTTGTTCAGTATGTTAAACATAGGATTGATGAACCTATAGAGACTACAGGAAGAATAAGACTTCCAGGGCAGGGTGGTAGGGCGGGACTCGGTGGGGCGGGTCAGCAGTAAAGGGCAGCTGATACCAACAAAGTCAAGAAGGAAGAAATGTTTTGAAATGGATTGTACAATTTACAATACTTGTTGGTGTGATTGAACTACAAAATGGTGTGATAGCTGTAAGAGCTCCCAATGAAATGGTTTTGGGAAAAGAATAGTTTGCAGTCCTTCCGTGTTTGGGTCTCCTTTAATATATACATGTTAGATTCTGGATCAATATGAAAACTAATCATTTTAAATGCTCTTAATTTCCATTAAGGAGAAGAGAGGTGCTTTCTCAGTGAGATGATGAATGGGCCACTCTGTACGTTTTCACCTTCAACAGAGACACTCTGGAAGGTTTGGCCGGAGACACAATGCTTCCACTTGGTAACTTCAAAAGGTCAGGTATGTGCGTCGGTTCTCATTTTTTTCTGTTACAAACATGGCAGGAATCCTTAAACTTGTATAAACTTTTCATATTCAAGGATTTACTGAGAAAAACCATGTCTACTCTGCTCATAATCTTTGTGACCTGCCAAAAACCATCATTTTCTCTTTACTTAAGTTTCACAAATGTACCATTAACACCGACCAGAAACAAATTCAAAAGAACTTTGACAACAGTTTTTAAACAGCTTTGCTTGAGCGTGAAGAACCTTCACATTCTTTTTTTTTTGGGGGGGGGGGGGGGCAGGAGATCCTTATTAAAGAAAAATGATCTATTGAGATTTGTTTTCACCGTCATGAATTAACTGTAAAGTTTACCATTTATTGCTAGTAGGAATGCTGCAAAATCAAATTGACTGTTTCTGAAGGTGCAGGTTGTGACTTTATGAGTGAAGCACTTAGTGGCCAAGAGACCCACGTGCCAGAATATAAGACAAGCCAGGGTACATCGGTATATGTATTCCTACAAAATGGGGGATTACATAAAAGCCATTTCCTGTAATACAATTAGTTCATTAGAAAACCAAAAATCAAGACTATCCTGGGGCAGGAAAAAACAACTAACAACAAGAAGTCAAACCTTGAGCTTTAAATCTATTACAGGGAAAAGTATGAGGGGAGATGCCGGGCAGTGTAAGATAAGATAAATTAATTGTTTATAAACTATTAAGGGAGCAGGGGGAAAGGAGGAGTGGGGAGGGAGGGGGAGGTGAAAAAAAGAAAAAGGAAACTGAGCTGATTCCAGGAATCCAAGTGGAAGGTGAATTTTGAGAATGACGAGGGCAGCGAATGTATCAGGGTGCTTTGCTCAATTGATGTATGTATGGATTGTGATAAGAGTTGTATGAGCCCCAATAAAAAGATTTATTATAAAAAATAATAATAATTTTAAAAATTAAAAAAATTAACAAAAGAGTTGTATGAGTCCCTAATAAAATGTTTAAAATTTTTTAAAAGAAGAAGAAATGGCAAGTTTTGTCATGCTATTTAGTTTGAAATGTATTTGAAAAACTCATTGAAAGAGGACTATTTGAGGACAAGAAGAAGAGTGAGCAAAAATCGTCCGTCAAGAACATGAATGCTTCCGTTCCCATAACCACTGTCTTCGAGTTGAGTCAATGCAATGGGGATTCTGTACATGTCAGAGTAGAACTGCCAGGCCTTTCTTCAGAGCCCCTTCGGGTGGACTTGAACCTTCAACCTTATTGCTCCCTGAAGAGAGCATTACCATTGTGCACCGGCCAGGGATAGGAGACTCTTTACATACGATATTTCTAAAAAGAAAGTACTAGAATGTACCTTTTAGACAGATAGAAGCAGGCATAAAAAGTGATCCTAAATAATCTGTGTAGTTATAGTACACCAATGATGATTAAAACTAAAAACAAAATGTGAGCACTTATTAAATTCAAATATTTTCTATTCTAGTTTTTATAACAAATAAAACGACAGAGGTTTAGGGAGCTTCTGCCCCTTCCCCAAAGTCACCTCGCTTTCTGTCTAACGGGTTGGGCTGGCGGAATGTTCTCAGAAGACAGTCTTGGATCTCACAGGCATGCCCTTTTCCCTCAGAATAGGTCTCCAGTCTGTCCTTTAGCAAACATAAATCAGTGAAGTATCCTTAATGGCTCCTTTCTTTCCTGAACCCCGAGCCAGATTCAATTTTCTATTTATGGGTAGATTAGACTCAGGGATAAATATCACTCTTGCATTTCTTCCGCCGGCATTGTGGAATCAAGTCATATCTCTGCTCACCTCCTGCTTATTGTGTGTCTAAAATATGTGCAAGTACTATGGGATGGGAACTCAACCAGGTCAATGAATGCTTCTGATCTTATCTGTAGTATCAAGAATGAAACCCAAACCCCGCTGCCATCAAATTGATTGCAATTCATATTGATGGGGTTTCCAAGATGTAAATCTTTATGGAAACAGAGCACTGCATTTTTCTCCTACAGAATGACAGGTGCATTTGGACTGCTGACTTTGCCATTAGCAGCCTATTACCGAGCCCACAGCACCAAGAGGCCTACTTAGAGATAGGAAGCATGAGCTCCAATGGGATATGCCATAAGCAGGGTACAGTTCCCATGTTCTTGGTGCAGATAGGAAAACATAGCCCAAGAGATGGAAGGAGAGTGGAGGAAAGGCACTGAGGCAGAATCCTATGGGAGGGCGTGTACAAAGGATTCAGTTGACAGAGAAAGCAAAGGTGGAGGAAACCGTGAGAACGAACGATGACACAGTCTTACAGTCTAGCTCCTTGAACTCTCATAGAACATTATCTTGACTGATGTCAAAATGATTACGGAAGGTAGCAAACAGCACACAACATGATCAAGAGGAAGAGCTATGCTGTTAGTGCCAAGCGAATAAACCTTCTGCTTCCAACACGAAGGCTGTGCCATGGAACAAGGGGACTAAATTCTTGCTGCTCTCACATGCTCAGCTCTTCAGTGAGACTAAGGAAAGTGTTTCCTCCATGGTGGCGTTTTCTGTAGCTACATACACGGGAACTGACGTGCAAGAATTAACTGAACACAGTGAGCAGCACATCACAAGCATTCAGTAAGCACTAACAGTTTCCGTTACTTCTGCAATATTAATTTTACATAGCTAACGGAAATGATTATTTTGGCCTAAAATCTAGTGGAGGGAATTTTAGTACAAAGCAGCATCTAAAAATAAAAAAACATCCATATCTTCAATAGTTGAATTTATTATTTAATATTCAGTGTGGAGGGGAAATCATTTAGGAAGTGCAGAAGACCATTCTAGCGTCTTCCTAATTGTAGATGTAGTTGGCTCTGTATACCAAAGGCTTTATCCTCCTCTCTTGGTGACATTTGTATTGCCTGTGACGAGTGCAGCTCCTTAATATGGCTCTTCTACCCAAGTCTCTCTAACTCCCACTAAATGTCTGGGGAGGGCTATGTGAATAGGGTGTATATAATTCTAATAAAGAGGTTTAGTCGGTTTTCATTACCACTCCCCTGGCTATCGGGGATGCATCTTTGAAGTGGTGGTAGAGAAGAGAGAAACTGAACACCTTCAAAGAGCATGCTCAAGAAGTGTGTCTGAAGCGGTGGAGCTTATGGAAACCAGATATCCCACAGACGGACACGGAGAATCAGGGGAGCTGCACTGTGCTTACGGAGTAGCTTTTCCTCATCAGCCCGAGACTACGGAATTAATGAACAGAGTGACAGAGAAACTGACTTCCTGGCCCGTGAAGGCCAAGGCCAAGGGATCATGTGGCTGTGTGACTTAGGACTAAAGGGAGCTAGGCTAGCGCATGGCTGAGAGACCGGTCACCAGAGAGAGACATGGCTGCTGGCTGAGGAGAAAAATAACAGTATCCTTACCATTGGCTGATTCTGGCATGTGGTCACCTAATAATCCCGTCATGGTGCCTATTGTCTCTGAGGTCCGCATGGCATTGCGGTTGGTGGTGCTGGAGGAACCGTTGGTGGCAGACGAGGTAAAGGAGTGGGTAGCGTGGGCGTATGTCTGACCCCTACCTCTTGGCACTGTTGAAACTTCAAAGAACAGTCTCAAAATAATTACGTTTGAAGACAATCACTTTTCCCACATTTTTTAAGTAAAGAATTGATTAGTATTAAAAGGATAATTAACATCTTTAAAGTGGGTATAAATTCTTTATCAAATTAATTCAAATTAATTAAAATAGGGATACCTTTTTTTTTTAGATGCCTAAAGTTTTTTTTTTTTTATTTTAACAATTTATTGGGGCTCATACAATTCTTTTCACAGTTCATACATATACATACATCAATTGTATAAAGCACATCTGTACAGTCTTTGCCCTAATCATTTTTTTCTCTTTTCTTCTTTTACATTTTATTAGGGACTCATACAACTCTTACCACAATCCATACATATACATACATCAATTGTATAAAGCACATCCATACATTCCCTGCCCCAATCATTCTCAAGGCATTTGCTCTCCACTTAAGCCCCTTGCATCAGGTCCTCTTTTTTTTTCCCCCCTCCCTCCCCATTCCTCCCTCCCTCATATGCCCTTGGTAATTTATACATCGTTATTTTTAAGAGTCTCTGGCACTTAAATTCTCTCTTTAGAGATATGAGCATGAAAAATCGAGTATATGAAAAAAAAATTAATGCAACCCATAGCAGTTTGCTAATAGTTACCTGATCTACCAGATTATTGTTATGTGCTGCCCCACTGGTTCCCACTCATAGTGACCCGGTGTACAAAAGAAAGAAATGCTGCCCAGTCCAGTGCCAGCCTCACAATTGTTCTTATAGTTGAGCCCATCAATGCAGCTGCCCATGTCAAGCCATCTGGAAAACGTAATACTATTTTCCCTGCCCCTCTATTTCACCAACCAGGATGATGCCCTTCTCCAGAGACTGGTCTCTCCTACCTAGCACCAAGACTTGGTATCCCTTCCCTAAGGGGCACTTTGACTGTACTTCATCCAAGACAGATTTGCTTCTTCTTTTGGCAATACAGGGTCCTTTCAATAGTCTTCTTCAGCACCATGATGGAAATGCATCAATTCTTCTTCAGTCTGCCTTATTCAGTGTCCACCTTTTACATGAAGATGAGGTGACTGAAGTGCCGTGGCACATCTTAGTCTCAAGTAACATCCTTGCTAGCAGTTTTACGAGATGCAACTCATCTTTTGAACTCTTGATCTCTGCTGCTTCCATGAGCATTGATTGTGGGTCCAAGCAAAAGAAAATCTTTGACAACTTCAGCCTGTTTTTCATTTATATTACTCGTGAGAATTTTGGTTTTCTTTACAGTGGCCTGCAATCCATATTGAAAGTTGCAGTTCTTGATCTTCATCAGCAAGTTCTTCCAGCCCTCCTCACTTTCAGCAGCAAGGTGGTATCATCGCAGGTCATTAATAAGCTTTCTTCCTATCCTGATGCCCCATTCTTCTGCAAATAATCCAGCTTCCTTGATGATTTGCTCATCATATAGAAGATGCAACCCTTCCCTTAGGACAGTGTGTTCACTGGGGCAGTAAAAACCTATGGAGAATGATATCAGTATGGGAATGTTTTTAAGTCTCTGATGTCTCAAGGAAGATCTTTCTGTTAATCACTTTTAAAAGAAGCAACCACTTTATGATGGGGGACTGCCTAGTACCCCTAAGAGACAAACAGATAATCCAGTGGTATCTCGCTGAGTTGGTGCTAGACCAAGGATAACGAATGCCAAAATAAAAAACACATTTTCAAATTTGGGGAAAAGATGAAAATTTTTGGTGGTTATCAGTGTTAAGTGATCTATTCATTACACAAAGAAGTAGAGAAACATATTGAGTTATGAGGAGTTGTGTGTCATAGTGGCTTACACATTGAGCCACTAACTACAAGATCAGCAGTTTGAAACCACTAGCCACTCCAAGGGGAAAAGATGAGGTTTTCTACTACTATAAAAGTTTACCATCGTGGAAACCCACAGAAGCAGTTCTGCTCTGATAGGTTTGCTATGAGTCAGATCCCATTCAATGAGAGTGAGTTTGGTTTATGAAAATGTAATTTTTGATTTCTGGTATTGATAAAGAACACTGATTATACCTTGGACTACTAGACTTAGCTCAAAATCATTTTCAAATCAATTCTGACTTATGTGATTCTTCAGGACAGGGAAGAACAGTCCCCTGTGAGTTTCCAAGACTGTCACTCTTTATGATATTAGACGGACCCGATTTTCTCCCGCAGACCGGCTGGTGTTTGGAAAGCACGGACCTTGCAGGTAGCAGCCACACTTGTCACCAACTACACCACCAGGGCTACCTTGGGTTGCTATTAGAACAAACACAATAGTCTTGGAAGAAAAACAAACACTCTGCTCCTCAGAAGCCAGGATATAAGACATTGACTTGCTTACTTTAGAGACCATCAGGAAAGACCAGTCACTAGAAGAGAGGAAACCATTTGGTAAAGTAAGTCAGTGAAAAGGAGGGAAATGGAAGAGGTTGGCACACTAGTCACACCACAGACCAAGCAGCACGCAAAAACCATGAGTATGCCACTCACTGGACCTGACAAGTTGTCTTTCTAGTGCAAGGTCACCAAGAGGCTGAGCACATTTGATGGCAGTTAACATTAACAAACATCCCTATAGAGACAAATAACTAATGTTGAGGGATTTCCTTTATCCTTTATAACATCTTCATCATCGTGTTAGGTACCTAGTGTCTATACCTAGACCATGGAATACCCTTGCCTGTGTGTATTGTGAATTGTAATCCAATATATTTCTCCCTGTACCTCCTCTCTTCCCAATTAAGGGGGTTATTCATAGGAGATGATATACACTTTTCACTGAATTGTATCATTCAAAACTTGATTGCCTTCATCTGAGACAAACTTATAAATATATTTATGTGGTCATCTTTCCATTTATTTCTCTCTTCCAACTCTTTCTTAGTTAAACTGAAAATCACACCCAGTGATGTGGGGTCAATGCCTGTTGGGACTGCGAAGAAAGGCCCCATAGAGTTCCCAAGCCTGTAAAGATTTGCAGAACAACTGGTGGGTCTGATTTGTCAAGCTTTCAGTTGGCACCAAGGACTTCACCACGCTACTGCCCAGGGCTCCATCTTCTGGTGCTGCCTTACTACAATGTCTGCTCACTCTCTGCTTCTCCCATATATTCCAGAAATGGCCCTAATTAGTGCAGAAAGATAGCAATACTGCTAATAAAAACAAAGCCATTTTTCAAAGGTATACCATTTAAAAATAAAATTAAAAGTAGCAATTCCTTCATGCCCCACATTCCTGAAAAATATGCTGTATCCATTTCTGAAGTTCTATAAAGTATTTCAACTATCTCTTCATTCTCCTTTAATTGAAGATGTTTTTTATTAATCCATACATATAAAAACAACACTATTTTTATCTAATTGTACTATCTATGTTGTTGTGCTTTTGCCTTTTTCTTCACTATATATAAACTCATAACCTATATTATGTGGTAATTAGACTTTGGAAGTTAGTCCAAAATATAACTGCAGTGTTTAAAAAACTAGTTCACTAGGAAACTTTTATAAAGTAACTAATTTGTAAATTAGACTGTCTTAATCAAATCAAAATCACAAAATTAGTTTTTAAGCTATTTTACCTCAATAGTAAGATACATCATACGTTTGTGATGCTAGTCTTCATGTTCAAATTATAGTTAATAACTACATTAACATGAACACATCTGAAAGCAAAGCCAAAAATTGTACCTCCAAATATGAAATAAGTAGCAATGGGGGGAAATCTGAGACATACCTCATAATTGTAAAATAAATGTGGAAATAGATACACTACATATGGAAGTAGATGTCGTGAAATATAAAAGAATAACATGAAAGATCCACTAATAAAACAATGTAAAAATTCTCTCCTTTTGTCTCGAGATACCATATCATGAAGAATAAATTAGACTGGATTTTTTTGGGTGGTGTTTTGTTTCATTCTGATCAAAAGAACAGCAAAATATCAAAAATTATTTATATATATACATATGACTAAATGAAGTTGAAATAAATGAAGTAGAGCTTCTGGTTTAGCGTGCAAGTAATCTAATGTCAATGTCTTCTCAGTAATATTTTTTTCACCGTGAAGACCCAATACTCAACATGTGTGGAAACTACCAGTCCTTTCTAGAATTCGTCCCAATGGGGAGACAATTGACATTCAGTTCTGAATTCTGGTCTACAACAGGGCTGGCAAAGAGAATTCAGAGGTGGTTCTGTATCCAACTGATTAGCAGTAGTTTCTCAGAATACCAATCAACAGTTTTGAAGCCATGTTATGACCTGTGACAAAGAATGAAGTCAGTATGCTTATTAAATGGTTGAGCCAGAACCCCTAACAATTAAAATCCATAACAGTGCATTAATGGCCTTAATGAGGAGCCATCTTCTTCCCTGATAATGGTAGGTGTTGTCCGGCATGTTTAGATGTCACTTAGTTCAGACTGATAGTAACCCCATGTATGGGAGGACACAAAACCACACCGTCCACACCACCCATCCACTCCCAGTGTTGCAGACACGGTGTCGATCCATCATAAGGGACTTCCACATTTTATCGACTCTCACATTTTTCAAGCATGATGTCCTTCTCTAGGAACTGGTACGTCCTGATAACACAACCAAAACATGAGAGAAAGTCCTACCATTCTGTCTGTACATTTCGTAAGACAAATGAATTCATTCTTCTGGTTAGTCCATTGTATGTTACAAACGCATCAAGTCTTCTTTTGTTCATTTTACAGATTCCACATGCGTGTAAGGGGACAGCAAAGAGCTTGGCTTGGGCCCCAGACAACCTTCCTTCTAGAAACACCTTTGCTCTTGCAACCGTTTGCCAAGTGCAACACTGATTTATGGACCACTGCTTTGTCGGGCTTTGATTGTGGATCCAAGGAAAATGAAATTCTTGATCATTTTATTTTTTCCCTGTGTCTATCAGGATATTGCTTATTGGACCACTAACTTCTTTTATGTTGAAGTGTAATCTCTACTTATTAAGTTCTTTAACTCCTTTTCGTGTTCAGCAAACGAGTTTATGTCACCTGCATGTTGCAGGTTTTTAATGAGTCTTCCTATAAGACTGTCTTCTTCACATAGTCTATCTGGTCTCTCAGAATTTTGTTCATCATGCAGGTTTAATAAAATGCACACCTTTCCTGATTTTAAACCTTGCAATATCACCTGTTCTTTGCAGACTTTGTGTCTTGGTCCACGGGAAGTTTCCACAGGAACACAATGAAGTGTTCTGGAAATCTCCCACTTCACAATGTTATGCAAAATTTTTTATGATCCAGTGAAATACCTTTGTAAAGACAACAAAACACATGTGAACATTTTTATGATACTCTATTTTCAGCCAAGCTCCATCTGACATCAGCATTCATATCCCTAGTTTCATGTTCTATTCTGAACTGGGCTTGAAGTTTTGGCAGTTACCTGTTGTTGGACTACTGAGACTATTTCTATATTATCTTCAGTATTTTTTTTGCTTGAGGTATTAATGACATATTCAATAATTTCTGATTTCTGTAAGCTAATCTTTCTTCAGAATGGGAAAAGATACACATTTCTTCTGGAAAACTGGCCAGGTAGCTACCTTCCAAATTTCTTGGCACATAAACAAGTGAGTGCTTCCAACATTGTATCCATTTGTTAATAAAGCCCAATTTGTATTACAAAGCAAGTAGTAGGTGTAATTCTTGTCATCAACTAAGAAGGAGACAATTCAATGTAGCTTGAGTACAAAGTAATTTTTTATTTTTGATCTGATGTGTTCTATTTGGTTTTTGATGTTGCTGTTTTCACTCAGAGCTATGGAGTCCTTTCTTCATGTGTCACCACCAGAATTCTGTTTGCATTGCCCCACTCTATACCCAGTAGAAACTCTGCTCCACTTTCACTAAGAAAGATGATACCATCACTGATGTGGTGAGGTAGTTTATTGTGCCAACCTGGCTGATAAACACATGTGGGGTTAATTGAAGGGCAGTGATATAAATAGCTCGCCGAGTCTCGCCTTTCTAGTTCTCAGGTCTCTTGCTTTGTAATGGTTGGACCTGGGTGCAGCAGCCTTAGCCAGTACTGTGCCTCAGCTGGCAAGGCTCACTTCCTGCAAGACATCCCTGAGGAGAAGCCGCATGGACCTACCCCGATGCAGCCCTGGGTGCTGGAGCAGCCGCATGGAGACTCCTACCAGCGCTGAGATGCTTACACATTCAGACTCGCCTTTCTCCTGCAGTTGGAGTCATTGCGTGTGTTTTGTGAGATGGAGGAGGACTTTGTGGAGTGGTGTTGGACATATGGGTTAATGGGTTAATGTTGTACTTGTGGGCTTGGACAGCACTGGGTTGGGATGTTTTCTTGATGTGCACTTAACCTTTATAAAAGAACCTGTCTTATACATGAGTTTCTGTGAATTTGTTTCTCTGAAGTACCCAATCTAATACATGTGCTAAACATATTTTGAATTTAAAGTTAAATTGAAATATTTTCTTGAAAAGTAACATTTATACGTGAAAATATATAAGAATAATTTCCCTTTAAAGTAACATTTATGTACATATGTACATATATGTCCAACAAATATTGACATGACACTGTTATAGATAATATATTAATTTCAGAAATACACTTCATGGTTATTTTATATTTAACATGAAAACTTTGGATAAAATTCTCCCTTGGAAACTGTTGAATGTAACATGAATTTTCATATGAAAGCTTGAGTTCTACCATATGCCAAGCATATTGACATACTGCTTACCCTGTCTGTGTCGTCATGTTTTCAAAACATCAGAAAATTTCAAATCTCAGAGAGTTGTATGTGCTAAATCAGAAATGCTATGGAAAAAATGCTTTGCAGTCCACAAACATGCTATTAACCATATCATTGTCATTATCAGTTACTGCTGGATTGACTGACACATGACAACACCACGCAGAACCGAAGGAAGCATTGCCCTCTCCTGAATCGGCTTCATGAGCATGGGCCTACTCAAGGGTGTTACTGTGGCCATTTTTCTGAGTTTGTGGTGGCTTCCAACCCAGGGAGCCTACATGCTAGCCCAACATTAGACAATGTTCTGTTGTTATCAGCAGGGGCTACATTTATGAATGTTCAAAAGTAGATGACCAGGCATTTGGGTGAGAACTCTGCAGAAACCTGTCCACCCTGGGTAACCCTGCTGGTATTTGACATATTGGAGAGATAGCTTCCAGCACCACAGCAACACACAAGCTAGGCACTACACTACAGTACACCAAACTGACCCACAAGGAAGAGCAGGTACATGTTACCTTTCTTTCATGTTCCTTCTCACATTGCTTTGATATCATTGATTGTCTTGGAAGCTGTCCAAAGGGACTGTCCAAATGCTTTTCTTTCTGTCTGGAAGTTTCCAGTGAGGCTTTGGGGGCGTGCGCCTTTCTTCTGAGGACAAGCTTAGGTCAGGTGAGGGGATTATTTAAGTGGACCGCTTGCCTGGGTGACACTTAACAGGTTGTTGCTTTCAGTGATTCACTCAGAAAAATTAAAAACATCAAGAATAAAAGTCATCCCAGGCTGGACGCTAGATTCAGTGGACGGAGTTCTGCTGACGAGTGTGCTGAGGGGAAGATAGAAGGCAAAACTGCTTGAAGAAATAATTCAATCAAATTTTTCCTTCGGCAAATGTTTTGAGAATGATGATGGCAACAAATGTACATATGTGTTTGACACAATGGATGGATGTGTGGATTGTGATAAACACACTGCAATGCTTTGTAGTCTGTAATGTGTAATTTCTGGCTGTAATTTCCATTAAGAAAGAGACAGTCACAAATACCACGAAGGATACGCACAAGGATATTTGAATCCAAGTAAGTACTGTCAACAGAGACACAGAACAGCACCGCAGGGAGTCCAAGGAAATGCTTTTCCATGCTGTTCTCTCACCTCTGGTTTGGGTAGTCTTGTGCATCGACTGTTGTGGTCCATAGAGTTCCCATGGGTTGATTGTCAGAGGAGGTTTTCAGGTCTTTCTTCCTAGTCTGTCTCACTCTGGAAACCGGCCTGAAACTCATTCATCATCATCTTACATGCAGGCTTCCACAGATAGACAAGTGGTCGCTGCACAGGAAGTACCCGGGCTTGGAATCAAGCCTGGGTTACCTGCAGAGAAGGCACTGAGCTACCCCTGCTCCCACAAGAAACACAGGGGAAATAACCATGATGAATAAAAAGTAGAAAATCTATATCAGAGGTTGCAACACAGGCACCACACAGATTGTTGTGGTTGCCATCTAGTTGACTCCAACTTTTAGCAACATATTATCTAACATGATGAACTATACCTGGTCCCGTGCCACCCTCATGATCACTGGTCTATTTGAGACTATTGTTGGGGGTATGGTGTCAGTCAGCCCATCTCCTTCAGGGTTTTCTTAGTTCCTTACTGACCTATCTTACATAGCACGATCCTCTTTTCCACTGATTGTTCTTTCCTGGTGCCACGGCCAATGGAAACATGACCAAGTGTCACTATCTTTGCTTCCATGGAACATTCTGTCGTACCAACTCCAAGACAGATTAGCCACCTACTTTCATAAGGGAAGTTTTATTGGGAAAATTGTCATGCTATGTGCTATCATCGGCTCCATGCTCCAGGGGCCGAGTTGAGAAGCTGCAACTGGTACTGTATGATCCCCCAAACCTGATAACCAGATGGTGCTCACTAAAAAGCAATTGTTGGAGTGGAAATAAAGGTTGGATGTTAGAAGGATACATTAAAATTTCAGTTCTCAGGTATGTTGCCATTATCCTACTCGATCAACAAATGACTCTAACGACTTGGTCTGAGCTAAGCAAACATGTCCAAAATAGAGTGATGTCTTGTGTTAGTGAAGAGAGTTTGGAATTACAAAAACCTAACTTAAAACCCAACTTTCATGAACTATGTGACTCAAAGGAATTTCATAGATTTACTTTTAATTTTAGTTTTCTGATATCTAAAATAGGAATAAAAAGTATTCTTCCCAACAGATGTATCTACCAAACATCTCCATCCTATCCCTAGACCAGCATTGGCAATGTTGTCGGCACTCAGGGAATGGGAAATTATTTAGTCTTGACGATGTGGAATTGCAGCTTAATTTACATGTCACACATTTTGCCTTATGGACCATGATGCTTTTAGCCACCAGAATAGCTTAGCATTATTATTCATTGTATTATTTCCTAAATAATGTTTATTTTGTTTGTATATTTAAACGTTTGGGACATTAATGATATTAAATTTTAATCATTCATCTAATGTAAACGGCAACAGGACAGAGTAGAATGGCTCCACCAGGTTTCCAAGGCTGTAAAGCTGTGTAGAGACAGACTGACACATCCTTCTCACACAGAGAAGCTGAGTGGATGGCTTTGAACTGCCGATCTTCCAACTTCTGTTCAAGTAAATAACTACCATGCCGCCAGGGCGCCTCACATGCACTGGTTAATGAATGTTATTTTCAGTTTGCCATTCAAGCAATGTTACAAAATGGACTGTTTTTTTTTTTTTTCCTTCTGGGGAAGAGAAGGGAGTCACCAAATTAATTGAATTAATCATTAGCTTCAGCACCATGTAGGCTCAGCCACAGATAAGACAAACTGCCTTTTATAAAATCCTTGCAAACCCATCATTACAAACATTAACGGGGTCAGTTTTGCCTGAAGGCAGGACTATTCTTTCCCCTGCTCTGTGATTGTGTTTCCCAGATTAACACATGTTTGCAAGTGTCTCACGAGCAATGTATTCAAATGTTTAAATGCGTATAAGCTGCTTTTGAAAAACACATTCTAAAGTGGGAACAAGGTTTTAAGGATACACAACTAGCAAACGTGAATGAGGGTTCAATAAATGTATCCTAAGACACTTCCTATATAAAGCAAAGAGATTAATTCAACAGGAGCATCATTGGCTACCGTTGGGGCGAGCAGTGAAGAGAACGGGAGGAGCTCTGGCCATGCCCAAGTGAGGCGTCCAGTTTCAACTTTGACTCCCAGCAGGAAGATGACCGCTGCCTCTGGAAATACTCTGGTCCTCGCTGAGCTGGAGAAGTCACGTGACACCGCGCGCATGGATCTGGGGTGCCGTTCCTGTGCCTCTTGAAGCAATTTGATGGGCGTATAAAGCTATTGCTCTAGGTCTCTAGGTGCTTCGGTTTCTCTTACCTAAGATATGCTTCCAAAATTAGAAAAGATGAGCTTACCTTTTATAACTGCTAAAGAATAGTTTACAGCCTGTGAAGACATGGCTTTGTAATTCTGAAATAACTCAAATCCTATCTTAAAATCCCCTCTTCCCCAACCTTCTTCATTCCAACACGGAACGTTTTCCCACAGGAAGTCTTACAAAAGCCTCTCAACAGAGAAACCCTTAGGATTGGAAATTAAAGATGTATCAATGGAACCTAAAAATCAGACAAGATATACCCAAAAGGAGAGAATTGGTCTTCTTCCATTTTCAACATTCACATCTTAGCAGATAAAGATCATCTCATTGCAGCATCTGTACTAACCGCCCTGACCTGAGGCAGCTGTGGCAGTTAGTTATTGCTATATTCATTTCTATTGTCTTCAGAGCATTTGATCACTATCTGATTTTGCAGGTTTTCTTGTTTATTGTCTATTTCCCATCACCCTTATGATTGTTAACTACATAAGATCAAGCCACCTTCTCTATTCAATGCCTGGTACATATGCAGGCAATGAAAAATATCTGTTATACAAGCAAATAGATAAGTCAGATATCCCGGGGAAGATTTGGTTCCACCTCTGGTTGATAATCAACGTCAGCAAGGAAGCACATCAACCAAGAAGTGAGCAAGCACTGAAACAAAGCTAAAATGTAGGACAATCTCTTTTGAATTGCATTGGTAAGTTTCCTATTAATGCATATGAAGAGCATTTTGCAAACTTTAATATCCAAGACTACTGGTTGTCCTTGAATGAGCTAACTTATTTAAATCCATAATGGCCCTACCAAGTCCATTGACAACGAGGATATTTTACTGAACTCAAGGTGACTACATGTTTTTTAGAGAACAGCTTCGTTGGAGTTCGTTTGGTCTTCTTTGTTATACTCTTTCCTTCAGCAGACCTCAAGCCTTTCTTCAGTGGTGCCACTGAGTATGCTCAAATCACCAACCTCTGAGTTACTAGTCTAGCACAACTTCAAGGTCAGCAGTTCAAATCCACAAGCTACTCTGAAAGCAAAAAAAAAAAAGAGCTTTGCTCCTCTCTTAAAGAGTTGCAGTCTTAGGGTCACTACGAGTCAGAATCAACTCAATGCCAATGAGTTTGGTTCTTAATTTTCTTCTGGAAAAGTCTTAATTGTCCTTCTCACTCACTACCATGAGTCCATGCTGACTCATAACAACCCTACAGCGGGGCGGGGGAAACTGCCTGCAAGAGTGTCTGAGACTAATTTTTTTAGGGGAGTAGAAAGCCCCTATCTTTTCCTGATAATTGTCCTTAAACATGATTTAATCCTCTGACGTTTATAATCTGTATTGCTTTCTAAGGCTGCCAAACAAAATACCCCAAATTGAGTGGTAGACAAGAATACCCGTGAAGGTTGGGAGCCTGACTTTCGTATAATACTGCAGACTTTCAGGCAAGCATCTCCTCACGCTGACTCTCAGTAGCATGTGTTTACTTAGTTTAGCAGGCACCCTAACAGCAGTTATTGGCCCACTGTTGGTCATGGATATGATGCTGTTCACTTGAGTAGGCGGACGTCTGCAGGCTTTCCCCCTTCTTCTTCCCCTCCCCCTCCCTCTCCCTGCTGGCAATGCATACAGCAAAGCATTGAGTTCTGTTGGCGATCATCTTGTGGCAATGAAGGAGTCCCTCCCCAAGGTGAAATTAAGGCTGAGGAAAGTCGTTTGACCATGACATTGTTCTTGCTGGGTGCTGTGGGTGGGGTGTGGTTTATAGGGACCTTGTATACTAGTGTGTTTTCCTATTAGAGCAACAGGATTCAGGGTAGTCAAGGTTTTCTTCAAAGGGCCAGATAGGAACTTAACTTCTGCCAGCATGAAGGTCCTCACTTCTGTGGCAATGACTCGGCTCTTACTGTTAAAGCAGTCATAAATAATAACTAAGCAAACGAGTGGTTGTGGCCCAAGAAAAAACTTTATTTCTAAAAGCAGGCATTGTGTTATTTACATTAAATATTAAATCATTTTTATACCATCATTCCAAGAATGAAATCATTCTTGAAGCTCATTCTGCATATTAACTTCCAATTATTTAACATAATAAATTGCCTTATTATTTAAACCCATTTGAGTAAGATATTATTTAAAAGCTATTATTATTAATCCAAATCTGCCTAATTGGTTCAGCATTTTATACAAATTATTACTTATAATATTCAAATAACTTCTATAAAGTTGGTATTATTAAATTCATTTTTTAAAGATGAAAAATATAAGCAAAGTTACTGATACTCGTTGTGAAAATCAGGACTTGAAGCAAAGATATCTTACTTCCCAAGTGATTCAAACCCTCCTTTATTTGTTCCTCTGCTCTTAGATGTGCTTCAGTTAAGTGCCCAAACTACTGAAAGATGAACAAGCAGATAATAACTTCATGCAGGAAAATGTGTGATGTGCGCTTATGAGATATCTGGAAGAACTGAATGAAGGCATGTCAATGTACGGCCCTCAAACTTTCGGACTCAGGGTTGCACCCCTACACATGAGAGCCAGATGTCAGGTAGGAACCACTCCTGCTCTCATTCTTTCCTCTCCTCCCAACCACTCCAGCTGCCTCCGACTACATGCAACCAACAACAAAACATCGCCACTGAGTCAGCTCAACGCCTGGCAACGCTGTAGAGTGCAAAAATTGCTACAGAGTACCATAATTCAGTCGAGTTTTCTTGGTTTTAGTCTTCATGAAAGTGAATTACAGTCATTTCTCCCATGCTAGCACTTGGTGGGATCAAACCACAAACCTTCACACTAACAGGCAATCCTGTGCACCCCTAGGTTACCAAGGACCAGTGCAACTGTCAGATCTTGACTGGCAACTGCTGCGTGTGTGTGCTGTGTCTTAGGTACCATCGAGTCAACCCCAACTCATTGTGACCCCCAAATTGTGCCTGATCCTGAGTCAGCATCACAATCACTCTTATGTGTGCGTCCCTTGCTGCAGCCACGACATCACTCCATCTCCTTGTAGATCTTCCTCTTTCTCACTGACCCTCTTATTTAGCAAGCATGATGCCCTTTGCCTGGAAGTGGCCTCTCCGGATGACACATAGGTGTGTGAGACATGGCCTCACCACCTAGCTTCTAAAAACACATTCTGGCTGTATTTCTTCCAAGACAGATAGGATTGTTATTCTAGCTGTCCATGGTACTTTCAGTATTCTTCTCCAACATCATAACTGAGTGCATCGAATCCTCTGAGGTCTTGCTTATTCACTGTCCAGCTTATGCATGACTGGAAGAAAATGGCCTCGGCCTCACTTCTACTTTGCAGAGCTCTAGTGAGTGCATTTATATGATAGAATCTAGTCGCAAAGGAGTCTGGATACATATACTTCTAAACTTTTCAGTCTCTTCAAATAGAAGGAGAGTCAACTGGAGATTGAATAATATCGGTCCTTAGAAGCCTGAGCAAGACTTCTCCTTCCAAGGAAGGTGTAGTGTCTCTCTCACGCCTCCGAAGAATGAAGGCCTTGAGAACGTCTCGAAGCTCGATATCGCTCTTCTCTTCATTTCCAGAGCCATCGGCGGAGCAGGGCCATGGCTTCACAGTATTTTTCACTGTGAGTTTGAGAGAAAATAATGCATTTTTAAATCTAATGAAAATGGTCCATATGTATAAATCTTGCCTTTGGCAAGCTAAAATATCAAAGCCCGTGCCAATGAAAAAGATGGCAGGACCATGACATAAACAGCTAAAATCCATAAATCGGTAGGGAAAGCAGCTTTCTTTTATCTAAAAGAATTTATTTCATGGCTCATTATTAGTGAGGTATTGATCTTCCAAATGATACGTTGTAGCAACTGTAAATAAATTAATTAGGTGTTTAATTGGCCTAAAAATGACATTTTTAGTAATGGAAAGCATGTGATGCTTTTTTCTGAAACACACTCCAATGGTGCTTTGCAATAGGACAGCACCATCATAGCACAAAGAGCATCCTGATCATCCAGTCCTAAGCTCTTTACTTAACATAGTACATGTTTTTGGAGAAGTAACTCCACTTCTCTCCATCGCAATTTCCACAGCCCTGAAATTTGGGGATAATAGCATAGGAGAATTAATGAGAAAATGTGTGAAGAATGATTTGCACTTCTTGAAGAGCACTATAGTCTAGAAGCAGGGATATTGTTATTTATGATGAGATGGTGTCAGAAGCATAAATTTGGGTTCTTTGAATTATTGGCATACAAGAAACAGTGAATCTAGGTCAACAGAGATCTTTTTCTCAGACTGCCTTTACTATGAATAAAATACAAAGGAAAGTTTTCTTTCTCAAAAAAATAATTGTCAACTTCTACAATGATTTTAATAAATAATCTTCCTCCGGGAAGATGCAGGTCTAAGGAGAGTGCACTGTCCTTTCAAAGGGAAGTCTGAGGTCTCACTTTCTCCTCTCTCTAAGCTATTCTCTGGCAACAAGAACTGTAGGCACATAGTGTCAAACAGGCTCTAGGGCTGTGAACAGATTTTACTCCCACGTGTCTTATTTGAATCAAATGTTACCAAATCCCTCGCAAACCCCACTAAAACACTCACCTCAATATTTCAAGTCTAATGTGATTTTCGCTTTCCCTAAAAATTAGATACGGAACTGAATTTTATTGGAAATCATCCCAATGCAAAAAAGAGACTATTTCCAAATCACTTTGAAAGCAATACATATGAATAATCTTCAATAACCAAGCTGATGGCAAAGAAATAAATTCATATATTTCCCAAATATGTTATTTCCATATATTTATTTTTAACAAATACAAGCAGGGATCTTCGTAGCTCTTTTATGATACAATGTTCACCCACTGAATTATGACTAATATGGACTTTGGATATCACTCTCTTTAATAGGTCAAGAATGAATAATATACTAGTCACTCTGATATGTAAAAGATTTGAATTCTGGATCCATATTGGACACTGAAAACACAGCTTTATTGTGTCACCTTCCTTTATTGTGTTATTTATTTCATAAAATAACAAATTCACTCCATTGTCTGAGGAAGGAAAGCAAGTTTGGGCTGCCTTTTACTCTATTTTCTCCTTGGGTTTCCTAGTATTCACATAGAAGAGATGCAGTCACCATAAGACGACTAATCAGCAAATCTGGTACTTGTCAATGTCACTTTAGGCTCCTTTGTGGAAATGTGAAATTACATAGGGAATTGGGAACATACATGTTACTTAAAACAGCACACTTGAGCCATCCTACCTACCTCCATGAAAGCATGGATTTCATGACATCACTCTTGATAGCAAACACCACTCTTTGGGCAATAACTCCAGTGTATGCTCTGTATGTTCTGGGTAAAGGGTATGCAAAGATGTGTTATTACTGTAGCTGCCCTCAAGCCAATGCAGACTCAAAGACCTGTTAGACATATGGAAATGCTTAGAATCTGGTTAGGAAGCCAATACCAATATAGTTAGCCCTAAATACATGGATAATGGCATTCTAGGCAGTGCCAAGGACAGCATTGTGTGGGTATTGGTCAGGAGAAAGCTCCACAGAAGATCAGTAGAAGCACTTTGTCTGGCAGAGGGAATATACTTAAGATAAAAGAGTAAATAAAGAAAAAGATAACAGTAAGAATAAAACATGTGGTCTATCCCATTCCGGATAAACTAGAAGATTCTCAACACGCATTCCAAAATCTGAGATGAGACACACACTCAGAAGGACAAGATGTAGATCATTTTGAGAATTTTCATTCTGAGAATCAAAAAATGCTTGTTTCCATGGATAGAGCAAATGGTTAATGCACTCGTCTGCTAACCAAAGGATCGGAGGGTCTGACCAACACAACAGTGGCTACAAAGAAAAGCCTAGGTATCTAGAGTTGATGCTTAATCCACTAAAACCTTGGGCAGCACCATTCTACACTGGTAAACATAGGATCACCATGCGTCAGAGACACTGCTTTGGCTGGAATAAAGTAGACATGAGGCAATTTCCCCATTTTGATCCATCTTCAGTAAGGTGATAAACTTATCTGATGAGACAGGGATGCTTCTTTTTAATAAGCATTGGGTTTTCTTAATGCTAGGTCTACTTTTAAACAAATATCTATGTAGATATAATATAGCACCATCAATTCTTATAAAACATCTGTATAAACAAGACATCACGTTAATCCAATAAAACACATATTTCATAGTACATCAGATTCTAATCAAAGAAATATACTCACAATATACTAATCCTGAATTTTTGTGCCAGCAAGTCTAAAGAGAGAGATATCACATATGCTACCGTATTATACCACCACTTGTCTGTCAGTCTGTCACACTGTGGTGGCTTGTGTGTTGCTCTGATGCTGGATGCTACGTCACAGGTACTTTAAATGCCAGCAGGGTTACCCCAAATGAAGAGTCTAAGAATAGACAACAAAGAAGGAGTCAGATACATACTTTGGAGAAAGAAGTTGCTGAAAACATTATGCGTTGCTTGGGAAATTTTTCAAATGCTAAAAGGCTGTCCAAAGGAAGCAGCACATTGTGGGAGATCTTGTGGCAGATGTGCCCTCAGGTCCAAGGTCACTTGAAATGTGACTGTAGACGAGATGATTTCTTAGAGAGGTGTCCAAAGCCTGTGGAAGTGTATCCTTCGGGATCTTCATTTGCCAATGGGCCATGACTCAAGATAAAGAGAAATAGCTACAAAAAGTATCCAATTATTGGAATTTGGAATGTGCAAAGTATAAATTTAGGAATCTTGGAAGTGGTCAAAAATGAAATGAAATACATGAAGATCAAGATCATAGGCATTAGTGATCTGAATTGGACTGATATTGACCATTTTAAATCAGAAAATCCTATGATTTACTATGCTGTGGCATTCATTGTGAGAAAGATTCTTGCTAAATCCATAAAAAAGTACAATGCTATCTGTGATCAGATAATATTTATCTGCCTTCAAGAAAATCCAATCCAAAAGCTTGTGATGAAGAAATTAAAGAATTCTACCAATGATTTCAGTTGGAAATTGATCATATCAAGATGCATTAATTGTTATTGACTATTGGAATATGAGGTTATAGACACAGAGGAAGTGAAAGCAGTTGGAATCCTCAGCGAGGTGATAGGAATGAAACTGGGATCGCAGGCTAGAAAACTTTGCTAAGCCAACAACTTGTTCACAGCAAAGCCTTTTTCAGCAACACAAGAATAACTATTCATGTGAACTTCCCCAGATGGAATACACAGGAATCAAATTGACTACATCTATAGGAGGACACAAAGGAGAAGCTCAATTATCAGCCACTAAAAAGAGACCAGGGGTCAACTGTGGAACAGACCAGAATAAAGTTTAGAATAAAGCTGAAGAAAATGAAAACAAGTGTCTAAAGGAGCCAAAATACAGCCTTGAGTCTATTACAGCTGAATTTTGCGAACATCCCAAGAACAGATTTGAGGCATTGAGCACTAATGATGGAAGATCAGGTGAGCTGTGGGAGGACATGAAGACCACCATTCATGAAGGAAGCAAAGGTCATTAAAAAGTTAGGAGTAAAAGAAAAGATTAAAATGTCGGAAGAGACTCTGAACCTTGCTACCAATCTTAGAGTAGCTAAAGCACATGGAGGAAGGATGAAATCAAGGTGCTAAATAGAGAATTCCAAAAGGCAGTTTGTGAAGACACAGCCAAATATTAGAATAAAATATGCAAGGACCTAGAATTAGAAAACCAAAAGGGAAGAACACGCTATCATATCTGAAACTAAAAGAACTAAAGAAAATGTTCAGGCTTCAAATTGCACTTTTCAAAGTTTCTACAGGCAAAATATTCAATGATGCAGGAAGCATGATCAGAAAATGTAATGAATACACAGGGACGCTGTACCAAAAATAACTAGTCAACAATCCACCATTTCTGCAGGGTGCATATAAGCAAGAACCAATGGTACTGAAGGGAGAAGTTCAAACTGCACTGAAAGCAGTAGGCCAAAACATGGCTCTAGGAATTGATAGAATATCCATTGAAATGTTTCAGAAAGCTGAAGAAGCCCTGGAAGCACTCCCTCGTCTACACCAGGAAAACTGGAAGACAGCTCCCTGGTCAACTGACAGATAGAGATCCATATTTGTCCCCATTGCAATGGGAAAGTGACAGAACAGACTGCACAAACTATAGAATGATAGCATTGTGTTGCACACAAGTAAAATTATGCTCAAAATCATCCAAAAGGGTTGGCAGCAGTACCCTGACAGGGAGCTGCCAGAAGTTCAGTCTGGATTCAGAAGAGGAAGTCCCAGCGATATCAAAGGATAGCATTTCTGATGCCAGATGCATCTCGGCTCAAAGCAGAGAATATCAGAAAGATGTTTACTTGTGTTTCATTGACTGCTAAGGAAATCCACTGTGTGGACGATAATCAACTGTGGATGACCTTGAAAAGAAGGGAACTTCTGGAACCCTTCGTTGTGCTCACTCAGTACTTGTGCATGCATCAAGAGGCAGTGGTGCAAGGAGAACAAGGGTGTTGCATGGTCTAAAATCAGGAAAGGTGTGCAACAGGGAAGGATCCTCTCACCATAATTGTTCAATCTGTACGCCGAGCAAATCATCAGAGAAGATGATTTGATTATGTGAAGTTGATTATATGAAGAAGACTGTGACATCAGGATTATAGGAAGGCTTATTAATATCCTGGCATATGCAGATGACACAACCTTGGTTATTGATAGTGAGGAGAAATTCAAGCACTTGCTAATAAAAAATCAAGTATTGCAGTACGGATTGCAATTCAATGTAAAGAAGATGAAAATCTCCATAACTGGACCTATAGGTAGCATCATGATAAATATAGAAAAGGTTGAAGTTGTCAAGAATTTTGTCTTACTTGGATCCACAATTAATGATCATAACAGCATCAGTCAAGAGATCAAAAGATGAGTTGCATTAGGTAAATCTGCTGCACAAGACCTCTTTAGAGTATTGAAGAACAAGAATGTTACTTTGAAGAATAACGTGCACTTGGCCCAAGCCATGATATTCTCCACTGCATCATATGCATGTGAAAATTTGACATTGAATAAGGAAGATCATAGAAGAATAGGTACATTGAATTGTGGCACTGGAGAAAAATATCGAAATATCATGGACCGCTAAATGGACACACCAATCCATATTGAAACAATTAACACCAGAGTACTCCTTAGAGGCAAGGATGTTGAGACTTCCTCTTACATACTTTGGACATTTTGCCAGGTGAGACTAGTCCCTGAAGAAGCACGATATGTTTGTTAAAGTGGAGTGGCAGCGAAAAAGAGGAAGACCATCAATGACATGGATGAACAAAGTGGCTGCATTAATGGGCTCAGGTATAGGAACAATTATGAGGATGGGGAAAGACAGCGCGTGTTTCATTCTGTAGTGCATAGGACCATTCATCTTGTATATGGGTTGGAACTGACTCAATGGACCTAACATCAACTAACTGCATGACAGATTATCACATTATATATCTATTTGATAAGGGCTATGTGAGTTCAGGGAAGAGAAACATTCTTGTATCGTGAGAAATAATTAAAACTTTATGGGGAAAGAAAAAATGTATATCACTAGTCTCTTAGATAACAAATACTCTTTAAAAAAACTGAAAGAGGAACTTGAGAAATGTGATGGGGAGAATAGCAGTAAATCTTAAACTGTGCAAATTTATATTAAAATGAGGTAAAATTGGCAATGAATTTCACAATGCTCATGAGAATATTTATAAATAATTTACATATGAAATATTGAATTCTCAAGCTATTTGAAGAATACAGTGTAGTACATTAAGGTGCCAGAATCAACATAAAAGCAACAAACTTTATACAGATACTTAAGGAACAGCATCATCAAACTTCAAAAAGCGAAATTGAAAATCCCTCTCTTGAACTCACATTTTTACATCAGGGTCAAGATTATAAGTAAGCAAAGAACAAGATTTAGAAAGCAGTGATAAGGGTTGAATTTACACTTTCACCAGTCAGCCACCAACTAGTCCATCAACAGACAAGTGAAGATGAGATGCTACCATTAAATACTTACTTATTATGCTTACATATTTTCTTCTTTTAAACAGCAAATAATACCCCCAAAGAATTGTGTTTGTCATTGAGACTTTTATTTTTTTAAAGAAAATTAATTCATCATAGTCTTTTTCACAGCACATTTTTGTTGGTGTGAAGAGAAGATACTATGTGTGTGTAAAAGGAAATCTAGCATGGGGTAGGGAAGTCATGTAGGATAAATTTAAGAGAGGAGCTTATAATGGCCTTAAATATGGACTACCAAGAAGACCTTTATAATATGCTGATTGTTCAGTCAGAAGAAAGATTTCTTCTTAGATCAAAGTATTGCCTTCTGTTCTTTTACAGTAGAAATTCACTTGCCTTTTTTTAAAGTATTCTGTTGGTTATGTGATAATTTAAAATATCCTCCTATTGGTGGGTATGCCATTTGCTTAATTTATTCAAACAGTGTTTTATTGTAACAAAATGTTGCAGGAAAATTCTTGTATTTATATGAATATAGTTTTTCTTTGGAAATGAATAAATTGGAAGATTAATAAGGAAAGAGTTGCAGATGAATATAAACACGCATAAAAGAAATACTTTAATTACAAAGAAAAATGGTTTTGCCATAGTGAAGCCTGACTGATACCACCTTAAGTGATCAAACTGAATATCATAAGCAATTGAACTAATAATGCTCATTGACCATCTACTAGGACACAGAAAAGAAGTTCAGAATCTTATGTGATCTTTTCCCGCTAATGTTACATATGAATGATTAATTAATGTGGAATCACAAGGAAATTGGTGGTTATTCTAGAAAGGGAATTGCTTGCAATCTTCAGAGTTGTCAAGGTCATGAGCCCTAAAAGACAGAGGAACTATTCCAGATTGAAGTAGTGAAATAGTGCTAATGAGACTCGGTCACTCAATTCAAAACATGGTTGTCAACTTGTTCATTTTTCATCATCATTGGGAAAATCAGTTAAGATGTGATGTAGTTTAGTAGTTACATCAGCAAAAAATCTATATTAATTCATGAATTTTATTGTTTTTGTTATATTTTTGGTGAACATTTACATGGAAAATTGGGTTCCCATTCAATAATTTTTACACATATTTACACAGACTGGAATAATTGTCTCACACCAACTAATCATCATGAGGATGGTACAGGGCCAAGCAGTATTCCATTCCATTATACATAAGGTTGCCATGAGTTAAAACCAACTTGATGGCACCTATCAACAATGCCATACATATAGATCTTGCATTATCATCGGTTACACTCTCCACAGTGTGTCAGCATTCTCATTATTTCCATTCTGGTTGTTCCGTTTTCATAAACCTAGCTTCCTTGCCCCCTACAATGTTTCTTTATGGGAAATGTTGACTATTTGGTCTTATATGGGTAATATGTTTAGCATAGTATTATGTTGTATATTTTCTGAGGCAATTTATTCTATTTTGTTTGGATCAGTGCCATCTTTGTATTGGTGAGATGGCATCTCAATACTGTTTTCATAGGCATTTTTCAAATAGCCAACGCCACCACTTGTCTATCAATTTGACTTACTGGGGTAGTTAGTGTGTGTGTTGCTGTGATGCTGGAAGCTTTGTCACTGGTATTTCAAATACCAACTGACTCCCTCGAAGTGAGCAGGTTTCAGCAGAGCTCCCACGCTAAGAAGAGACTACAAAGAAAGAGCAGGCTGTCCGCTGCAGAGGATTTAGCCCCTGAGACCCTTTAGGGCTAGCAGTGCACCATTGTCAGCGACTGGAAACCTTGCGGAAAGCAGCAGGACGTTGCCAGAAATGCCACCAGATGAACCCCTCAGGTCAGAAGGCTCTCAAAATATGTCTGGCTGAGGAGGAAGTGCCGTGGAGGAAGCAGTCTCCACACGAATGGCAAGGATGGACTAGAGGATCTGGAATCAAGCCTTCAGGTCTCTCACTGGCTGTTGGGGCATGACTCAAAAATTAGAAGAAACTGCTGGAAACAGATATTAAGAGCTGGAGCATTCAGTGTATGAAATATGACTCAAGAGATTGGAAGTCATCAAAAGTGGAATGGAGCGGGTGAAGGGAGACATCGGACAGTGTAAGATATGACAAAATAATTTATAAATGATCGAGGGGTCAAGAGGGAAGGGATGGTGGGGAGGGAGGGGGAAAATGAGGAGATGATACCAAGGGCTCAAGCAGAAACCAAATATTTTGAGAATGATGATGGCAACAAATGTACAAATGTGCTTGACACAATGGATGGATGTATGGATTGTGATAAGAGTTGTACGAGCCTCAAATAAAATTAATTTTTAAGTGGAATAGAACACATGAAGATCACTATCCTAGGTTTTAGTGAGCAGAAATGGACTGATAATGGCCATTTGGACTCAGATAAGCATATGGCTTCCGTGGCTGGGAATGACAGATTCAGTCGATACCAGGATCATCATAAAGAGCATTTCAACATCTGTTTTGAAATATAACGCTGTCTGTGATAGGATGACATCTATTTACATATAAGGAAATCCATTCAACATAACAGTTCTTCAAACTTATGTACTAAACATTAAAGCTAGTGATGTAGAAATTAAAGAATTTTACCAATATATTCAGCCAGAAATTGATCAAACATGCAGTCATGATGTATTTGTAATTACTGACAGTTGGAAAGCAAAAGTTGGTAACAAAGAGTAATAGTAGTTGGAAAATCAGGCCTACGTGACAGAAACAAGACTAGAGATTGCATGATAGAATTTTGCAAAACCAATGAATTCATCAAAAATATCATTTTTATAAGAATAATACAAATGAACTTCTCAACATGGAAGTTACAGGTATTAAATTGGTTACATCTGTGGCAAGACCTCAATACCAGCAGCTAAAACCTGGCCAGGGAGGATTGTGGGATAGATCATCAATTGTCCAAATCTAAGTTCAGGTGCAGACTGAAGAAAATTAAAACAAGTTCATGAGAGCCAAAATGTGACCTTTAGTCTCCCCCACCTGAATTTAAGTATATCTCAAGAACAGATTTCATGTATGAACACTAATGACAGAAGACCTGCGCTGTGTGATGACGTCAAGAACAGCATACAGGAAGAAAGCAAAAAGTCATTAAAAAAGACAGGAAAGAAAGAAAATATCAAAGTAGATGTTAAAAAAACTATGAAACGTGTGCTTGATTATAGAACAGCTAAGGCAAATGGAAGAAATGAGAAAATAAATGAGAAAAAATTTCAAATGCCACACTGGAAGACAAAGTGAAATATTGTATGAGATGTGCAAAGACCTAGGGTTAGAAAACCAAAAAGAACATGTTTAGTATATCTTAAACTGAAAAAAAAAAACTAAAGAAAAGTTCAAGTCTGGAGATGTGATATTGACTCTTTGGGAAATATATTGAATAATACAAGAAGTATCAAAAGAAGATTGAAATAATACACAGAATCACTATACCAAACAATCTAGTCAACAGTCAACCATTTCAAGAGGTAGCATGGGAGCAAAAAACAATGGTACTAAGGGTAGAAGTTCAAGCTTCACTGACAGCATTCAATAAAAGCAAGGCACCAGGAAGTGATGTAACACCAACTGAAATCTTTAAACAAACTGGAGAAGCACTGGGAACAGTCACTCAATCGAGAAATTTGGAAGACAGTACTTGGCCAACTGACAGGAAAAGATCCACTTTTGCAGCCACTCCAGAGAAAGTTGACCCAACAAAATGATAAAATTATAGAGCAATATCATTTATTTCACATGTAAGTAACGTGAAACTTGCTGCAGACTATTCAACAATGGTTGCAGCAGAACCAGAAGCTGCCAGAAATCCGGGCCATATTCGGGAAAGGACATGAAACAATTTATATTACTGCTGATGTCAGACCGATCCTAACTGAAAACAGAATACCAGAAAGATGTTGACATATTTTATAGACAGTGCCACGGCATGCAACTGTGTAGATAACAAACTCTTGATAGCCTTGAAAAGGATTAAAGAACATTTAATTATGCGCATATGGAACTTTTACATGATTTGAGAGGTAGTTGTGTGAATAGAACAAGGGAATACAACATGGTCTAAAATCCATAACAGTGTGCATCAACATTCTTTATTCTGAACAAACCTATTCAATGTGGATGTTTAGCAAATAATCAGAGAAGCTGGACTATAAAGCAGCTTCAGAATGGAGGAAGATTTATTAACAACTTGAAATATGCAGATAATACAACCTTGCTTGAACGTGAAAAGGACTTGAAGCAGTTGCTAATCAATATCAAGAATTGCAGCTTCTGTGTGGATTACATGTCATTGTGGGAAAAACAAATCTTCATAACTGGCCCAATTGGCAACATCACCATAAGCAGGGAAAACTTTGAAGTTGTCAAGGATTTCATCTTGCTTGGTCTAACATCAATGCTCATGGAAGAAGCAGTTTAAGAGATCAAAGGATACATTGCATTGGGTAAATATGATGCACACGACTTCATTTAAGCCTGGACAAACAAGGCTGTTATTTTGAGGATGAAGGTACACCTAACCCAAGTCATGGTATTTTCAATTGTCTCATGAGCATGTGAAAGTTGGACACTAAGGAAGTCTGCAGAAGAGTTGATACTTGTGTTGATCTCACAAATGTAGCTGGGACTCTCATTGTCATCCGCAGCCTTATACAAACGGTATTCTCACACTTTAGGCTCTGATACAATTCCCTCCTTTGACTTCTAATTATATGCTTTACAATCCATCATGCCACATCCTCTTCTGAAACAGGCTTCAATTTCTAGCAATACTGAAATCATGTTTTGTTGCTGCTGTTGTTGTTTATCTTCCGCAAAATTCGATTTAAATGTGTTATAAATCATGTGGTTTGGCGATTTCCACATTCTGCTGACTCATCTTCATTTGGAAGGTGGAGCTAGGTGGTTTTCATGGCGTATTCAGATTTCTTGACATAGAGTAGTGAATGTTACCAAAGTTTCATTTGCTGTGGAAACATTTCCATTGCCGTCCCATATTTACCTGGAACCTTTGCTTTTTTTGCTAATGCCTTTAGTATAGCTTGATCAATCATATGCTACTTCTTGAAAGGGTTGGATATCGACCATTTCTTTGTGTGTATTCTGTCAATTCCTTCCAGCGTTGCTGGATAACTTGCTATTTTTCCATAGAAGAAATCATAAATAAAATTAAAAGTCTAATAATACCTTGAAATATGATTTTGAACAAATATAAAACATGTTGGGTTGACATTAAAGTTATTAACAAAACAAAGAGAAAACAATGAAACTCTAATTATAAATGGACTAAGCTTTCGATATATAGGATTGACTCAAAAGTCAAAATCACCTGTTCGATTCTGTGAAAAATAGGCTAAGACACTTGTGGATGGTAAGCTAGGTTATGCGAAATGGCCATAAGAATAAAATGTGTGGAAACAAACAACAACACTCATGCACAATTTTTAAATGATTTTATGATCACAGAAGTATCGGCTTTCACATAAACTGGGACTTCCCTTATTTATTTTTATTGTGACTTAAACAAAAAATCAAAGTCTTGGGTTCAACAACAGAACTGTATAAAGGAAACTGGGACAAGAAGTTATTCAATTGTTCAAAACAGGGACAATCTGTCTCAATAACATCCCTGTCGATAATAATTAGTCTTTCATAAAGGGTGTTGCAGACACACCATCAAAATCATCCTAAAAGGGAGGGTATAATTTGACTTACAGAAAGCCATTACCAAGAAACAACGGCTTGTGGAAGAGAAATACAACGAAGCATTGCATTTGGAAGGGGTAATCACAGTAAATAGCAGCCGAGCTTGACTGGGTCTTATATAAGAAACTGTCATAGTGCCAATTAAGCACTATTTTCTCGGAGTGGTGACACTTTAAAATGGCTAAATACAAAATTAGGAAGAGAAAAAAATTGTTGTCGACTCCTTCCTTGTCCCTCGTCCCTGACTCCACGGTCCTTCTGAACCAAACAACACGAGAGAAAAGCCAACAACCCTGTAAGAATGATATCCTGGCTCAGTTTCATAAGAGACCTGGAAATAATATAGCATCAGTTTATAAACCAGAGAGGGCCTGGCCTGCTATGTCAACAAAGAAAATCAATCCAGGAGTCCCAGCCCCGCTCTGTGGCCTTTCGGACGGCTTCAGAAATCAATCCCAGAGAAGAGTAAAAGGGCACAGCCACAAACGCTCAGGAACACACACCTCAAATCAGCAGCTGCAGAGACCAATTCCTAGGGTGACTTTTCACCGTGGGCTCTCACTGTGGACTCAAGAGAGAGAACAGAGCCTGACTGAGGACACACACCTTTTTGAGATGATTGGTTGTCTTTTTCTTCTTCGCCTTTGCATGCTGACATTTTCGAGGTACTGTTATGGATCGGATGCTGATCTATGGCTCTCCATGCATTATCTTACTTAAATTTCAAAATGACCCCATGAAGTAGCATCACTCTCTTCACAAAAGAGGACAAAGAGACTTAGAGAGGATGTAGCAGCTGGCCAAAGAACTGAGCTAGTAAGTGAAGCCGGGCCTTTTCATCTTTTATGTGTAAAAAATAAAACCTTTCTCCTGATCTTTTTGTTTTTGTAGTTTTTCAGAGCCATTGCCATCACATCTGTCCTTCACAGGAGCAGGTAGTGGCTGGTGGGACCGCTGGCAGTCGTCCAGCACATACCTGACAGGCACCAGGGCTTCTTAATTTTCGTATCAGCATCATTTACTCTTTTATCAGGGACACTCCGCACCTGTATCAACTCTCTTTCCCCTATGACAACACCTGGTCATCCATGGAGAAGGCCCTGCTCACACTGGTAGCACTCGAGCGTTCATGACATTGCAGAAGCTTTTGATCGCCCAGGAGTCAGAGAATAACCAATTTGTTCCAGGAGTGCTATAATTGACGGGACCTGAATTTCTCTGGGAGACTTTTCTAAAACACAGCTTGCTAGGACTCATTTGCCTGATTTAGGACTTCTGAGTTAAGGCCTAAGAAATCACATTTTAAACCAATTTCCCATTGAAATCTATGCTTCTGATCTGGGGACCAGAATTTGAGAAGCCCTGTTTTTGCTCATTTCTAAAAGAGTAGTTCCTTCAAACCTGCTCTCTTTTTAAACCCCCAACATGATCTCCATCAGTTTCACTCTTAGCCGGGGACAAACTACCCAATAAGCACTTTAAGCATGAGTTTACTTGTGTTTTTTGTGCTTGTTAAGAGGGTTCATTGTAATTGTAAAAACTGATTGTAGATGATATAACTAAAAGAAACGGGGCTGGAGTGAGGAGAGCCACAGGGTGGCCTGTGATGAAGCGAAGTACATTGGTATGGTTCTTCTTTCTATTCCCAGTCTCTGCCCCTCCCACCTAATGGTGGATGGGAGTGTGCAAGTGAGGCGTGGAGGATTCTAAACAAGGGGCTCGGTCGATTTTGCCACTTGTCATCCTCCTGAGTATAAGATGAGTCATCTCAGGAGCAGGAGGAAAGAATCCCCCAACTATCAGGAGGAAGAATCACCAGCACCCACGCATGAAAGATCGCTGCGGGAAATGGCGTTGGTCTCTTCTGAAGTGGGGGCGGGCAGCAGAGGTACCAGAAACAACAGCGTTGGGACCATGAGGCAGCAGTAGGATTTCTGGCTAACACAACAGGTAATGATGGATGTCTTTAGGCAGGAAGCTGGTGGCAGAGTGGGGTGCCCGTGGGCACATATGAGCACTAAAGGGGCTTTGTTGCATTTGTCCCAGTGGGGCACAGGCAAGGGGCCACATGGCTGAGAAGTGGAACACAAGAGAGCAACATACCTGCTGCATGATTGAGTGAAATCACTTAGGACAAAAGAATTATATCATTAATGGTTTTGGGGGTCCTGTCTTCTGGTGACCTTTTGACATCCCTAATAAACCCAACAACAGTGCCTGGTCGGGATTGTGAATCTGTCTTGAGGCTTTAATTCTGTAGAAGGGTGTTGGGAGATAGGAAAAGATACAGATACCAACCATATCTAAAAGCAGAATATTTGATATGAGGGAAATATGTGAAATTGTTCAGTACGTATTGGTAATCAAGCACAAATAAACTCATACTTACCTTGCTTATTACTAATCACTACTCTTCAATCATTGTTCCTTCTTTCCTGAGAAAGGTGAAGTAATCAGTACAGACTTCCCAAAATTCTGCACTGCATCAAATCACACACACTGACAACTTTATGAAATGTAACAAAGGATGAATGATCTGCATTTTTACCAAACCCTTCTCTCCAGGTGTGCCCCAGTTCCCACTCCAGTGCATGAAGGCATCCACTGTCTGGTCTTACATGGTCAGCTTTTACTCATACCTGAATCACTCAGGCCACCTCACAATTATGCTCTGCATTATCCATTAACAAACAGAACAAAACAAAGAGAAACACACACTACATTCACTAGACCAGTTTTCCCATTCAGCTCTCACTCCATTTCCTTCTTATCTTTGTACCAACTTTGGGGAATTTTGGGGAAAGTTGTGAGTACTCTATCTACCTAGTTTTTCTCCTTTTGTTCTTTTGTAAGCACTACAATTAAGCCCACGACATTTGCATTTCAGAAGGTCACAGACAACCTTCAGGTCACTAAATCACATCTACATTTAATCTTCTAATATTGTACCTCATTTGAGAGAGAGATGATAATTCTTCTCAATACATATGTTTTTGGCTTCTAGATTATCACACTTGGTTTTCCCCTTAATCTACTGATGAATCTGGCTCCGGACTCTGTGGTTGTCTATCAACTTTCATACCTCTTAGTCTTGGACCTGTTTGCCCTAGATATTGAACCTTTCATAGGAGAACACATTAAGACTCTCTCTATATGTCTATGGCTACCAAAATTACATCTTCTGCTTTGGATTATACTGTATCTCATACTTGTTATCCATGAAATAATATCTGGTAATGGATTTTGAGTATGAATGATATTTCAAGATATGTGTAATAATGATATTTATTATTTTGTTTCATTAGGAAAAGTCACCTTTATTAATCTTAACACTGTGGTTTCTTGCCTTACTCATCTTCATAAGAGGAGGCGATGCAAACTTTAATTCGGAATTAGTAAAAGAAAGAATGTATTTTCTACAAAAGTGGAATGGAATGTTTGTGAAAAATAACTGCAAAATAATCAAGTACCTCGAAAAAAAATGTTGAATTTGTGTGGGCAAAGAAATTGTAAGTGGTTTGATTTTTTTAAAAAGAAAGAAAAATCTTGAATAATTCTGTACTGAAATTATTTTTGTATGTGTTTTAAATTCAAAGAATGCCTTGGTGTCATTGTGGTTATATCTTGGAATGCTTCTAGTTGTAAACTACTAGGAGCTCCCTGGAAGAAAAATGGGGCTTTCAACTTGTATAAAGAGTTACAGTCTTGGGAATTCACAAGGACTGCTATCCTGGCCTGTAAAGTTGCTATATGGTGGCATCAACTCAATGGCAGCGAGTTTTGTTTGCGTTTTAAGTTTAAGGCTATCTACCCCCATAAAGATGTACAAGCTTGTAAATGCCACAGAAAGTCGCTGTGAGTAGAAACTGATGAGTTGGTTTTGGTTTGTTCTTTACTAACATCAAAGCTACAAATTTATACCAAGTCATTATATGTACAGATCATGCAAGGGAGACAAAATAAAACCATAATTAGCTGACAGATCAGGTAACAAAGCCAGTGGAGACCTGATCGCACAATGGGCTAAGCTCTGAGTTGAAAAAGGTTGCCAGTTCAAACTCACCATCTGCTCGTCAGAAGAAAGATAAGCCAGCCTGCTTTCACAAACATTGACAACTTTGCAAGTTACATAGGGCACTTCTCTGTTATCACAGAGGGTTGCTAAGAGTTGCAATCAGCCCCAAGGCAGCGGATATGTATATGTATTAAGAGATCAATGTCTACATGTATTTCAAAGTGAACTTCTATTTCAGATAAAATTTTACAACTATGATGCATATATATTCATTTCCACGATCCTTCCCTCAGTGTCTGTTTATTTGTTCTTAAATCACCAACTGTCAACCCTAATTCATAGGTTTGTAGGCTTACAGTTCTTTATCTTAATGCAATTCTTCATCATTTCATTTTCACTGTGTCCTATTACACAGATGTTGTAGAAATTACTATCTCTATTTCAGGTATAAGTGGATCAAATTAGATTCCTCTGCATTGTAATTTATTTATTTGTTTTCATTTTAAAAAATCATTTTATCGGAGGCTTTTACAACTCTTATAACAACCCATACATCAATTGTATTAAGCACATTTGTACATATGTTGCCATAATCAATTTCAAACATGTTCTTTCTTTTTTTTTATGTTATAAAATGTGATCATTTTTTTTTTGTTTGTTTTTAACAATTTATTGGGGCTGATACAATTCTTTTCACAGTTCATACATATACATACATCAATTGTATAAAGCACACCCATACATTCCCTGTCCCAATCATTCTCAAGGCATTTGCTCTCCACTTAAGCCCCTTGCATCAGGTCCTCTTTTTTTCCCCCCCTCCCTCCCTTTTCCCCCCTCCCTCATATGCCCTTGGTAATTTATACCTCGTTATTTTGTCATATCTTGCCCTATTCGGGGTCTCCCTTCCCCCCTTCTCTGCTGTCCCTCTCCCAGGGAAGAGGTCACATGTGGCTCCTTGTAATCAGTTCCCCCTTTCCAACCCACTCACCCTCCACTCTCCCAGCATCGTCCCTCACGCCCTTGGTCCTGAAGGTATCATCCACCCTGGATTCCCTGTACCTCCAACCCTCATATGTACCAGTGTACAGCCTCTGTCCTATCCAGCCCTGCAAGGTAGAATTCGGATCATGGTAGTTGGGGGGAGGAAGCATCCAGGATCTGGGGGAAAGCTGTGTTCTTCATCGATACTACCTCACACCCTAATTAACCCATCTCCTCTCCTAAGCCCCTCTATGAGGGGATCTCCATTGGCCGACACTTGGGCCTTGGGTCTCCACTCTGCACTTCCCCCTTCATTTAATATAATATATATATACACATACATATACACATAAATACACATACATACACACACTTATATCTTTTTTTTTTTGCATGATGCCTTATATCTGGTCCCTTGGGCACCTCGTGATCGCACTGGCCGGTGTGCTTCTTCCATGTGGGCTTATTTGTTTCTGAGCGAGATGGCCGCTTGTTCACCTTCAAGACCCCAGACACTATCTCTTTTGATAGCCGGGCACCATCAGCTTTCTTCACCACATTTGCTTGTGCACCCATTTGTCTTCAGCGATCCTATCATGGAGGTGTGCAGTCAATGATATGATTTTTTGTTCTTTGATGCCTGGTAACTGATCCCTTTGGGACCACTCGATCACACAGGCTGGTGTGTTCTTCCATGTGGACTTTGTTGCTTCTGAGCTAGATGGCCGCTTGTCAAACATGTTCTTTCTACTTGAGCCTTTGGTATAAGCTCCTCTTTTTGCCCTCCCTCCCACACGCTCACACCCTCATGATCCTTTGACAAATTGTAAATTATTATTATTATTATTGTCCTATCTTATATTTGAAATGAGCTTATATGTCATTAAAGACTCCAAATCTAGATTTTTTTAGGACAGAGGAGCCAAGATGGTGTCCAGGAAGAAAAATCTTTTCGGTGCTGTTAGATCAAAAAACTAAGAGGTAAGGAGGCCAATATTAGGAGGTTCAGTACTAAAAATAGATTCAGTGCACAAGGGTCTGGTTCAGACATCCCCCTGTTATTTTCACCCATGGAGCAGTTTAAGAAGTCTGTTGAATGCTCTAAATCAACAGCACCTGCCTGCAGGCTCTACTAATCCATCACCAGATCCAGTAGGATGACATCCACCACCCCTTCCTTTCTATGCCGTTCATCCATGACTTGTGTGGTAGGTACATAATTTGTTGTAATTTGGGACTTGAGTGCATTAAGAGTATAGGGGTTGAGTCTAGCCTATCAGTCAGGATATAGCCAATGAAGCCTCTGTGTGGGCAAGGCCTTCTCCTGAGGATTCTGGGAACGCCTGTATTTCCTCCTTGGAGGAGGGCAAACTCTCTCTGCTCACTCTCTGGGAGACATTGCAAGTCACAAGACACATGGAACTATGCTACTGCCCTGAGCTGGAGAAGCCATGTGAAGAACCCTGTCAGCCCAGAGATAATTGCATGCCACTGAATGCACAATACTTCCCACCCACTGGCCTGTGATCTTCCTGCATTCAGCACCATTGCATATATTTTGTGAGTCTGAAGAGGACTTTTTTAGACATATGGGCAATATTGAACATAAGGACTTGATCTGAACTGGGCTGGGACATATCCCATGGCTGGGATATTTACCTGTGACATAGCAATGTAGGAGAGAGACAAGAGTGACACAGGAGTGCAGCCATGGGAGAATTCAGATCCAGTTGGCCTCAAAACCACTCAACTAATCTATTCCCCTTTCCTAGGGGACAGTGCAGCCCAGCCCCATTACAAGGGCACCCCACAAGCCAGTTATAAAAAAGAGAAAAAAGATATTTTTCAAAAACATTTACAATTCCAGGCTGTATTCCTTGACATCACTTTGGATGTAAGCCACCAGAAACCTGGACCTAGTCTATTAACATAATAAGACAGGCAAAATTCTATTGCCAAGAGAATAGCCTAGGAGTTAAACATGACAACAGAGAAAAAAGGCAAAGGTTGAAAGCCACAGTCCAAGCCAAAAAACCGGCTCTACCAGTTTTGGGGATCCACAGTCTTTAAAAAAATGAAAATTGTGGCAAGACACTGCTGACCAGACCCAGGCCCACACTTCAGGCCCACCTCCACCCAGCCCAATGGCAAACCTACAGCCACCAACCTCAGCACACCAGAGGCTCCCTACTGACTCCAGTCACTGAGTCACCATGACATCTCACCTACACAGTAGTCTGACCCATAGGCCATAAGTAGTTCCTGAAACACTCTTACCAGTCACACAGAAAAATAGCTCAGCACCCCTTGGTATCCTGGGAACATGGAGCCCAGTTCTTCCAAAACAACATGCAGACAACAGCATACCTCAGCATATCGGCAAGATAAACAAAACACAAAAGCAGAAGAAGTCCTAAACCTAACGACACTCATAGAAGAAATATGTTGATCTGAAACAAAAAGAAATCTTCAGAATGCTGCTTAGAGTAATACACGATATGAGGGAAGCCACATAGAATAAAGATGCAATGATAGAGGAGATGAAGTCCATGATAGAGGGGCTGAAATCCACACACCAAACAGAAATATGAGAACTAATGGATAAGGTAGAAGCAAAACACAAGATAACAGTGCCACCAACAGATTAGAAGAGGTAGAGAAATACGCCAGCAATCTCAAGGATAATCAGACAGACTTCAACAAACAAGATAATCAAAGAGTCAGAAGAAAACTTGAGAACTATGACAGATGCTACGAATAGAAATAATATTCAAATAATTGGTCTTCCAGAAAAAGACACAATGAAGAAGTCAACAGTTAAATTAGTGAGGAATTCCTGGAAGCAAAATTCCCCACCTTAATGAATGAAAATCAGACATTCATACAGGACGCAGAAAGGACACCTATTAAACTAAACACCAAGAACTCACCAAAACACATAATAGTTAAATTATCCAACTTTTAGAAAAAAAGAAAATGTTAAGAGCACCAAGGGAAAAAAAAGTCAGTCATATACAACGGTGCTCAGGTAAGAATATGCTCATACTTATCAACAGAAACCATGAAGAGGAAGAGAGAGTGGAGCAACATCTTCTGAAAGCTGAATGGGAAAAAAAAAACAACCCGCCAACCTGAGAATCTTCTTCCCTGCCAAACTATCTATTAAGTATGGAGGTCCTAGCCAATAACATAAGGCAGCAGAAGGACATTAAATATATCTCTGTGGAAGAGAAAGAGGTGAAACTATCGCTATTTGAAGATGACATGATTCTATGTATTGAAAAATCCAAAAGGTCCACAACAAGAGTACTAACAGCAATAGAAGAATACAAAGGGTGGCAGGATATAAGATCAACAAACAGAAGTCTATTGCTTTGCTATATACATTGGACAAGACCACGGAATTGGAGATCAAGGAGGCAGTACCCTTCACAATAGCCAAGAACAAACTGAAATATCTAGGGATATATCTAACCAAGAAAATAAAAGACTTATACACGGAAAACTATAGAACCCTACTACAGGAAACCAAAAGCGACCTCCACAAACAGGATAACCCATGCTCATGGATTGGGAGTCTCAATATAGTAAACATGTCAACCTTACCCAAGGCACTATGTAAGTATAACACTATTCCAATTCAAAGGCCAACAACCTACTTCAAAGAATTTGAAAAACTGACTACCAATTTCATATGACAAGGGAAGAACCCCAGAATTAGCAGAGAACTCAAAAAGAAGAAAAAAGTCAAAGACTCATCTTACTTGATGTTAACACCTACAACACAGCCACGGTGGTTAAAACAGAGTGGCACTGGAATAATGACAGATACTCAGGCCAATGGAAAAGAATAGAAAACTCAGAAATAAAACCATCAGCATATAGACAGGCAACTGATCTTCGACAAGGGCTCCATAAGCATCGAGTGAGAGGTAGATGCTGTCTTTAACAAGTAGTGCTAGAAACAATGGATATCCATATGTAGAAAAATGAAACAAGACCCTTACCACACCCATGGACAGAAACAAGCTCAAGGTGGATCACAGACCTAGAAGTAAAACCCCAGACTATCAGGATTATCAATGAAGGAATCAGGATAAACCAAAGAACCTTGGTGCAGGGGATACATAGGTTAACTGTAATAGGAAAGAGTACATACACTGATGAAGCTGAAATTGACAAATGGGATATATAGAGGATAAAACATCTATGTGAACTGAAAGACTTCACCAAGAAAGTAACAAGAGAACCCACAGACTGGGAGATAATTTTTAGCAATGGCACAACAGACTTATTATTAAAATCTTCAATACCTCTCTAGCCTGCAAAAAGAATACAGTTAACCCTATACAAAAGTGGGAAAAGGACCTGAACAGAAGTTTCACTAGAGAGCAGAACTGAATGGCCAATAAACATATGAGAAAATGCTCCCGATCATTAGCAATCAGAAAATTTCAAATTAAAAGAACCCTGAGTTCCCACCTAACACCCTTAAGGATAGCCCAAATCATAAAATCAGAGAACAACAAATGTTGTGATGAGAGGTTGAAGTCATCAAGATGTGATCTGATTGACAGGTCAGACCACGCCTTCCTCAAGTTCACTGATTATGTAACTGCCACAGAGTATATCTCAACATTATCACATTGTTTGATGGAGCTAATACACAATAACCATGCTAAAATCTTCTATGTCCTGGGTATGAAACATCAAGTCCACATTTTCTATACACTAAACACACAATAATATTTGTACATTGTTCTTTAAAGTGGTATACACACATTAAATGAAGGGGGAAGTGCAGAGTGGAGACCCAAGGCCCAAGTGTCGGCCAATGGAGCTCCCCTCATAGAGGCGTTTAGGAGAGGAGATGGGTTAATTAGGGTGCGAGGTAGTACCGATGAAGAACACAGCTTTCCCCCAGATCCTGGATGCTTCCTCCCCCCAACTACCATGATCCGAATTCTACCTTGCAGGCCTGGATAGGACAGAGGCTGTACACTGGTACATATGAGGGCTGGAGGTACAGGGAATCCAGGGTGGATGATACCTTCAGGACCAAGGGTGTGAGGGACGATGCTGGGAGAGTGGAGGGTGATTGGTTTGGAAAGGGGGAACTGATTACAAGGATCCACATGTGACCTCTTCCCTGGGAGAGGGACAGCAGAGAAGGGGGGAAGGGAGACTCCGGATAGGGCAAGATATGACAAAATAATGAGGTATAAATTACCAAGGGCACATGAGGGAAGGGGGAAAGGGGAGGGAGGGAAAAAAAAAGAGGACCTGATGCAAGGGGCTTAAGTGGAGAGCAAATGCCTTGAGAATGATTGGGGCAGGGAATGTATGGATGTGCTTTATACAATTGATGTATGTATATGTATGGATGGTGATAAGAGTTGTATGAGTCCCTAATAAAATGTAAAAAAAGAAAAGAGGAGAAAAAATGATTAGGGCAAAGATTGTACAGATGTGCTTCATACAATTGATGTATGTATATGTATGAACTGTGATAAGAATTGTATGAGCCCCTAATAAATTGTTAAAATTAATTTAAAAAAAAGAAAAGAAAAAAAAGTGGTATACAACCACACTAATCTCATATGCATTTTGTATATAACAACAGTACTACACTGCTCTTGGCAGCAAAAATGCTATATTATTATATGCCTTGGATATATAACAGCAATAAAATGGTCTTCTATGCCTTGGTTAAATGATAACAAGCTGGATTATACACTGGGTATATAGCAACACTACACTGTTGTATTTATAGTCTACTCAATAACAATACTACAGTTTTCTAAGAATAATGCAATTATTGACAGATACTATCCTTGCCATACTTAACTATTTACAGTTTGTCTTGATAAATGGAATAAAGGAAAATTTCAGGATATTTTATTGAAAATTAAAATGCAAGGACTTTGATGATGATGGATAGGCCATGGAAAGGAGTGGGAACAGGAAGAAAGAAGGGAGAGGAGAGGGCAATATATATGTGGGATTTAACATTAAAAAATTAAAAGAAAAGAAAAATTGCTTCATGGGGGGAAAAAAAAACCCTCCAGAGTTCATACCTTCGCTTTCAGTCTGGTTTGACTAGAGAAACAAACCCAGGGGCATTCATATGTATGTAATAAAGAGTTTTATATAAATGAGTAATTACCGTATATACTCGTGTATAAGCTGAGTTTTTCAGCACCAAAAAAATGTACTGAAAAACTGGGGTTCGGCTTATACACGGGTCAGTGGTACCCCAGCGAGGTGTAACATCTCAAAGGTGATTGCCATTCCTCTGCTGTTCATTCAAATCCCAGCTGACAATGCAGGGCTTTGAATGTTTGTTTACTCACATCTAACCAATCAGAGCTGTCCTTTGATGTGGACATCTCCAATTCGCAGAAGCACTGGCTGTGATTGACTTACTTATGCAAGCAGCTGAACTGGTAAGGATGTGCCTGTGGCTGTGCTCTGTCTCTCCCCTCTGGTCTCTGTGTTAATTCACATCTTGCATTTCCCACCCTAGGCTTATACTCGAGTCAATCAGTTTTTCTGGTTTCCCAGGTAATAATTCGGTACCTCTGTTTATACTCGGGTCGCTTATATTGGAGTATATACTGTATATATTAAGAAAACATCCCAGCCCAGTCCAGATCAAGTCCATAGTTCCAATATTAGCCCATATGTTTGCTACTGGTCTGTAAATTCCTCTTCAGACTCATGCAACACGTGCAATGATGCAGAATGCAGGAGGATAACTGGCCAGTGGGTTGAAAGTCTTGTGGATCCAGTGGTAGTGGAACACAGGGCTCTGGCTCCATTGGTGTAGTTCCAACTGGCTTGTCATTAGGAAGGTGAAGCAGTGAAAGTGTGTCTTGCCTCCAGGGAGGAAGACAGGAGTTACAAGAATCCTCAGAGGAAAGCCATGACTACACAGAGGCATGAATGTCTATGACCTGATTCACAGACTAGACTCCACCCCTTCGCTCAAGATGTCAGGAGATTGTGTAACTGCCGCAGTTGGTGATGGAAAAGAGAGCCTCCTAATCATCCAGTCAATGCTGATTCCCAGCTGTGATTTTTCTCAATGATTTAGATATTGCCCAACTGTCTTCAAGGAGGTGTCAACTTAGACTACACTTAGGCGTTTAGTTTTGGAGCAGTTAAATCTCAGTACTTTTTGTCTCAGATACAGTCAATTCAAGTAGTTCATGACACAGAGCAACAGGAGAGGATGGACCAGGTGCTTGAAACCCCAAAGTCTGATCATGTTTTCCCTTATTGTTAAGAACCTTATTAGCAGGTGTAAACATCAGCACTCACATACTTTTACACTATGACATTTCGTTTTTAATTTGATAAGCCCTCTTTCCCACAGTGATAGTGAGAAATGGATTGATTTTATGTGTCAACATGGCCATGGTATCCATCTATTTGAACAAATAATTCATCCTTAAGAAAAATATAACCAGAATGTTTCTTAGAAGTGAGGTTGGTGAGACTTCAACAAGCTAACTTTGAGCATATAATCAGGAAAGGCCAATCACAAGGAAAAGACATTGGTTTGGTAAAGCAGAAGGGCAACTCTCAATAAGATGAATCGACAGAATAGCCACACACACACATACATACATATACACACACACCCCACACAGACACATACACACACACACACACACACACATAAATGAGCTAAAGCATACCAGTGATCATGATGATGGTGCGGGACCAAATATCGTTTCTTGCTGTTATACATAACATAGAACATAACCTAAGTACACCATGAATCGAAGGTGACTTGATGTCAACCCAAAATAACAAGATCTGTATGTATGTGTTTGTATATTCTATTAGTTCTATTTATCTGAAATACCCTGACTGATATAGTCCAGTCATGACTTCTGGACTCTTACTGGGTTTGGCAGAAAACCTTTTAACTCAGGAGTAGGACTCCTTTTATCATAGAATATTAGTTTATTGGGAAAATTACTAAAATGCCCTCTACTTTGATAATTAATAAAATGGCCCCTTTTGACCCGTTGGCTCACTCCTGCTTTTAGACCACACTTGTGGCCAATCGCAACCTTTATTTGAGTGCATCCAAAGATCTCATCTTCTCAAATAATTATTTCCTTTGGGAGATTTCTTACACAAACACCCCATGCCAATACTGATGGCTGAGACGTCAGTAGGCACCAAACAAGGGTTTTTACAGGTTACATTGTTTCCTCCTTTCAGACGGGCTCATCTCTCTAGCAGCAATAGGTCTAATCTATTGATATGTGCTACCAGGGTATTTTGTCCAGCCTGCCAATTCTCTACGGTTTCTGAGACACTTAAAGAAGAGATAAGCTAACAAATAAAAGCACAAAATATTGACAGACTTTTCACTTGAAGGGAAGAATCAGAAATAGATACCAGATTAAGGTTGCTACTTATTATACCTGAGATATACCTAGAAATACAAAACTATTACAACCCTTTCATTTGTTAGGGTTACAAGCAGTACCTGCTTCCCTTTAAGAGAAGCTCATAGGCTGAATTCGTATGCACCAATATTAATATTCCCTTTATACTCATTTTCTGTTCCCAAAACAACTTCTTCTCTTGCCCCTACTTTGGTTTGTAGTAAACAAACAAACAAAAACAAAATAAAGTGATTTCAGGGATTTTATATTGGAGTATGTACTGTATGTATTAACAAAACATCCCAGCCCAGTCCAGATCAAGTCCGTAGTTCCAATATTAGCCCATATGTTTGATACTGGTCTGTAAATTCCTCTTCAGACTCATGCAACACATGCAATGATGCAGAATGCAGGAGGATAACTGGCCAGTGGGTGGAAAGTCTTGTGGATCCAGTGGTAGTGGAACACAGGGATCTGGCTCCATCAGTGTAGTTCCAACTGGCTTGTCATTAGGAATGTGAAGCAGTGAAAGTGTGTCCTGCCTCCAGGGAGGAAGACAGGAGTTACAAGAATCCTCAGAGGATTTCATCTTCCCTTTTAAGGAAAAATAGATGTCTAAACGTCCAAGGTGGTTTACTACCCACGAAGTTCCCATATTTTCAATGCCCTACACAAAATAATATATCTGAACATGTCAGTGAATACATTGTAATATCACTGCAGTCATAGCCAGCAGATATTGTGGGGAGGGCAGCGTGATAGGGATGGTGACAGAGAAAAATTATTCTGAGTCAGTATCAAATCTTCAGTTTCTAATAATAATAGTAATAAACACATAATTCTAGAAAAAAGCAAGCTTTATTCTTGTATAAAGTGGGGGGAATAATTCTGTGAGTAGTTTTCCTTATATTCTAACAAGCATGCTTTTGGAGAATAAAAGGAAGAATCAGAAAATTGTTTAGAAACAATGTTGCTACTCAGCAATAGAGATCTCAGTCAGCCTCTTTGAGAGATACTGTGAAGATGCTGTTCAGAGGCTGCTTAGGAGAAAAGAAGAAAAATGCAAACTGTTAGATCTCAGTTAAATAACTGCATTTATTGCAATTTAAGTTAATAGTTATTCATTATTCAGTCAACTGTTTGGTACAAACAAATAAATATTCTCCCACTTGTTAGTCCCTGGGGCCTTTCTTAATCCTATCTGGATTTACTTTCTGTGAATTTCTGAGTAATCAGAAGTTATAGGTTGGATACATCTTGTGCTAGGGACACCCATGGTGTAACTGCTTCATTTTTTCTTTTCATTTCAAAGGAAATGGTCCATCCAAAGTGAAAATTGTGGTTTTTTCAGGAGTGGGGTATATTTTGCTCTTTGTTCGTATTGTTATTGTTGCTGTTGTTTTAATCAGATAGAGTTATTTCAAACAGAAGCAATCAAGTTTCTTTTTCATTGCTACTCCCCCCCACAACTCCTCCAATCAACCCATGCTGTTAAGAAAATACCCTTGTTAGTAATGTGATTCATCTATGGGGTGTGCATATGCCGCTGAAGCAGCTGTAAAGATCATCCTGAAGGAATCTTTCTGACATACTAGAGCTAAAATATCATAAGAGATATGGCAATGTTACAGAAGCTAATGCATTTCCTGAGGTCTATTGAGCCCTTTGGAGAAAGGGGGAGAAATTTTCACTCCTCAGACATGAAGAACATGAACATTTAATTCCAAGTTCTACCAGCTGAAGGTGAATAGTGCCTTTTCCATCTGTCCGTCAAACTTGAAGTTTTGCATCATCTCACTATATAACCTACAACATGTAAGTTGTAAAATTTCAACTCTAATATTCATCTCGCTGTGTTTTCAGATGGAGAGCTAACATGTTACCACTTCAAAAGATGTTTCATTTTCTCCTGGAATTCGGGCACACCACTGAGAGCAAAACTATGAGGAATGCAATGCGGCATCGTGTCGTGTTAGCAAATAATGTCCTTTAGGTCTCGTGCCAGTAATATTTTGCTGATGATAATTCAAAAATGCTTATAACAGTACATAAAAGGAAACTTCCAGAAATTCATGGCAGATTCAGAAGAAGATGTGGACTAGACCATATGAATGTTGATATCAGATAGAGCTTGGCTAAAAGCAAAGAGTACTAGAAAATAATGTTTGTCTGTTTTATTGACTATGAATAGGCACTTAATTGGATGGAACGTAACAAACTGTAGGTAGTATTGGACCTAGAAGTCTTCCAAATCACTGCCCTGTGATCGTTCTGTGCTCATCATCATTATATGCATTTCATGAGTCTGAAGAGGACTTCATAGTTTGATATCGGATACATGTGCTAATATCGGACTTATGAACTTGGAATACACTGGGTTGGGATGCTTTCTCAATATTCAATTACCCTTTATATAAAACTTTGTCTTATACACATATGAGTTTCTATGGATTTGTTTCTCTAGTCTACCCAGACCAACACACACACACAATAAGAACAAGGACACGAGAGAAAAAGAATGTGTGTGTCTACAACTCAAAGACTGCATGAAAGTAAAAGAGAAAATGAATGATGCTCTCCTCAGCCCATTTTTGTCAGTTTCCCTTGTTAGACATTGTGTGCTGATTTTTATTTATTTGTTATTTAATCATACATAGTATTTTTAGTGTCCCCAATATGCCAGATGATGAGGCACAAGAAACATAATGTGAAATAACCCAGTAGGGTTATTTCTGCACACACAATGGCAGAAAACAAAAGACTTGAATCTAGTGTCAAGTAATCTAAAATAACTGCATGAGTTTTGGACTTTGGAATCATATTATCTGTCAAATATCCTCCTTCTCTTGATATTCCAAATACTAAAACTTCTTGAAAACCCTCCTCTGTATGCCCTTGTACATGTCTGCTCCCTAATCCTGTTTTCCTTTCATTTTAATGAATCCTTTAGGTCCTCCATGAATTACATCTCCCTGAAAAATTCCCCACCCAACCTTTAGGGCACAAAATGCTGTCTCCTGGATGTCTTCACTTGCCTCTCTAAACAGTCCAACTTGCTGCTATTTCACCAGACATGTAATAGTTCTCAAATTGGAGAATCTTTCCTCAATGGGCTAGGAACTTCTAAAGGACAGAGATTATGGTCTAGTCATAGCTTCTCACCCCCAACACATAGCACAGCTGCCACACAGTTGTTAATCCCCAAAGTGTAATCGAAATCCCAGTGTCTCAGTGGGTTATGCATGGGGCTGCTAACCTAAAGGTCAGCAGTTAGAAACCACCAAGTGCTCTGCGGGAGAAAGATGAAACTTTCTGCTCTTCTAAAGATTTACCATCTCAGAAACCCACAGGAGCAGGTCTATTATGTCCCATGGGGTTGCTATGAGCCAGGACCAGATTGATGGCATTGAGATGGGATAAATCAATGATGGCAGGAATAAACTCTTAGCCAAATAAGGATTGCTGCCTTCCCTGATGCAGAGTTTTTATAGAAAATAGATGAGAAAAATCATGAAAATATCCTTACTATGTAAGGTGCTAATCAATTCTCAAGTGTTTTTATTTTGCACTAATATATACCAAGCACAAAACTATGGTATTGAATACAGCCTGGGTTATATGACTGGTGCACATTGTGACCTTATTAAATACTTTCCCCAAAATAAAACAATCTTCTCTCCTATCATTTAACTATGCTTCCCAGGTGCCTTCAGGTTCCCTGGAATTTCTATTAATAATTCCATTTATCCCAGTAATACAATATGTGTCAAACATCACAATGTCTATGAGAGATTAATAGCCTACATTTACCTTGACATGAGAAAAGAAAAGATTGATGAAAAAAATATCTATGCAGAGATTTCTATGCCACATCAAGACTTCAAGGGGAATTGATATAGAGTAATTTAAGGACTGGCACAATGCCCTGTGGTATTTCTTTCAACCACCAGACCTGGTTCACCATGAACTCTAGGAGTCTAAGAACCTGAGTTCTCACTAGGTCTTTTCTATCTTCTCCTGACATGGACGAGGTCTCTCTTATTTCCAACTATCTAAACTTTTAAATATGCTCTTTGTTTCCACATTTGCTCATCCTTCTGCCACAGCCTTTGAGCGGAGTTAATTTCTACTCACAATGATCTTTCAGCACAGAGTTGGTCTTTGGAGTGTCTGAGACTAAATCTTTACGAAAGCAGACCTTTTCTTTCCCAATTTCATATTCTATTTCTTGATGAGATATAAAATGATATAACATTATAGCTCCAGCAAAACTGCATCTGGCCCTGATAAAAGACAATAAGAATGGTTCTCCATGCTGTCACTCAACAAATATTTATTAGAGACAGCAAACATATTCTCCGTCTCTCACAGTGTGCTTGAACTGCCTTGAAGTGAAGCCTTAACTCACCATGAGGGCTCCTTCCCACAGCAATTCCAATTCTGGTCCAGTGTGCTTTCCTCGGGTTACTTTTGGCAAACCCATGTCCAGGACGCTCTGACCTTAGGATTTAATTTTGGGCCAGTAGGAACCTGGAAATAGTGACATATAACATATGGTATCATTCTGGGGTCCACATCTCTGAGCTAAGCGCCTGGCATGTTACAGGCACTCAATGAATATAGGAAAAATACATTAACTATGCATTCATTTCTTACATAGTTACTGTTGCATTGAATAAGAGACAGCCAGAAAATAATTAATTGGAGTCTTAAGCCAGGATATGGAGCACTAAAAAAAAAATCATTGGTAAGGTATAGTGGCAACCATGAGGGTGGATAATGGGCACAGGAAGATTTACTGGAAGTTTAAAAATAAAAAAATTAAAAAGCTTAAAATTCAGAGTCTACCAAGTGCAGAGGCCCTTCCAAGGGTCCAGTATCTAATGTTACATTCCAAATTTTATATTGTATCATAAATAGGATGCTGCATGTTAACATGTTCTGGCTTTAAAGTTCCTCAAGACTTGGATATGACACTGACCAGGGACAATAGGAACGGCAGTCTACGCCGACACTCAACACACATTTATGAAGTGTTAGATCCTCTACTGGTTGCTGGAGACCCAAAGTCAAATATTATTTACTCTATCTTCTATTGTGAAATACTTTAAAATGTAGAAAATGCATTTCCCCCAATCAGTTGGTCCTTACCACAAGTCAGTGAGCTTATTCTCATGATACAACTAGGAAGTTATTAATCACATTGGACAGATGAGGACACAAACATAGGAGTAAAATCGCGGCAGTAGGCAGAATGATGTCCCCTATTCCCTCAATGATATCCAGACCCTAATCCTGTAGGGGATTTTCTATGTCTTTTTTTTAACATAGAAGTAAATTTGCCTTTTGATTACCTCTCCAGGAATCCACTGGTCTCATAAAAATTTCCAGATGGTTGGAAAGATGTTTGTTCTTCCAAAATGAGTTCTCTCACAGGTGTCTAGGAAGAAAGGTGTGATGATATGCTTCTAAAACATCAGTCATTGGAATCCCTCTGAAGTACAATTCCATTTCGGCACATAGGAGCTTGTGCCATGAGTCAGAATCACAAAATCAGCTCAGTTATCACTGGTCTGAGTTAGCATTGACAAAGTCAGTCAACGTTCTTTATCTAAGATTTATTTGTTAACGAATACTCTTTCACAAGCTGACATATAATCCTTGAAATATGTATTTTTTTCCTTTACCCGGTGGCCTGGACACAAAGAAATTTCAAGATGAAATAGACCAATGAGTACAATAAATTCTGAGAAAGCAAGCAAAGCTTCACCCCACCTCCTCTCATTCTGCCTATCTGAGGCTGGCCCTGTATATAATTAAAGTGGGTAAGGTTCCCCTTTGTACATCATGTGAGAATCCAAATATTTTGATCTTTTCCCCAGTCTGATTAAATAAAAAGCATAATTATAAAGGAATGTAATGTTTCCACAGCCAGGATTCATGACACCCAGGCTTATGGCATAGAAAGGAGCGCGTTCCCATGCCTGCAGTAAGGAAAATAAACAAATTCTTCCTCATTTCCCAGGACACCGTATGCAGCCTATAAAAAACTTAAATCCATACACGGTCTTATTTGCGAGGCTATTTGGCCAGGTTGTGGTGATATTCACGCACTGCAAAATGCCATTTATATTTCTGCATCAGGTGGATGTGGATCAAGCAGCCCAAGAAACGTCGCTGAGTAGCATCAAGATGTACTTGGCTAGGGTATAAGAATGTTGCGGGAAGTGTGCTCCTTACAGTGACAGCGTGCAGTTAAAGTTCACTACACAGTAGATCTGGGTACATTGAGTTACTGGACATTGAGATTTGACGTTCTGGTAATTGAAAATGATAGGATGGGATAATAAAATCAACCAGTCTTGTTTTTGCTTGGGAGAAGACTTTGTTTGTTGGTTTTTGTTTTTGTCTCTAGATTCCATTCATATGTTTGATGAAGCGCTTAGGTTGGGCAGAGGTCTTTGCGAACTTCAATAGCTCATGGTTGATGAGTACTGGAAAGGTTAGAGATTTGAACCTACTCAGCTAGGCAACGAAAGAAGGGGCAGGCAAATATGTTCCTGCAAACATGACACATAAGAAATCCCTGTGCAACTCACTTCTGCTTTGCAAATTCTTGATGTTCCTATAAGTCAGAATCAACTCAACAGCACAGGGGTGGGCTTAGTTTTTGCTTTGATTTTATAGGTTATAGTGACGTCTTGTAAACCCAGCACAGATCCCTTTCTGTGTACTAAAGTCTAGAGCCTGTTTATTTGTAGGAGAGATGTAAAATAAGGGAGGGTTCTAATTTGCCTTCTAAGGTGAGGCTCACTCTACTCCCTTTCTGCAGATAAATGTAATGCAGATGGGAAAGGTGGCTTCAGAAGGGAGCGAACATTGGGCTCAGTGGAGTGGGACATCTAAGAAGACAGAAGAAGGCCTCTTCTGTCTCTAATGCAGTAATGTCTCCTGCTGTTGGCCAAAAAAGTATAGTGCGACTCTCGTGAAAGCAAGCGCCAGACATTTTTTAACTTTATCCAGATGAGAAGAACCGTGATTCTGCATGCGTGTGGCTGCCTGGCGCTGCTGTCTGTTTTCCCTGTGAAGAGAAAAATAACCTGGTACAGAGTCTGTAAATTGAACCGCAAAGTGGCAAAGAGGTGGCTTTGGGGACACAGCATGAATAAACTATCTTACTTTATTTATTAAAAATATGTACAGCAATGTGAAACGCTTACCTTTCTGGCCACCCCAGTGGGCCTTTTCTTCTAAGGTTCACTAGCTGCTCAGGAGAGGCACTGTAAACTTCATCCTTTACAGAACTCATTTTCTTTCTTTCTCTATTACTATTTTGAACATCTAAAACAAACAAAAAACACAATAGATGCTATTGGCTCTAACAAGACAACAGCTTTTGCCTCCGAACTAGACATTTTTCTCCTAATTTAAGCATCCCCTTGTTACCAGTGGCCTCCATTTCCAACAGCTCATTACCTTGAATTCACTGTGACATGTACTAATCACAATGCTGAGATTACCTCTCTTTGTTGAAAAAAAAGCTCCTTCGGAAACCAAAATAAATCATTGATTTCATATTTTAGAGATTCAGAGAACACGAAGTGGCTTGTCCTAGTGCCAAGATAAAATCCATGTAAAGCATTTTCGAAGTTTATTCTTCCCAGGACATGAAAATATAACCCATCTTAGCTTTAATTTAAAGTTTTGAATGTACAGTGAAAGGTACATAGAACTTCACCAACTGACTAAATCTTTTTGAAAGGTGGGATGTTGGATTATCTGGATACATATGCTGAACATAAAAATATAAAACATATTTGCTTAGGCTTTTAGGCAAGGCACTGAGTGATGGCTAAACTTCAGAGTAGGAAATGTACAATGTGCGAAAAATGTAAACTGATATGTGCATAAGACCCGACCTAGGTCTTTGTGGCATGCTTAAAGGTCATTTATTTCTATTTAAAATAGCTGTTTAGTTCATCTTAAGATGTCCCTTCTGATGGGGGCTTTCAAACGGAAAGTGAATGTGACAAATGAGCTCTATATTGAGTGAAACACAGTAATTTCTCTGTGGATATATTGAGGTTTACTTATAAACCTCACTCATTTACTATCAGTAATCCTAAACCATTATCAGTCTTTAAGGTCTGATTAAAAAATCCATTCACCTATCAAGGTTTTGGATCTGTGATATCTATCTGCACCTTTTCATGTACCATAGATTTTAACCATAAGCTCCTTACCCATCTCAGCTGCCCATATTGTGCCTTCATGTCTAATGTGTCACACATCTGGACACGGTTCGTGCTTCTGAAACTTTATGAACACCAGGGTCTACACTGTCCAAAGGCAGATCAATGACTAGAAGCTCACTAGTAGCTTTAATCTACACAGAGAGATTCAGGAGGAGGGAAAACACAAAGCCAGTGAGGCTAACCTCTGCTCCAAAAAACAAGGAAACCCAAATAGTGAACTAAAAATAAGACCTAAAGAAAAGTAATTCTTAATTGTGGACTGTCCTTGAAGCAAGAACTCATCCCCCAAAACTGTCATTTTGTCTTTAAATGAGTCAATATCCTTAATTATATCTACTATTTAAAAGGCATCCGGAAACATCCACAAAATCCACATCAGAGTCAGAATATTATTATTTTAGCCAATTGTATAGGACTGAAAACACACATGAGAAAGTATACATTTAGAGGCCAGCTTCTTTGACCCTCATAGTACACAGCAGATGACCTGCACAGAAAACAGGTTTAAGTGACTCGACCCTATTTAAGTGAACAGTGAGTGTTGGAAATGGGGCAAGACTTTCACTAACTTCATTCACAAACGCAGAACCGTCCCTGCTAGATGAGCGCATGTCATGACAAGGCAAGGAGAGCAGGAGAAGGGTAAACACATGGTAATCTCAGGCCACGTTGCTTTGGACATCTTTAGGGGAAGAGATCTAAATCAAAGTTCAATGACTACAAATGCCATAACCTTGGGATAGCAGTCCTCTGCTTCTCACCCTAGGGCATTTAGGCCTTAAGTCCAAATGAGTATTTCAGTTCTTCAAATCTGCTACCAGTGAATTTAATGTAAAGTCCAGTTCCCTTAGTAGGGTTACCAAATAGGATCCTTCTGGTGTGGCCTGTGAAGGGTGTTCTGCACCTCAAAAGGGCAGAGTAGTCCCCCTTTGGGGTCTGTATAAATAATATTGAATATCTATCCAATAACAGGTTACACCCCCAGTTTAACCACCAATGGAAGTGCAACCAGCTTCTCCAAGGCAAGCATGTGTCCACACACATATACCCCCTTAACGTAATTTCCAGCAAGTTTCACTAACTACTCTTGTTGGAGTGTCTGCCAATTTGGAGTACCCGTAAAACAATGTTGTATGGCAGGGAGTGATTGGCCTTCTCCCTCTTCCCCCATCTTGAGAAACTGAACCCAACTGAGTAAGGCTTCCTCTTTCAAAGTGATTTTTAAGATGTACAAATAAGGGAGCGCTATATGCTTCATAGCGGCTAGGCAGGCTCACTCACTTGTTGCTTGGGATACCAGGTTGGAAGAGGACATGGCCTGAGAACAGAAGCCCGCCTTTGTCGTGGTGTTTATCCTTATAGCACTGGACTCGCACGATCTTCCCGTGGTCACAAACTGACTTCACCCAGTGTAATGGTTTCCCGGTCCACTCATGTCATGAGGTTTGTGGTCCCACACTTAGTTGTGAGGGATGCACGGTTTTCCCCTGTGTCATGTACCAGAGTTTTTTTGTCCATTCTTATACTGAGGGACAGTTAGACTGTTTCAAGCTTTTTGCTATTGTGAACATGGGAAAGCATATGTGTCAGTCTGGGTACTTTAGAGAAACAAATCCACAGAAACTCACGTATAAGAGAGAGTTTTATATAAAGGTTAAATGCACATCAAGAAAACATCCAAACCCAGTGCTGCCCAAGCCCACAATTCCAACGTTAGCCCATATGTCTGACATCAATTTAGAAAGTCCTCCTCCATCTCACAAAACACACACTATGGTGCCAACTGCAGAAGGAAAGCCGAATCAGTGAGCATGTAAGCATCTCAGCACGGCCAGGGGTCTCCACACAGCTGCTCCAGTACCCAGGGCTGCTCTGGGGTAGGTCCATGTGGCTTCTACTCAAAGATGTCTTACAGGAAGTGAACCTTGAAAGCTGAAGCAGAGACCTGGCTAAGGCAGCTGCATCCTGGTGCAAACATCACAAAGCAAGAGACATGAGAAATCAAAAGGCGAAGCTCACCAAGCCAATTTTCTCTCTGCCCTTCAATTAACCACACATGCGTTTATCAGCCAGGTTGGCACAATAAACATTGACTATCTCAGCATATATCTTGCATGTTCTGTCTCTTACTTCTTTGGGGCATATGCTCAGCCGAGGTATAACTCAACCAGATGGAATTTTTAATCCCAGTTGTTTCAGGTAGCTCCATATTGCTTTCTGCATTAGTTGCCCCTGTTTAGAAAGCCACCAGTAGTGTATACAAATTATAATCTCTCCTCAGGCTCTGCAGAATTTGTATTCTCTCTTTTAAATCGGGCTATTGTTGCAGGAATAAGATTCTGCTCACTGTCTTCACTTGCATCTCTCAGATGCCTAGTTATCGTTTCATGTGTTTGTTAGCCATCTTGAGCATCATTTTCGGTGAACTGTCTGTTCAGGTATTTTTATCTTATAGATAGGAACCCTGCTGGTAGGGTGGTTACATCTTAGACTGAAATATGCATGGTAGACCATTCGAAACTACCAGTAGCTCTACAGGAGAAAGACTGGGCTTTCTACTCCGATAAACAGTTACTGCCTCAGAAACACATACAGGGTCACTATGAATCAGCATTGCCTTGATGGCAGTTAGTTTTTTGGGTTTTGACCTTATATGGGTGGTGAAGAATTCTAAAGATCATAGTAATTAGTCCTTGTCCATTTTGTCATTGCTAAAGATTTATTGTCAGCACATAGTTTCTAGTTTTACTCTTCTTATGAAGTCTTTTGATGTGATAAATGGTTTATATTTAGGAGATCATAGTCATCTATTTTGTCTTCTACTTTGTTGCTTCCTTTATGATGTTGGGTAGTCTGTATATGCCTGAAATAGGATGGATAAGTTTGTCACAATTTCCTCACTGGTGATCCTTATTGTTTTGGGCTTTACATTTATGTGTCGAATCCACTGTGATTTTGTTTTTGTGTATGGGGCCAAGGTATGAGGCCCATTTCATTCTTTTCATAGATATACATCCAAATTTTATAGCACCATTCGTTCAGGGGAATGTCCCTTTCCCATTTAAAACTTTTTCTTTTTTCAAAAAGCACTTGCTTCTAGGTGATGCTTTTGTTTCTGGATTTTCTTATTCCGTTCCACCAACATATATATGTATATCTATCACTTTACCAGTGCAATGCACTACTGTGGGTATTGTAGCTGTGTAAAATGTCCTGAGGTCAGGTAATGCGAGGCCTCTTATTTTGTTCCCCATTTTAAGGAGTATTTTACTCGTCCCGAGGAACCCTGGAAACACAGGAGTCTCACATTGAACTGATAACCATAAAGTTAGGAGTTCAGAACCACAGCAGCCCCACAGGAGAAAGAGGAAGCTTCCGATTCCAGTAAACATTACAACATCAGAAAACCATAGCGGCAGTGGTTACACTCCCCCCAAGGTCACTAGAAGCTGAGAGCCACTCAGTGCCAGAGGAGCAGTGTTGTTTATTCTGAGTCTCTTCCTTCTCCACATGAAGTTTGTAATGAGTTTTTCTATTTTTTAAAAGAATGCAGTTGGGATTTTGATCAGAATTCCATGGCATTTATAGATTGCTTTAGGTTATTGACATTTTCACATTATTAAATCCTCCTATCCATTTTCAAGAGAAAGCAGATGTGCAAGAATCGGTGGTGCTGAAAGAAATTCAAGCTGCGCTGTAAACATTAGCCCCAACAAGGCTCCAGTAATTGATGAAATACCAAGAGAAATGTTTCAGCCATCTGATGGAGCACTGGCAAGCACTTATTTTTCTATGCCAGGAAACTTGGAAGACAGCTACTTGGCCAACTGACTGGAAGAGTTTATATTTATACCCCCATTTCAAAGAAATGTGACACCACAGAATGCTCAAACTATAGAACAATACCATTAATATCACATGGAAGTAAAATTTTGTTTAAGAGAATTCAACATGGATTCAGAAGTACCTTGAAACGGAGCTCCCAGAAGTTCAGGAAGATTCAGAAGAATACAGGGAACAAGGAATATACTTCCTTGGATGAAAGCAATGACTGCCAGAAAGAGATTTACTTGGGTTTAATTGACGATGCTTAGGCATTCCACTGTGTGGATCATAACAAACTAGATAACCGTGAGAAGAAAGGGAGTTTCAGAACAATCCATTGTGCTTATGTGAGACTTGGACATGAACCCAAAGGCCGTTGGGCAAGCAAAACAAGGGGACATTGCGTGGCTTAAAACCAGGAAAGGTGTGAATCAGGGGTTCATCATCTCACCATCCTTACTCAATCTGCATGCTGGACGAACAATCAGAAATGCTACGTGAAGAAGAATGTGGCATCAGGGTTGGAGGAAGCCTTAGTAACAACCTATGGTCTATAGATGACATAGCTTGCTTGCTGAAAGTGAGGAGGACTTGAAGTTCTTGCTGATGATCAAAGATTGCAGACTTCAGTATGGATTACAAGTTAATGGAAAGAAGGCCCAAATCCTCCCAACTGGACCACTAGGCAGCACCATGAAAAATGGGTTAAAAAAGGTTGAATTTGTCAAGGCTTTTGTCTTTCTTGGATCCTCAATCATTGCTCATAGAAGCAGCAGTCAAGAGATCAAAGGACACATTGCATAGGTAAATCTACGCAAACCTTTTTAGAATATTGAACAGCAAGGATGTTACTTGGAGGACTAAGATGCACCTGACCCAAGCCATGTGAACGTTGGACATTAATAAAGAAGATCTAAGAAGAATTGGTGCATTTGAATGATAGTGCTATAGAAGAATTCTGAAAGTACCATGGACTGCTAAATGAACAAATCAATCCGTCTTGTAAGGAGGATAACCGGAATGCTCCTTAGAGGCAAGGATGATAAGATTTCATCTGACATATTGTCAGGAGAGATCTGTCCCTGGAGAAGGATATCATGCTCGGTAAGGGGTCGAGGGGGAGAGGGGAGGGATGGGAATCAAAAAGAGAAAGGTTCTCAATGAGACGGATTAACAACTAGGTGGCTGCAACAATGGGTTCTGGCAAAGGAGAAAACATGCAAGACCAGGCAGTGTTTCATTCTGTTGTTCCTGAGGCTGCTATGCGGAGGAACCAACTTGATGGCACCGAGCAACATCCGTGAATATGGTGTCTCCTTTGATTTGCCCGGGCTCTTTCGGTTCCTTGAATAATGTTCTGTGGTTTTCTTTGTATAGCTCTTTTGTATAGTTGGTTAGGTTTATTACTATGTATGTCGTCTTCTATTTGGCTATTGTAAATGGGATTGTTTTCTTGACGTCTCTTCCAAAACTGTCGATATGCAGGAATCCAATTGATTTCTGCTTAATTATAACCTGCTACTTTAGAAAATTCCTCCATTGTTTAAAACAATCTTTTATAGGACTCTTTGCTGTTAGCTCTATATAAAATAATACCTTCGCAAATAGTCGAAATTCCAATTCTTCTTTGCCCAGTTGTATTCCCTGGAATTCTTTCCGTTGTCTGAAGGTTCTGGAGAAGACTTCTGCGCATTGTTGAATAAGAGGGAAGATAGGAGGCATCCTCGTCTATTTCCAGCTACCAGGGGAAATGTTTCCAGTTTTTCACAATGAATGCGATATTGGACATAGAATTTTCATTTATGACCTTTATTATATTGAGGAGTTTCACTTCTATTCCCATTCTGAATTTTGTATCAGAAATGGGGGTTGAATATATGGCCATCCTTGCTTCCCTGCTATGAACTCCCCTTGGTTATGGTGAATTTAAAAAAATAAATTGTTGGATTATATTGGGAAGAATGTTATGGAGTTTTTTTGTGTCTATGTTCATGAAGGACAATGATCTACAATTTTCTGTCTTTATGGATCCTTTGCTATGTTTTAGTATCAGTATTATGCTGACTTCATAGAATGAGTTTGGGAATTTGCTGTCAATTTCTATATTCTGGAACAGTCTGTGTAGAATTGGTGACAGCTATTGCCTGAATACTTGGTAGAATTCCCCTGTGAAGCCATCTGGTCCTAGGGTGTTCTTTTTTTTTTAATCTTTTTATTGGGGCTCATAAGGCTCTTATCACAGTCTGTACATACATCAATTGAGCAAAGCACCCTTATACATTCGTTGCACTCGTCATTCTCATAATTCTCCTTCCACTTGGGTTCCTGGAATCAGCTCGGTTTCCCTTTTTTTCCCCCATCCCCCTCCCTCCCTGATCCCACCCCTGGTCCCTTGATAGTTTATAAATAATTATTATATCTTATCTTACACTCCCCAGCGTCTCCCCTCACCCGCCTCCCCATTGCCCATCTCCCAGAGAGGAGGTTACACACAGATCTCCGAGATCGGTTCTCCCTTTCTACACCCCCTTCCCTCCTGGTGTTGCCACTCCCACCGCTGGTGTTGAGGGGTTCGTCTGTCCTAGATTCCCTGTGCCTCCGGATCCCCACTGTACCGCTGTACATCCTCTGGTATAACCAGGTCCGCAAGGCAAGGTAGAATTGGGGTCATGATGATTGACAGGCATTGCCACCGTCAAAGGATAATAAGGTAAGTTGTCCTGACTAGGGGGAAAAAAATTCTTTAGCACAACTTTCCTGACTTTTTTCCATTGATTCAATTTTCTATTCTTTTAAAACTTCTTCACAAATGCCCCTTGTGATTCTCCTGTACCTTTGAAGAAAATCTAGAGAGATTGCCCCTATGGAACCCCAAAACACAGTTATCAAAACCCAAGCTGACCTCTCTGCTTTGAGTTTAATTGGCCCAACAGATCTTGCAAACTACTGTTTTGATTGAACTTTGTCTTTTGAACACACTTTAATGAGATCAAGACCAGGGCATTGCCCAGATAACTTGTCTGCAGCCATCTACTGATCTCAGAGGCATGTTTAAACACATTTTGTTTAGAATACATCCATACATGTATAAAATGGGAACCCAGAATCAATGCTTTTTGACTAACCTCATCGCAGGAAGCATAGTAAATCATTCTGGACAACATGGATAATGTTGTCAAATCACCCAGCCTCCTGCGTGACATCGAATGAGTGCCAGGTAAAGATAAATGTCTGTCCTCCTTTTGATCATTTGAAATCCTCTGACAAAAGTCATTACATCCATGGTATTAGGCAAAGTGTCGACATAGTATAGTAACCCAGCCACATTTCTTTTAAATTACTCCCAATATAACCTTTGGATTATTCAAGATTGAGAAAAAAAGTGGTTTGTTCAAAATTATTGGGTGAAGGAAAATGGGAGAGAGGGTCTCCTGTATTTACAGAAAACAATCACAGGCATTTGCTAGCACTCTTCTGGGATATTCACAAATAGTCTGTTTGTGTTTGAGCTTTGGTGCCTCGACTGCCCTGCTTCAATTTATGGGTTTTGGGCCATCTGCCTCCTGTCTTTCTCCCATTACTACTGAAAAGAACTAGAAAACTCACGTTTTTATAAAGAATGATTTATTTATAGTACATATTCACAAATCACAATTGTTAGTATAAATTTAGCATTATTTTAATAATACTAAGTAAATTAAGTTTAGAAAATTATTTTCAAAGAACCAGTAATATGACAACAAGGAGTCAACTAACAAGTCAAGTCCCAAGAGAAAATCAAAGAGTGGTACATTGTAGACAGCAATGAGCCTTTCTTAAACTGTGTCTAGAGAAGGTAGGCACATGGACGCGTTTCTGTTATCCATTACTGTTATTGTCCTGTTTCCCAGAGTCATCTCTATTTGCTCGAACTCTCATTCTACCTGCTGTACACTCGTCATCAGTGTCAAAGGGTGACATCGTGCAACAGAAAGGTTTCTAACCACTATGAAGACTCTCTCATAAGATTTAAGGAAGCAGCAGGTTATACAATTAGAGGAAGAGAAATAATTAACTATGTCTTTGACTCTATATCGTGCCATTTGTTAAATGCCATGCAACATTGTGAGTCTGGACTAAGAATTCAATGACAAAGAAGACTGAAATGGAAATCAGATGAAGATGAGCAACTTTTCTGTCCAAACATTGTATTCACTCTATTTAGAATAAGGTTGACACCTAATAGCTTCTCAGTAAAGGAGCAACTAGAAGAGCAGGGGTAAAATTTGGGGAGGCAGAGTTTAAGAAAATGAATTCGATTGTATACAACTTTGTAGGCGATCGTGAGTACTTTGATTTTTACTTTGAATTAAATGAGATGCCACTAAGTATAGAAGCTACACAGTCTTTCAAATGCCTTACCAGGGCCGCACTGCATACTGGTAGAGAACAGCCAGCGAGGCAAGAGCAGCACCAGCGAGCGCAGTTTGGAGGCATGGCAGTGATCTACAGCAGTCAGCGTGCCTTGGAAGAGGGTGATGCAGGGGATGAGAAATGGTTTGATTCTAGAAATATTTAAATCAAGCCGTAGGATGTGCTGATTGATTGGGTGGAAGTATAAAGGGGGTAGAAAGAAGGGTCAAGAACGAAGGCAAAAATCAAGGCCTTAGGAACCAGAAGTGGGTGTAGCAACGAACTTAATAGCGAGCACAGTGGGAGAAGTACTACTGCAAGGAAGATCAGATGTTTGCTCTGAGGCATGTTCAACTTGAGATCGCTACTAAATAATCAAATGGAAAAGTCAAGTTAGCAGCTGGGTGTACATGTCTAAAGTTCAAGGGAGAGTAGCACTTAATGTCCTGCGACTAGATGGGCTCGTAGGGAAGTGAGTGTGAGAAGACAACTGAGAACAATTCCTTGGGGGCACCCCAGTGTTTGAATGTTGCAAAAATGAGGAGAAATTAGCAAAGGGGATTGAGTAGAAGTACACAAAATAAAAAGAAAAACAAGTGTTTGAGGAACCGGGAGAAGCTGAGTCCAGAAGCTTGGTCCAGGTGGCTGGAGGGGCTGCTATTCCGCACGGTGCCAGCAGGTCAGTTAAGGGGAGAGTGGAGCTATGTGAAGACCACTGATGCTACAGGCACAAAACGTCGTTTCGGTGGACAGTAGGTATGTGACTGTATCTGACAGAGAGACATTGGAGACATTGAGGATGGATGGAATGGTCATTAGAAAGAAGTTTGGGGTTAAAAGAAGATTTTTATTTTTTAAAGATGGGTTTAAAGCATTTATTACAGTCTTTGTAATACTTCCAGCAATGTGGAAAGCACAGGTTTCGTAATGAGAACTTGAATGCCCATTCTGAGGAGAGTGGAGCCTTTCCCATGAAGCAGGGATCTAGGTACTGATCTCGAAAGTGTACAAGTTACTGGAGTCTGTCCGAAACCTGAGTTCGCAAATCACCGCTTCAAACAGTAGAGTAGACCGTACTATAAGTGCACTATAAAGAAATCCACATTTTAAAAAGCGTTTGCAACTTATTTGAATATGGCTTGTGATGATATAACTGAAGAAAAGACAGCAATGAGAGAGAAGATGTATGGTTTCTTAGAACAGTCGTCATAATATTCATAACAGCTAAAGCTTTCAAAGCAATCACTATGTTCCAGAAGCTGCTATAAGTTATAAGTATGAAGCTATTATAAGTTATATATATGCATATATGTTTTAAATCATCACAGGGCTTCTGTGAAGAGAGTTATTGGTGTCCTGTATTTTACATGGGTAACAAAACCATAGAGAAATTAATAAATGTTTGCTTAGCATCAGGCTACTGGGTGGGATAACCACAGTATAACATACAGATATTCTGGATAGCCTATTCTGAATTTTACAAAAATGATTGCAAAGAGCAGGAGACAAATAGTTGGCCTTTGCATACAGGTTAGGGCTTCAAAGATTCCCAGTCTTACTAGTATGCTATTTATTGATGAGTCCACATTCACCAAGGGAGCATCTCACCACCTGTGGAGAAAATTTGCATTTGCATTCTTTCTACTTCAAAAATTCAGTTTACTCAGATTCTTTCTATCTATGTATCTATCTGCAACCACTGTGCTAATCCGTTTTCTTCAAAGCTTTCCTCTTTTTCACTGTCCCTCAACTTAACCAAACATGATGTCCTTCTCCAGGGACGGGCCTCTCCTGAAGCACATCCAAAGGACGTAAGACACTATTGGCATCTTTCCTCTATGGAGCCTTCTGTCATGTTTTCTTCCAAGACAGGTGAGTTTGTTCATTTAGCAGTCTGTGGTAGTTTCAATATTCCTCTCCAGTCCCACAACTCAAATACCTTGGCTCATCTTCAGTCTTCCTTATTCAATGTCCAATTCACACATGCAGGAGGCAATGGAAAGCACTTTCACTTAGTGGGCTGTAAAACTGCCCTCTCGACCCTACCTTGTCTTCTATTTCTAAACACTTTAGGTACTTTTATTGAAAAAAGTTATTCAGTCATATAAGCCACATCCTCAATCTCAGCTCCAGTTTACCTCATTTTCTATTTACCCCTCTCAACTTGACCCACCTCCTACTGCACTTAACCTACGGTCACTTTCAAAAGGTCACAGAGACCTTTGAATTACCATCACCTTACTCAGTTCTCACTTGTGTTCATTAATTTGTAGAAAAATAAGCAATGAGATCAATTCCAATTTCAGATATAATTCTTATGATTCAGGAAAACATTAAAATTACAAATCTTATTTATTCTCTCCTTAGGGGTGGGGATAGCAAGACTTCATACTGCACACTTGGACACGTGGCCAGGAAGGCTCAGACCTTGGAAAAGGACATCGTGCTTGGTTAAATAGAAGGTCAACGACAAAAAAGGAAGACTCAACAATATGGACCGACAGGGCTGAAATGCTCAAACATAACAATTGGGAGGATTCGCAGAACCAGACAGTGTTTCATTCATCAAGTGCCTATGAATGAAACACGTCAATGGTCACTGACAACAACAACAACAACAACAGCATTTTGAGGTTGGGATCTCTTCAAACAACCTCCTCAAGAGCATCAAGTATAGCATTGGACACATGTGGTCATGCCACAACAGTACAATCCCTTCTGGGGTGAAGGGCCATTCTGGAAATAGCTTAAAACAGTTTTTGAGTGTTTTCTATAATTGCGTTCCCAATTACAACAAAAGTTATCTCTTTTTTTTAGTTATTACTAAACAATTAGTGAAGACTACCCAGTCTTGCTGAATCAAAATTATTCCATCATTGATTGCTTAGAATATAGTAGTTATTATATCTACAATTATTCCACATGAGTTTAAGGTGATAATTAATTTTATTTATTTATAGTTTATAAAATAATTTATAGAAATTAAAATGTGCCTAAAGGTTTAAAACAATATGAAAAAATCAAAGAGAATCTCAATATTTCTCTATTAACTTATTAATCTCATCTCCAATTCTGTTCATTCATTTTCTGGAAAAGAGAATAAATGTTTGTGAGTATAAAGTAGAGTCACAAGTTAGAGGAATTGACTTTGCCTTAAATTTTGGTTAAACAAACTCTCAGACAATAATGTATAATTTTTAAAAGAATAATTGGCCATTTGCCTTTTCAGATTGAACAAAGAAAGAGCCTTTTAGCAGACACCAAAGGACCTCTGTGTTTCCTTGTTTTTGTTTTGCTTATTTTGCTTTGACTCAAGATCTTAAGAGACTGGTTGCTTTCCAAATCATTATTTGGAGGACTTTACTTGCCTCATTATGTCTGGGATGGGAGTGGTGGTGGGGGTGCTTCCAACCTCTTGCTTGTCCTCATTGCTTCACTAACTCATCCAAACAGTCTCTGCTAACGACAAAAAAAGCAAAAGGGAAATACAACGGAAACCATGCAGGTGGGGGGGGGGGATAAAAAGATGAGATGAAAACAGCCACATTCTGTCCAAGGGCTAAGCACTAGAATAATAAAATAAGCATAATTTCATTTCTGGTTTATTGCCTCTGCCTCTTTTGACTTAACTTGAGCAAATCATGAAGTTATGTCATTAAGGGGCGGGCGGGTGAGCGGGGCGGATCTGCCTCTTACTAAACTACTTAGAGATCATTTTACATGAGAATGTCCACTGGACTACATCAAGACATTTGTTGAAATTGCTTTCAAAGTGAAGACAAAATAATCTAGATTTATAAGAATAAATGGAAATAAAATTTTAATGCAAGGGAAAGGGACAGTGTAATGTCTCCCAAACGATCACCCGATCGACTAAGCGTGAAGATACTAGGGATTTAAACTTTCTGCTTTCTGAAAATAATGTTTAAATAAGCCATATGAATATCCTCAAGGCATAAAAATTTTTATCCCCTTTTAAAGCATGCCCCTGGAGATTTACATCCAGGTTTTTCTGATATAGAAGTAGAAATGTGTGCTCTATCTTTAAAAATTATATGGAATTATTTCATCATCATCATGATTACAAACACCTGACGTCTGCATTCTTACATTCAGAGGACAGCTGTTTTCCTAGGATAATTCTTAGAAAGGCAATAAAAATTACTGGTGGTTATTGTTTGCTTGCTATGTTGAATAACCCAGTAACACTCCATTCTTTGGGTTTATAAAAATTTTCTTACCAAATGAAATCATCCTTCCACTTATTTTCTATATGTGATAACCCCAAGTATGTTCAATGAATGTCCTTACTCTAAATCTTAAAATTGTGCCATAAGCTCTCTGTTAGATGATTCAACAGGAGAGAATTTAAAGCCAGTGTGCCGAATGCGTCAAATAGCCACATGGTTTCTACAGTTCTTAGACCGCACATGGCTATCATGCTAGAAGACTATTTCCCAAAGGTGCGATGCAGGGGAGGCTCTCCCTTAGCTATGGCCGCATGGATCTTATCCCGTCAAGGGTTAATAGTATCCAACTGACATGGGTCCTATGTTGGGCAACGTTTCTAAATGAAGATATATCAGTAAATGGATTAGCTTCCCAAGGGAACTGATGGCAGTATAATTGCCTTCCTCATTTAAAACTAAGCCAGACAAAGTCTTTCTGGAAAGAACCATGATATTATGCCAGTGTGATGGACTGCACAACTCATGAAGTCTCTTATATCTCTAATTTTATGACATGAAGAATAAAGAAACACATTAAAATTAATGTATTTTTGAACATATCCATCTGTCACCCTGCCTTAGTCATCCAGTGCTGCTATCACAGGAAGACCACACGTGAGTATCTTTAACAAACAGAAATTTATTGTTGCACATTTTACAAGGCTAGAAATTTGAATTTAGCTTGCCCTGGCTCTAGGAGAAAGCTTTCTCTGTCTGTTCTGGTTCTGGAAGCAGGTCCTTGTTTCTTTTAAGCTTCTGTACCTGGGAAATTGTCGTGTGACTTTGCATATGACTTCCCCTCTCTGCTTCCTTCATTTTCTCTTTTTATGTCTTGCAAGAAATTGACTCAACTCACACCCTCTACTAATTCTGTCCCATTGTCATCATAAAGATTACCCATTCCCAAGTGGTTATAAGTACTGGCATGAAGGTTAAGATTGATACATCATATTGGTGTGTTTGGGGGCAGAAGGCAAAAATGAATCCATACCACACTCCACGATAATTCATAGCTAAAGTAAAAGGACAAGTAGTAATTTCTAAAATTCATTAATAATCATAGAAAAGCACTAGTCATTGAAATATTATTCTAACAACAGCCTCCACCTAACTCATGGTAGTTGATGAGACTGCTAGAAGGCCTACCTCAGAGTTAGTGCTCCCCACAAGCTGTTACTTAATAAGTTAGGTCGTATTCTTTCAAAAATAATACAAGAGTTTAAGCTTTTTGTAAGGTCTCTGCCATTGAGCTCATTTCAATTTTTGTTCCCTTAAAAATTTATTTTATGCAAAAACAAATTTCAGATATCATTGGATATAAAATATGGTCAATGCATCTGGAGTATATTTCTCTGAGTGTGGGATAACAGCCTCCGAGGGTCCCCAAACCCTTTGATATTGTCAAAACTGTTTTCATAATAATGCAAATGTGTTATTTGCATTTTTCATTCTCTATAGGCTACATATTTATCCATCTTATCTGAAAAGCCTATTAAAATATGTGTGTGGTACTTCATTTTCTTTATATTCTTCAACCAAAATTTTATATCATTATAGACTGAACACAGAGGTAGCTATAAAAATTTATCTTTCTTCTATTAAAATGAACATTAAAGGAATTTCTAAAACTACAGGGATCTCACTCTTCTTAGTATTTTGCTTTTTGGGTTTGTTGTATTTTGGGTTTGTTTTTTTAAAAAAACATCACCTGGTTTAAAAAAATAAGACTTTAATTTATGTTAAAAAATATAAGATTTATTTTGATTATTTTAGAATAAGTAAATATTCCCAATATTTCTACATCTTAATTTCAAATTCACTAAATATCAATAGCTATAGGCCTTACCAAGAAAGATGAAACATTCTACTCCCAGAAGTTAGTCTTAGAAACCCATAGGGGCAGTTCTAACCTGTCCTATAGGGTCTCTATTAGTCAAAATTAACTCAAGGAGAGTGAGTTTGGGGTTTGGGATATATCTCTTACCAGAAAAGCAAACAAATCTGTCTTGGATGAAGTACAGTCAAAATCCGTCTGGGAAGAGAGGATGGGAGACATTATCTCACAGACTTTGGACCAATCCCTGGAGAAGAACATCCTGCTTGATAAAGTAGAGGGTCTGTAATCACAAGAGCAGAATCGTTAACGCGATAGATCAACGTCGTGGGTAAAGCAATTGACGCAGTCTTGGGAAAGCTTGTGAGGCTGGCAGTAGACTTGGCAAGGTCTCCTTGGGCTATACATCGGTTGCTATGAGTTGTTATCTAAGGATGGCAACAAGATGCCCCACATAAGAAAAAGTATTTTTGGATATCTTCAATAACTTTAAGTATAGAAAAATTATCACATAAAAGGTGCAATTGTCTAGGTTTCCTAGATATGTCCAAGCAATTGGTTTACTAGGTCAAAAGTTTGAAACCATAGACTCAGGGAACAATTTCATCAATTGGCAAAATATATATAGATCATTAAGTATTGGCATTTTGCTGATGCAGAAACTGTAGGTGGAAAGAGAATCAATCCTTTGAGTCTAACAGAGCGATACTGTATGGTTTAAAATCAGGGAAAGTGTAAACCCCACTTGCATCCTCTCGCCATGCTTATCCAGGCGGTGAACTAGACTGCATGAAAAACCCAACACCAGGACGAGAGGAAGGTACATTAAGTGAGGAGTACTTAAGGCACCTGTTGATAAAAATCAGACTGCAGCCACCAATAAGAATTACAATTCCATGTAAAGAAAACCAGAATCCTCACAAGTAGACTACTAGATATTATCATAAATGGAGAAGAGATTGAAGATATCAAGGATCTCATTTTGCTTGGATCTACATCATAGAAACAGCAGTCAACAAATCAAAGGATGTATCACATTGGAAAACTCGACTGCCCAAGACCAATTTAAAGTGTTGAGGAGCAAGGACATCACTTTGAGGGCTAAGGTGCACCGAACCCAAGCCATGGTGTTCTCACCAGCCTCATCTTCATGTGAAAGGGGGACAGAGCAAAGGGAAGACTGCCGCATAATTGAAGCCCTGGACTAAAGATGCTGGTGGAGAGTACTGAAAACCCCACAGACACTGAAGGAGAAACAAATCTGTCTTGGGAAAAGTACACCCAAAGTGTTCCTTCACAGCACGTATGTTCAAACTTCATCTCACATGCTTTGGCCATGTTATCTGGGAAGACAGGTCTCTGGAAAGGGCCACCGAGTTCGGTGAAGCACAGTGATGTGATTTAGCCAGATCACACTGGTTCGCAGAACTGACACCTAGTTTTTGTTGAGTTCAACTCACCGGCTGTTAGCATGGCACTTGTGATTGGAACCCTCCCTAAAGGGAGGGACTGGTGAGCTGCTCAATGTGAAAATCACAAATTTACATTTTAAATGCTCATCTGTGCTACAGAATATTCCAAGCACCTGTTGTACTGTTAATTCCTTCCAACGGTATAAAAAACTAAGTGGACCTATGCTGGTAATATTACTAGTCCATTTCATAAAAATTGTTACACTTTTGATGAAATACTGCATTTTTATTCATGTGCATTTACTACTTCAGTTAAGAAATACACAACATAAAAAAGAAAAGTGCCAAACATCCAGAAGGGTCCCCCTGTCATTCATTTCAGCTGAATTTTAGAAAATCACCTAATTCCACAAGATATTATGAGGATGTTGGGGTCCCCCAGTCAGTTAAGCCAACAGGGAACTGAAGAACAATAATTCACATATAATGGCATTCTTAATTACCAACTTGATATTAATGATTTTTAATCATTTTATTGGGGCCTCGTACAATTCTTATCACAATCCATACATACATACATCGTGTCAAGCACATATGTACATTTGTTGCCATCATCATTCTCAAAACATTTGCCTTCTACTTGAGCCCTTAATATCTGCTGCTCATTTTCTCCCTCCCTCCCCACTCCCCCCACCCTGTGAACCCTTCCATAATTCATGTATTATTATTTTGTCATATATTACACTGTCTGACATCTCCCCCTGCCCTCTTCTCTGCTGTCCCTCCCCAAGGGAGGAGGCTATACGTAGATTCCTGTAATCAGTTCCCTCTTTCTACCCCACATTCTCTCCACCTTCCAGGCATCGCCACTCTCTTCACTGGCTCTGGAGGAGTCATCTGTCCTGGATTCCCTGTGTTTCCACTTGCTATCTGTACCCATGTACATCTTCTGGTCTAGCCAGATTTGCAAGGTAGAATTATGATCACGATAGTGGTGGGAGGGTGGGGAGGAAGTATTTATGAACTAGAGGAAAGTTATATGTTTCATTGTTGCTACCCTGCACCCTGCCTGGTTCATCTCCTCCCCACAACCCCTCAGCAAGAGGTGTCCGGTTGGCTAGCATTGGTTGAAGTCTCCACTCTGCACTCACCATATTTTCAATGATATGATTTTTTGTTCCTTGATGCTTGATACCTGATCCCTTTGACAGCTTGTGGTCACACAGGCTGGTGTGTTTCTTCCATGTGGGCTTTGATGCTCCTCAGCTAGATGGCTACTTGTTTATCTTCAAGCCTTTCAGACCCCAGACGCTATATCTTTTGATAGCCGGACACCATCAGCTTTCTGCACCACATTTGCTTATGCACACGTTTGTCTTCAGTGGTTGTGTCAGGAAGGTGGGCCCCCACTGATATGGTTTTTAGCTCTTTGATGTCTGATAACTGGTCTCTTCTACACCTTGTGGTCAGACAGACTGGTGTGCTTCTTCCATGTGGACTTTGATGCTTCTCAACTAGATGGCCCCTTGTTTATCTTCAAGCCTTTAAGACCCCAGATGCTATATCTTTTGATAACCGGGCACTATCAGCTTTCTTCACCACATTTTCTTGTGCTCACATTTTTCTTCGGCAATCGTGATTATTGAGCGTTCATGGAAAATGTTCTTTAAAAATTTCAGAATAATACAATTCCTGAAAGTATTCACAGAGCAAAAAAAAATATTGTTAGCCAATTGCTGTCATTTCAGAAGAAGTAGAAAGGGTTTTTTCACATATGAACATAATATGTTCAGAGAAGAAAAGTCTGCCTATTTCTAATCTATCAAACACACGGACTATTAGGCAAATTGACCTTCCTCTACACTTCAGAGTCTAAAGGAATGGGATCCTACTCCTGCAGTTAAAAGATGGCGAGGGATAAATTACACAGCAGAGGATGTTCAGATCAAAGTAAGAATATTGCAAAGGAGGACGCCAATCAAGACAAATGGAAATATCTTAAACAACACTTGCTGGTTTTGTCAGGTATTATTTACTACTTTTAATTAATATTTTAAATGTTTTATTATCTGGTTTGTACCTCCCTTATTGTTCATATTTTAATATTAACTACTGTATGAAATAATAAAGTACATTTCAGAATATCTTTTTTTATACTTGAAACAGTCATTAAGGCAGCTAGCAAGTTGTTAAATTATTCGAATCCCATCACAGGTAAAGAGGATGTCAGTATAAAAGGGGAAACTTTCAAGGTTGTGGACTCACCAGGCGGCTGCAAGGATGGCCTCAGACATAATTGTGGCAAGGGCACAGGAGCTGGCCGGGTTCTGCTGTGCAGCGGGTAGCCCTGAGTTGCAGACGACTTGATGTCACCTGATAATAAGGACTCTATTCTTTCATCCTATGGTGCTTCATTGCGACCACTGAGCCCATTTTAACATGAAGCGTGAAAAGCCTGTGGGGCACATTCTTTGTTTCCTCCTCATTTTTCCTCAGGGCAAGAAACAAAGAAACTGATTTACGGAAGGGTGCAATAAAGAACATTGATGATAATGATGCTGGTACTGACCTTTGTCCTTCAATAGTTCATAAGCCATTTCAAGGCAAGGTCTGTCTTATTTTATTTTTAATAGATTATTGACCACTCTCTATAGTAGATAGTATGATTAAATTAGCTTTTGATGACTAAAAGAAATTATTAGTGATTTAATGAAAAATATTTGCAAAATATATTCATGTGGACTAGCCTAGTTGATCATCACAATGACTCTAAACAATACATAACATTGTGTTCCTTTTCTTCTAATTTTAAAATTCTTTTCCCCAAAATATCACACGATTACTCAGCATAAGAGAACACCTTAAGAAAAAAAATTAGTCTAAATTCCACATTTTCTTTTCTTTATAAATAATGTGATAAATGAGCAAATAAACCCCTTCCAAAGTAAAAAAATAAGTGGAATGGCACAGGTAGGTTTTTTTGTGTTAATATCTAATTAACTCTCATGTGGAATAATAAAAAATATTTATACTGATTCTATGGCTATGATTAGCAAATGTAGTAAATAAATGGACAAAAGGACCATTAGTGAGAAATTAAAACATGTTTTAAACTCTGACTAGTTTATCTTCCCTACTCAGAAGGCTCAACTGGTCTGAGAAAATGTATCCATTATTTCCAATGAGATTTGGTCTAAAGTCTAGGTGAACTTATGAATGGGCATCATGGAATTTGTCCCAAAGGGAACCAGACGTCTTTCAGGTTTCTGTAGATTCCCTTGGGTGAACGTGCATACGTGTGTGCGTCAGTGAATATCTGGAGTGGGAACGGGCATATCAGATCTCTACACTCATCACATCCTGCCTTGAATATGAGGTTTCAAAACCCGCCAGCTGCCCCACGGGAGAAAGGGAGAGCTGTCTGCTCCAAAGAGCAGTCTCAAACACCCTATAAAAGGTCCCCATGAATTGGGAGCAACTGGGTGGCAGGAGGTTTGGGTTTGGTACTGAGAAAAGAGTTTTCTCAGCTGAGTCCGTGAAAGTCCTTTGTCCACTCTGAGATCATTGAAAATAATCAATGTTCAGACTCATTAAAAAATCCACTTTGTTTCTCTTATAAAATGTATCTGAGGGATAGCTTTGCCGATTAGAAATAATAACATAACCTTCATTAAAGAAGCATGTTGTTTTGCTTGTCTATAGGGAGGGGATATGGATAATGTAGAAAATATACCACTGCCAACTGGGCATTCAGAAGAATTTCCCTGGAATAGAGCCAGAGAGATGGTGTGTGTCATTGTTAATTTAGCATCTCATTTCTATTTTTTGGCTTCATTTGGTTCCAGAGTGTTCCCTTTTGGGGAAATATAGATAAGATTAAATCTCTTGGGTAGGTTTCCTGTAGAGTGGACAAACTTCTGGCTTGAGATTACTGCTACATCTGTCATTTGTACAACAGCTTAGGGGCCCTTGAGGATTTAGTGCACTTAAATCACACAAGTAAATAGTTACGTCAACCTGCCAAATACTATGATTCTTCATTAAGAAGTTTACGGTTTTGCGTGTGAAAACCATCATTGACGGTCTTGCTCTTTTTCACTGACCCTTTGCTTTTTGAAGTGCCATGTCCATCTCCAGGGATTGGGCTCTCCTCCTATGTCCAAAGTTCCTGAGACAAAGTCTCACCAGTCTCACTTTAAAAAGCTTTCTGATTGTACTTCTTCCAAGAAGACACATTCTTTCTTATGTCAGTTCATACTATATTCAATAACCTTTCCAAACACCGGAAGTCAAATGTATCTTCCTTCTTCATTATCCAGCTCTCACATGAATATGCTGATTGACAATACTCTGACCTGGATCACGTGCACTTTCATCCTCAACGGTACATCTTGGTTTCGTTTACAATGCACATGAGTGAGAGAGAACCTTGGCAGCAGTTTTGCCCAGTGCAATATGACATTTGAGGCCATCACCACTGCTCCCCTGGTTATTGATTGTGGATCTAAATAAGATGAAATTCTTAGCAACTTCAATATTTTCCTATTCATCATGATGAAGCTTATTGTTTCAGCTGTGCAGATTGTTTTTTCTTTATGTAAGCACTTCAAATCCTCTTCACTTTTGGTAATCAAGATTGCCTGTATGCTTATTTCAGGTTAATGAGTACTCTAATCCTGGTACTGTGTTATACTTTGTACAATCCAACCTCTCAGATAATTTGTTCATCTTAGGGTTTAAATAAGTATAGTAAAAGCACACAATCTTGATGCACACCTTTCTTGGTTTTAAATGAAACACTATCTCCTTGTTCTGTTCAAATGGTTGTGCCTTGGTCTGTGTAAGGTTCTAGATGAGCAGAATTCGGTGTTCTAAATTTCCATTTTTTCACAATATTATCCATGATTTTTTATGATCCACACAGTTGAATGCATTTGCATAGTCACTAAGACATAGATAAACATGTCTTTAGTGGTCTTTGCTTTCGCCAGCATCCACTAGAAATCCATAGTGACATGCTTCATTCCAAGTTCTCTTCAGAATCTGGATTTAATCTCTGTAATTTCACTTACCTATCTGCTGCATTCATGATATTGTTTGATATTTCTGTGTTCTGTTGGATCACTTTTCTTTGGAGTGGGTGCAACTAGGGATCTCTTCCAGTCAGTTGCATAGTAATTGTCTTCCAGCTCTTTTAGATAAGTGAGATTCTTCAGTATAACATTTGCTTGGGGAAATTTCTCACTTGGTAGTTAGTCTTCAGAGCAATTTGAACATCTTCCTTTGATATCATCAGTTCATGGTCCTACGTTACCTCCTGAAATGATTGCATGTCAAGATAATATCCCGGGAAAGTGATTCTATATATTCCTTCCATCTTCTTTTGATTCTTCCTACATCATTCAATGCTTTGTCCATGGAGTCCTTTAATATTGAACTTTAAAGCTTGATTTTTTTATTCAGGTATTTCAGTTGAGAAATGCTAAGTGCGTTATTCTCTTTTGTGTTTTTTTTTAACTCCAGATCTTTCATAGTTCAATAACAGGTGCCATCTCAAGATACCCTTTCATATCTTCTGTTCAGCTCTTTTATTTCATCATTTTACTTCATCATGAGCTACCTTATGTTCAGGAGTAACTTTCAAAGTCTCTTGTGATTTCCACTTTTTATCCTTTCCTGTCTTTTTAAGTACTTTGATTTTCATCATGTGCAGTGCCTTTAATATCATCCCACAACTTGTCTGTCCTTTAGACACAGTAATCAATGCCTCATATTGATTCTTGAGATGGATTCTATATTCACACGAGATACTCTCAAGGTTGTACTCTTTCCCTTGTGGGCTTCTTTTAATTCTCTTCAATTTGAAATTATATAGAACAACTGGCAATCTGCTCCACAGCTGAAGTGGTTAGATCTTTCTTCTTTGTTTCCAAATTTCACACCCCAATCATTAATTATTATCAGTAAATCTTGATCACTTGCCAAGTGCAGAAGTTGATAAATCTGTTCTTAATCTTTGGAGTTTCTGGATAGAATATAAATTTGAATAATAGTCATATTAATTGGTCATCTTTGTACTTTATCACAGAGAGCACTGTATTTCAGGATAGCCCTTAAAATATTCATTTTGACACTAAATTTGATGCAGTTCCTCTTCTATTTCTTATACTAGGCATAGTAGGCAATCTGTGGTAGACATAGTAGACAACGTGTAGTAGACCTCATAGACAATATAAAGTAGACCTACTACACAACAGAATAGTCCAATTCAAAATTCATAAGACTATTATGGTTCACAATGCCTCAAATATTTTTTTTCAAATAATCCATTTTATTTTTGGAAGCTTTCAATTTTTCTAGAGTCATACTTTGTATATTCCATTTCAAACTATTGGTAGATATTTCCAGCTTTTTCTTCTTGGTTTGAGTCATGCCCCTCACTAAAGGAAAGTCATAACATTAATCTGGAATTTACTTTGAGGAAGCAGCTCGCTTCCAACGACATTTTGAGTGCCTTCCAACCTGAAGGACTTACCCTTCACTATGTCTGTGTTCCACTGCTGCTGATAAGGTGTTCTTTGACTAGTTCCTAAAAAGTGGACAGCGTACTTTCTTTCCTAGTAAGTTTTTATTGTGGAAGCCACCACCGTATGACAAATGGTTTTCAACTTAAACCTTTTTTGGTATGAATCTTCTTAGTCTCATATGCAGGATTTGAGAAGATTATGGAGCTCATGTGCTTTCTATGATCCTTTGGAGTGGCTAGGAAGAGGAATAGAAATAGAATTTCCAACGTGTGGAAGAAATTACACTTTCATATAACATTGTATAAACCTTAATTTGAAAGTTACCCACAAATCTAGCTTATTTTCTAAATAAGTCTTTAGAAAATATTTACGAATATTAAGAAACTACTGCAAAATAGAAGCAGAAAAAAGGAACACAAGAATCTCTGTTTTCAAAGCCATCCTCTTCCTTTCCCCTAACCCTAAACCCCACCCAAATCATCTCTTTTTAACCTCTGAAGTTTCTTGCAAGCTTTTATTTTGTCTCTGATTACAAGGCAGGAAATAACCCATCTGCATTATCCAGAGAGAGAGTGTTTTTTTAATGCACCAATGATTTTTTTATCTGATAGTTCATAATGTTGAGACTAAGGATTGGATTGTGTTTTTGTTTATTTTGAAACTGCTGTTCCCAAATGGAATATGAGGAATGAGTTGAAATGAGGACAAGTTGGCTTTCAGCCTGCAGTCTCTTCCTTCTTATATCCAAAGGGAATTAAAAGAAGGATTTGGAATTCTTCAGATCATGAATGTAGAGGTCTTGGGTGGGGCCCAGACACACGCATCCCACTTATGGTTGCCAATTGAGTGCTTGCCAATGACCCCATTGACCAGACGATTTCACAGGGGATTGAGCACACTCCTGAGATAGCTGCAATGGAGAAAGGACTGTCTGGAACAGCATGCTGGAAACCTGAGGAGCTGGCTTGCAGCATGTATCGCTCTCAAATAAAGGAGGTTAGCCAATCCAGACCTATAGGTCAAGAAAAGAGCATTTTACTTTTCAGTCCACCCTGACAAATGAGCAGGATTGAGAGGAATGCTAATATACTTCTAATAAATTCAAGTAAATAAAGTCAAACTATTGACATTTTAACCCAGTAGTTAACAAAACTGCTCAAACCAATTGTTTTTATTACATGTGCCTTTAGATTGAAGCATAGGCAAATAATATTTCTAATGCTGCTCCAATTAGGAGGCTCATCTATCCTAATTTGGCTAGATCAGTACTTATTTACACCAGTACCATTATCATTGTATGTGCTCGTGTATAAGCTGAGTTTTCCAGCACATTTTTAATGCAGTTTTTGTGGTAAAATTAAGTGCCTCGGCCAATATTCTGGTCGGCTTATACTCGAGTATATACAGTAATACCACCCCCTTTTTGCTTTCAAAAAACACCACCAATGTGGTGCAATTGTTTAAGCCTTAGGTAAGCCTAACAAAAGGTATATTGTTTGAATCCACCCGAAAATACTTTAGGAAAAATACACGCCTGGTTATCTACTTCCACAAGGTCATAGACATGGAAAACCTTGTACAGTCGTTGTATTCTGCACTCATGGGGTCCCAGTGTGTCTAAATCTACTGAAGTGTAATTGGTTTGTATGGATTTGTGCTAAAAAGTGTTTTAGTTAGGGTAGTAAATTATATCATCTTTTTTCCTATGTCAATGGCTTGCAAGATTGCACATGGCTTCTAGTAATACAATGTGAAAATTAGGGAATCATCGATATGCCTGCTAATGAGAGCAAACACTTCTCAAAGAGCCAACCAAAATAAAGATGCTGAAAAGACTCTAGTATTAACCATTGGTAAACACAAGTGCACAACAAATTAACTGTGTCACGAGACTGCAAAGCAAGTCCTAGCTCAACTTAGAGTACATAAATTGAGATCCAATTTTTAGAAGCAGGAAAGAAATATTGCTATTTCTTTCTATACTTTCAGATTGCACTTCAATAATAGTAATGGCTAATTAATAGTTCCTTGACATGCACTAATAACTTTAAACACCTTCAGGAAACAACAATCAGAAAATGGTATTTATCCAAAAGGAAAGAAAGCCTGTAAAACTCTAATATCTTCAATATTTTAGCATTTGTCACATAAAAAAGAGAATTAATTTATTCTGTAGAGCTTCATCAGGTCAGTATAGCAGGTTAAAGTTAACCAATAAATTTCAGTTCAAAATAATGAAAGACTTTGTAACTAGTAACACCTAAAAATGTAATGAGGTATCTTTGGAGATGAGTATCAATAGTGAAAAGTAGTGTTTAAGAAAAAGTTATATGATGTCTTGATAGAAATATAGAGCAAATCAATTCACCATTGAATAATAAGGATTAAGGGATCTTTAAACTCTATTCAAAACTTGCATTCAATCATTATAATGAAATTATCATTGATTAAAGGCAATACTCTGAGAACCTTGCCCATCTCTTTTTCAGGGGTATTAGGTTTATCACACTATTCCACATTTATAGTAAGTACAGTAGTGTAATATAGCTCTTCCTCATTACTTATTTAAATTATCACTATTATTGTATGGTTGTCTAGACCAAATAAGCCGATATGGTTGCTTTTGTTTTTAGGAGGTCTAGGGGTACGTCATGGGTTACACACTAGATTGCTAAACACAAAGCCAACAGTTTGAAACCACCAAACTCTCCAAGGAGAAAGATGAGACTTTCTACTCCCATAAATATTTACAGTCTCTGAAACACACAAAGTAGTTCTACTCTCTCCTGTCAGGTGGCTATGGGTCAGGATCAATCAGATGGTAGTGATGTTGGTTTTGATTTAATTGTTGTTATTTTGTGCCATAGATGCCAACTCATAGTGAACCTATAGGACAGAGAGTCACCCTGTACATGAGATGAAGCTGTCTACTCCCAGAACTGTGTAAAGTATCAGACTCCCAGAGGGATAGTTCTACACCATCTTATAGGGTGACTATGCACTGGAATCGATTTGGTGGCAGTGGACATTTTGAGTTTTGAATATCAGGAACCAGAACACGAGGACTTTCATCCACTGAAGTGGCTGGCGGGTTCTAGTAGGCTCTAATAACTGATCTCTTGGTTGGCAGAATGTCCTAAGCCATTTACCACCACAATTTTGAGGGGAGTTCATTAGAACTGTAAATTCCTGAGCAGACACCCTGCTCTTCAAGTACTTAACCAAAGACTGTGGAGGAGATTTCCCAGGAAGGTACAAGAAATCCTGATATATTCTGGAATGGTTACAATCTCAAGCTGCATGCTTGCAAGACTCATTGGAAATCTCAAAAATATTCTATAATCCTTTTTATCCTTGAAAGCTAGAAAGTTATAGAATCATATCAGACATTACTAACATTGCTATTTTGTTAATAGGATCTCATAGTGTGTCTATGACAAAATCTTCCCATAAATCTATGATTATTTGTTATAAAAAGTAGGCAGATGAAAAGGTAGAATAAGATGCAGGAGAAGTCTGCCATCGTGAGGTTGGTTCTTTTCCCCTCTCTCTGTTTTCCTTAATGCTGCTTGCCTCCCGTCTCGCACCTCTCCACAGATAGCCACAGATGGCCCCAGGAAGGACCACCATTCTTATGCTTTAATTTCTCGGAGAGAGAGCAAGGACGGTTTCTCAAAAGCTCAAAAAGTCCTGGAGAGGAGTCCAGTGAACCTAGTTGGAGTCGATTACTCCCTCACTGGGTATGCAGGCACCATTCCCACGGAGTAGCAGAGCTGTTACACGACTAGTCTGAAGGCCTAACCGGATCACCATAGACCCATCAAGCCACTACTGACCAGTCATTTCCCTCTCAGACAGAATAGAACTGAGACATAGGGTTTCCAAGGCTGTAGATTGATGCGGATTGCCACATCCTTCTTCAGTATATGGGCTGGTGATTGTAAATGACCAAGATTTCAGTTATCATGTTATCAGATGAGTACTTTAACCACTGTCCCCCATGGCTCATTGTAACCACATTATAAAGGAGAATAAACTAGATAGATATAAATGTAGATCTAGACAATTGTGTTGAGTTGGGTTGTCTAGAGAAACAAACTAATGACACATGTATGCATAGAAAAGAGCTTTATATCAAGAAGTAACTCCATATGTAGTAGGCATGCCAGCCTAATCCAACTGCATAACGCCAATGGCAAGCCATAAGCCTCTCTTATTATTCACATGGTTGTAGGACAATGACACAGAAAGATGAAGGGAGAAGCAGGAAGATCAGAGAGAGTGGATGAAGTCAGGTGGATCCAAAGTCAATGAATAAATGTCAGGACGTTGACGGCTCTCAGGATCGGGTGGTCCACGGTGGAGGCAGGCAAAGTCCCAGGCCGCGTGAAGGTGAAGTGGCATAGGGAGAGGGAAGTTACCAGTTTCTCCCTCATACGAAGGCCATCCTCCCAAGGAGGCATCGTAAGCCTGTGACCCGATTGACAGGTTGAACTCCACTCCTACAGTTGCATACAACTTCAAGTTGCCATAAAATCATTCTACTCCTGCAATAATCTTGCTTTATTCTCCAACAACATGGACATTTGATTACAGCACTTGAAAGCAAATGACCCCAGCTAATGCCATCTGGTAAACTGCTAGAAGCTCTGATGGATACTATCACAAAGCATTAAGAATTTCTACTTAGTGAATATAATGGATTTTCATTACAAAACCATGGTTGTATATTATGCATAACTAACTCATCCCTAGAGCATACGACCTAATACCCTAACTTGGAAAGTTCCTAATCAGAGTGTTTCCTCATCCTTTGTTTGCTGGGCTTTCCTCCAAGTGCCTCATGAACATGGTTGAGTTGCTGATCTAGATTAAAATGTTACTTCTATAAAAGATAACAATGCCATTTTGCAGAGCATATTTGTATCAAGATATGAATCATATATAATTGAGGTGAAAAGAACTTTTCTAACCCCTAAGGTTTGGGATTTAACTCCCTGGTCTAAAGCCAACATGAGCTCAGTACATAATTCTTTACTACAATATCCTCAAAAACTAAGGTCAAATTTAACTCAAATGAAATTACCACTTCTTAGAAGTTCAGTAGATTTGATTTAATTCACTTTCTTGATTTTCACATAACTGATTAATTCCCTTTTCAGTTGCTTTTCTGGTTCCCCTATGTCTGCCATCTCTTTAGAAATTCCTTTGATTATTTCATTAAGTTAACAGCTAGTTCTTGCCCTGAACATCAGGTTCTTAGAAGAACCCTGCTTACCTTCTCCCTCAACAACTTAATTGGAAACAAGGGAATTCTGAACTTTTCTCATTTCTAGGGCCTTTGGAAATCCCAAAGAAGAGAGTTTTTAATAGGCTTAACTACCTGCTATCAAAGAGAAGTTAGATATTTCTGTCCTTCATAAGAGAAACATCACATATGCATTTAAATTTCCACAAATTAACCTCCAACACAGAGTAGTTTGTCATTAACTAATTAAATGGCAGGAAAAAAATTGTCTTTATTTTGGAGCAAGAAAAGGTTACACAGAGAGAGAAGGCAAGAAATCATTCTAGAGAGATGATGAAAAAATGTATTACAATAAATGGGGTATTAAACTATATGGTTTTCTTCTACATACATAGCTTGGGAAATTAAACTACATGCTATATAATCAGAAACTAATTTATTTTATTTTCGTGGGTGCCTAAACAGAGAGTAGTAACTCACCTCGCCATACAATCCAATATGCTATGGTACCCTTTTGATACCACTTAATGCATTTGCCAAATAATTACTCTTCTTAGGTAATTGATCCTGTTTGAAATTCTTGGGACTGCCAGGAGAAATGGTTTCCTGGGCATATGGAATGTAGTAGTAATATATTTTCTCTGCTGCTACCTGCAGTTCCCCTGATCAGTCTTCCAGGGAGAATTCTTTGACACAGGTGCTGAATATTTTTGTCTTTAATTTATTTGTAAAAGGTGGTAGAGTTAGGAAGGGGGACTCTTTTTTTTCACTTATCCATTTCCTGTATTTAATTATTTGACACAGTTGACTCATGACTGCGTAATTATCTCTTGGAGTGTTTAACATTAATGTAAAACGGTACTGTATTTCCAAGCCAAATGGAATTTTTATGAGGTCATACAACCCTTCTTGGCTTTGCTTTTTGTTTAATGGTCATGCTGCAGCAAACAGCGATGTGTAATACGAACAGTTAAACTAGTCTCTTAATTATTGCATCTGGTTTACCATATCCTGCCCATCTAGTATGTTTTAATTGAAGGGTAGGAAAGATCTCTGGTTGATCATTGATGGTTTTAAATTGGCACATAATGATAATACTGAGTTCTAGAGGGAGTTCTTCCTAAATCTCAGCATATGTCTTTATGTTAAACAATTAAACCACATCTGGAAAGAGAAAGCAGATCAGTACATTCCTCAGTGGACTCTGGGAAAACCGATTCAGTGAATCTAATACTTGTTATCAAAAAAAGAGAGAAAGATAACCTTGAACTAAAGAGAATTTGCAGATTAAAAAATGAGAAGAACAGGTGTTTGAAGAAATATTCCCACAATGAAATAAATAGTTTTATATCGGCAAGGGCATTTAAGCAATAATGAGGAGATTTCATGCATTTTATGCAAGGGCACCAGGGGGAATTAGTAACAGAAGAATATAAAGATCTTATTTCAAGAAAGTATATTATTATTAGAATTTGCCAAGTCTCATGTAAAAGTTAGCTGAACAAGGACCCACTTAGCATTTAAAAGGAAACCCAGGCTATGTTTAGAAAGGGTTAACTTGCTCTTCACATTGCCTGAAGCAAGTAAAACTAAAAGTCACACTTGAGTACCAATCTCCAGGTGAGAGCGAAGGGGACCTTTCAAACTCCATCTCCTTGTCGCTATGCTGCCACCAACATTGCTTTGCCCTGCCTTCCATTCCTTTCCTCAAACTCTTCTAAGACAGTAGGTGCTATAAGTGAGTTTTCCAAAAGCAGGCATTTTACAATTTGAATTCTCTGCTACAAACTATCAATAACTTCACATTTATTGCCTTTAAGATAAGATCCAAATTAACCTTTTGACAGTAAAATCTTCCATACATTATTTTTCCAGTTTCATTTCTCTACAGCCCCTCAGGAATGCTCCATTCTAGACTAATTGGTTGCTCTTCCCAAATATCCTTGGTGACAAATTTCACCCTTCACAGAATGTCTTGTGTACACTTTGTTCCTTAAATGAAATTGCTCCTGATTCTAACACCCAACTTAAACGGGTGCCTCTAGAGGGAGGTTTTCAATCATTTCAATTTAAAGTAACCCCCGCCCTTCACACACACACACACACACACACACACACACACCATCACTCCCAACCCTATCCCCACTGCTTCACATACCTACATCTGGGCAGCCACAATATGCTCACTGTTTATGTCATTCATCTGTCATATTTTTCTTTAGGAATCTTTTTTTTCTTAAAATCCAAATTGACTATACACTTTATGCAATTCAGAATTTAATCTTATAAATAAGTATTCTCACTCCCTTGTAACTCCATATCTTTCATATAATAGGCAGACATTCTTAAAATAATAATTCAAAAAATTATATTTACTCTGAAATTAAAGCTCACTTTTAAGGTAAATGGGAAATGTGAGTTTTATGTATCATGTCTTCATCTACATTGTCAAATAGTTACAGTTGTCAGTGGCGGAAGTTACGAGTAGAGAGCTTCAGGAATTCAGTACAAAATCCAACGCCTCGCCCTTGGACTTGTACGCCTGAACTGTAGATTTCTCATTCTCTTACTTCTCTTATCTTCCCTGGAATCGTGTCTATGTACACGCATATAGCGATTGTATCGTTACCCACCCTACATCAATTCTCTACTGTCAAATCTTAACTTTAAGACATATATTGTTCAAAGCAAAGAATTTATATGCAGTGCAAATGCAATAAATGCAAATTAATTGTCTTCAGCCTAAGAAACTCTATCAACCCATATAATTTAAAAACAAAAGTGACAGTGAAATATCATTTGAATTCATCCAGGAGTTCAAATGGTAGTGCCGGGACTGGGTTTTGTTCTCTCCAATTTGTCTCCTCTCAGTTATCTGACAACACTCCTCTTATGGTGACCCCGGGAATGAGATATATGCCTGCCCAGGTCTCCATTCACTAAAAAGAAAAGAGTCCGTGTTCTTTTCTGTTGGCAATTCTCAAGTCTCAGCGTTTTTCCTTGTTAGAACGACTAAGAGTATATGCCTAGTCCCTAGCTAAGGCCTATGGTTAAGTAGACATGAAGTATTTAATTATCTACTTGCGTCACATGGACCTCTCCTGGATTTGGGAGTAGAATCTTACCTGATACACTCCGATTGAGAAGGAAAGGAAATTATTCTGCAAAGGATATGAATTTCCTTTAACAAAAATAGAGAGAGAGTGTAAATAGATGACAAGTAGAATATGGGAAAAATCTATAGCGGTCTCCTGCCGCTTTTAGTAACTTGTATCATTGGAGTGAGTTGGTACAGAGCCTCAAGAACACAGTAAACCATAAAGATGAAGAACTGTGCGAACAAAAATATTCCCTTTTGCCCATGAAATTATAACTCATAAGAGTCGTGCTTGCTTGATTGGCCCTGATTTGCCCCATTTGTAAGAACTGCTCTACTTTCAAGTGCTCCATTTTCTCCAATGTCACTAAAAGTCAGGATTAGAACTAAAACTCTAGTTATTGAGGATGCCTTAATAAAAATACAAAGCAGTTGAAAAAAGCAAAGCCACATTAAAACTCTTATTAATAATCGTGTCTCTGCAGAGCACATGTAGAGACAGATAATTAGCTGCACATAAAGAGTGGTCTCTAATTAGATCCAGATGCGAAGGAATCGACAGACATCCACTAAAGGGAAACTGTACAAAATAACTAAAAAACAAATGGAACTGCAATGCAGAAGTTTATGAAGAATGATGGGCTGAATGCCTAGAAAGCCTTTCAGGCAGCTTTTAGGCACACACTTGAAGAAATTTATCGTTGCACTGAACTATTACGGAGTAGCGTTGTCAAAAACCAATGGTGCTTCCTCAGGAAGGGCATTTTAAACATTGGAACTGCTCTAGAGATGCCACCCCTTTTATTCAGCTGCTCTGATTAATATTAATTCTGTGACATTAAAAACTAAGCTCCATCTTTTTTTAATCTCTTGTTTATGATTTCATTAAATGGGAAAACTCAGTATGCAATGATAAAGCCTAACTCGTCTCGATGTAACAGAGAAGATCTAACTAGCTTCTTGTCCAACGGAGCTACAAATGGGTGGATGTAATTCATATGTAACCATGGACACGTAACTACAACAGTTACTATCAAAACTACCCACATATGGCATCGGGATTGATGAATGAAAATACAAGAACTCGTAATGATTCAGATTTAAAAAAATAACTTTGTAAGTTCTGGGATACATTTTAGACCTAAAATCTACTTTCTCAATGACTACTCAATAGCCCTTTTTTGAGTAGGAAAAAGAACATTTCACATAAAAATAACAGTATATGCAAAGTCTGGGAGTCAGGAAAGACCGTGTGAGTTTGAGAACCAGAACACAGTAAGTGTGGGTGGACCGTGAAGAAAAAGGGGACCGTCACAGCTGGAGACATATAGAGCCAGATTATTCAAAGATTTGTAGGCCATGATATAAGCTTTCTTTGGGTATTATTCTAAGGGCGAAAAGAAGATACTGGAGAGTTAAAATAAACCTATCACTGCCAAGATGATTCTAATGCATAGTCACCCTAAAGGTCCGAGTACAAGGACTTCATGGGGTTTCCTCAACGGAAAGTCATTATGGAAGCAGACTGCACATCTTTCTGCCATGGACTGCTGGTGAGTTAGAACCACTGGCTTTTTCATTGAGCAGCTGCACATTTCTCTACCGCACAACCAGTGATCCTTAAACACTGACAGAGAGAAGAGAAACTACAAGAAAGAAAATTCGGATTGCTGCAATGCAAACAGATGAGAGAGGGAGAAAAAAGGAGTGGCGGGGAGTGTATAGTGCATGAAGCATGGATATGGCAGGAATTCAGGCAGGAAGAACTAAGCATGACATCTCAACTAGAATGCAGGAATATTTCTTTCTGTCTTTGCTTCTTATAATTATTTCCTTTTCCAATATAGTAACATCTACCCCATTTTATGTTTAACACCCATTACCCCCAAATAATCACGTATATTACCTCTTTGTAAAAAAAAATCTTCCTTCCATCTCAAACCACTGGAAAATATGACCTATTTTCTATTCCAAAAAAGCAGGTAAATGGATTCAGATAGTATGTAACTTTTGAGTTCTTGCTGCACTCACAGCATAACACATTGAGATTCTTCCATGGAGTTGTATGTATCAGGAATGTTTCTCCCTTTCCCTGAATGAAGAGTCTTCCAATATATGGATGCACATTTGGTTTACTCATTCACTTGGCTAAAAACTTGAGACACTTTCTGATGAAGATCAAGGGTTGTAGTCCTCAGAATGGGTTACCAGAAAACCCAAATCACTGCCCTGGAGATGGTGCCAACTCATGGTGACCCTATGGAGCAGATTAGAATGGACATTATGCCTCTTAACTGTCAATGGGAGTAGAAAGCCTTTTGTTCTCCCATGGAGTGGCTGGTGGTTTCAAACTGCCAACCTTGCAGATTGCAGCTCAGTGCATAATCACTATGCCACTTACAATGGAAAGAAGACCAAAGCATTGTGCTCATGCAAAAATGGCATGTGACTCAAGAGTCAGTTGTGTACAAAGAGAAAGGAACTACGACATGGTTTAAAATCAGGAATGTGTGTGTCAAGGTGGTAGTTTCTCACCACACTTATTCAACGTGTATGCTGAGCAAATAATCAGAGAAATTGGATTATATGAAGAAGAATCTGGCTCATAGGAAAGCTTATTATCATACTGTGATATGCAGATGACACAATCTTGCTTACTGAAAATGAGGACGACGTGAAACACATTGAGTCATAATCCAAACTGAACACTGCGATCCTTGATCTTCATCAGCAAGGGCTTCAAGCCCTCTTCACTTCCATCATAAAAGGTCATGTCATCTGCATATCACCGATATTCTTTCTTCACTTTCTCCTGCTCACTTACGATCATCACAAACCTTCCTGGCACAATTGCAGTGTGAGAGTAGAGGAGGCCACATAACCCTTGGAGCTTTAAGAGACACACACTCATATGTTATTATTCCCATTGTAGCTAAACCCATTGAAGGCTTGAGTTTGTCAAAGCTCTGGGTGAGGCTGCTGTCAATGTTTGCTCTATCACACATGTAGGTCCATGCTGCTCTACTTTAGACAACAATGCTGACCAGTGGAGTTTATTTGCTGGTGCTTCTGGTGCATTTTACTGTACAATCCCCAATCCTCTTCTGGTTTGCCTATTTCCTTAGGCATTCATGCCCAAAGCCAGTCTATCTGCCACTGCGAAGTTCAGGGAGAGAGGGAAAGCCAGGGTCTCTTCCTTGGTGCAAGAACTGATGCGTATTAGTTGGTCAAATGGTGATTCTCTTAGGGAAAATTAAGATGTATGACAATATGCAAGGTTTCTGAATAAAGGTAACATCTCTCTCACCCACTGCCATCGAGTTGATTCTGACTCACAGCAACCTTCTAGGACAGACTAGAACTGCCCCTGTGGGTTTCCAAGACCGTAATTCTTTATCTTTCAGAGACTGTAATTCTTTGCCTTTCTCCCCCTACATGCTTATAAAGTTACTATGCGGGTGGAAATGGCGGCACACTCAACTGTAACCAAAAGGCTGGCAGTTGGAATCTGCCTAAAGGCACCACATACAAAAGTTCTCGCTATTTTCTTCTGACGATGAGAGGCTTGAAAACTACATGGCGAACAATTCTACTGTGTAACACATAGGGTTGCCATGAGTCAAATCCAACTTCACGTCAGCTATTTGTTTGTTTGTTTGTTTGTTTGTTTGTTTGGGGAGGCAGGGGAGGCATGAAAAAAGCCCAAGAATAGCTTTTCATGGCAGTGGAGGGGAACTAGAAAGCAGGAAGTACTTAAAGAAGAAAATGATGTAGGCGAAATTATGAAAAACAGAAGTCTAGAATTCCTAAAGACATCCAGTGTCTGATACATGTTTAGTGAGTAAATGAAAACATAAAAGATACCATGAGCCACTTCTCGAGTTTAGCCTCCTGGGAACTCTGGCTCTCCTTGTACTCACTGAGTCTGCTGGCGGTGACAGGCTGAGGAGTAACCCTGCCACCCACGCTTCCCTTCAACCTGATCCGTTGGGAAACACTGATGAATGGTGACTCTCATTCAACATGAAAGCTAAGGATGTAATTACCAGGTAATCCACGACTTGCATCGTCTTTGATTCCACTGAGCTGAACGCAGTTCTGTTCAAAGGAATCATCAAATGTCCTTTCATAGTTTGAGGTTCAATAAAGTCCAACACATTTTTCCTCCAGCACTTTTCTCCTTAGTTTTTGTGATCAGATATGCCAAAGGAAAACTAATTTGGGGAAATTAGTTTGGGGAATTAATTAAAACATAGGGTTGAAGACAGAGCAGTTGGCTGGAGTAAGTCATTCACCCGCTACATATCCCCACGGGTTTCGAGGTCCAATCCAACTCACAGAGGCACAAGCATACAATCTGTATGGATGTCCAGACTGTAAAGAAGGTAGATTGCTACTGTATCACCAGAAACCTAAACAGGCAGGCTGAGACTAAGAAAGGCTTGGGAATGGGCTGGAGCCATGTGATCCGCTACTTCTTATCCACCATAATTCAAAAGTTTCTTATCCAGACACTTTTTTGTCTCTCTTCACTTCCTTTGTGATTGTGTCAAGTACTACCGCTAGAAAAGATACTGAAATTCTCCAAGAGTGAAAACTGGAGGAGGTCAGAGAAGAAAATGAGTTTGTCACATGTTTGGTTTGAATTGTTAGCAGAGTATTTTCAACAAGAGGTCTAGTGGAGAGATGAGTATGATGATTTTTTTAAAGCTGATGATAAGATTTGGGAGTTACCAATATATAAATTTTGCTTAAAATATTTAAGCCTAATTCTCTAAATGAGGTTCCAGTCATTCTTACTGAATTCTACAAACGCAATACTTGACTACACTCTCATTCTTGGATTCTGATCTGCCACATTCATCATAACTTGGTTCCTCTTTGGTCCCCATCATCAATTTAGTCTAAGTTAAGAAGAGCCTAGCTTATTTTCAGAAACAGTCACTGAGTGAGACACCTGCATGCGGCATGTTTATGAAAGCACTCTAAGGAACACATGTAGGAAAACAGTGATGTAGGACTGGGCAGAGAAAGAAGTTGAGCTGCGATGCATTTAGGCATTTCAAGAGGGCCTCAGTCCATCATGCAGGGAAGTCTAAAGTTACTCACATTTGTCATGAATTAGAACAAAGATACTGGCTACCTTTGAGATGCCCCATCAGCCAGTCATTGGTTGCAGATTGCTACTAGGAAAGGAATAGCAAAGCAGTACTAGACCAAGGGAAGCTTGTTGTTGTTAGGTGCCATCGACCCGGGTCCAACTCACAGCGACCTTATGTACAACACCCAGTCCTGCACCCTCCTCACAATTGTTCACATTTTGAGCCCATTGTTGCAGCCACTGTGTCACTCCAGCTCATCTAGGGCCTTCCTCTATACACTGCCCCACCATTTAAACAAGCTTCATGTCCTTCTTCAGGGATCAGCCTCGCCATGTCCGAATACATCTTACCACCCTTACATCCTGGTTATATATTTTTCCAAGACAGATATGTTTGTTCTTTTGGCAGTCCATGGTACTTACAATATTTTTAACCAAATCATAGTTGAAATGCATCCTTATTCAATGTCCAACTTTCAGATGCCTCTGCGGTAATTGAAAATATCATAGCTTGGGTTTGGTGCACCTCATTCCTCAAAGTAACACCCTTGCTTTCCAAGGCTTTAAAGAGGTCTTGTGCAGCAGATTTACCTGATGCAATGCGTCTTTTAAAAGTTTGACTGTTGTGTCCATGGGCATTGATTGCAGATCCAAGCAGATGAAATCCTTGACAACTTCAGTCTTTCTAGTTTATCATAATCCAGTTGTGCAGATTTTGGTATGGAAAGCTATAATCCTTGATCTTCACCAACTAGTGTTTGAAGCCTTCCTCACTTTTAGCAAGTTAGGGGAAGTCATCTGCATATCACAGGCTGCTACCTTCTTCTTCATATAATCCACCTACTCTGATTATTGCTTCAGAGGGAAGCTTACACAGTAGCATTGACAGCTGGAAAATGAGTGCCTCACCTTGAAGGGAAGACTGTGTGCGCTATCGCTTTCACCACATCTAGTATTCTCCTCTCATTTTACATAACTCCAAATTAACGTCATACTAAAAACAAAAGCTTTGCTTGATTCACTGTCCATTAGGACCCTACTGGATGTAGATATGACCAACTGTATATTGTAGTACAAAGTTTTGTCATCGTGGCCTGACAAAACCAAATATGCCGTATTAAGTGGAGTCTGTGAGTGTAGAAAACAGTAAGCTATTACACTGGGATGATCGTTGCAGTCTAAGGAACTCTCGTCCGCTGGGGGTGGAAACAGGTTCTATTCACGTAGCAGACTCTACCAGTCACAGAGAAGCCATTACAGACAAGTTTTAGTAGACGACTAACAGACTTTCAAGAAAAGCTTCTGGGACACTAGAAGTCTACCAGAGTAACGTAAAGAGGAAGGCCCTAGATGAGCTGGAGTGACACAGTGGCTGCAACAATGGGCTCAAAATGTGAACAATTGTGAGGAGGGTGCAGGACTGGGTGTTGTACATAAGGTCGCTGTGAGTTGGACCCGAGTCGATGGCACCTAACAACAACAACAAGCTTCCCTTGGTCTAGTACTGCTTTGCTATTCCTTTCCTAGTAGCAATCTGCAACCAATGACTGGCTGATGGGGCATCTCAAAGGTAGCCAGTATCTTTGTTCTAATTCATGACAAATGTGAGTAACTTTAGACTTCCCTGCATGATGGACTGAGGTGCTCTTGAAATGCCTAAATGCATCGCAGCTCAACTTCTTTCTCTGCCCAGTCCTACATCACTGTTTTCCTACATGTGTTCCTTAGAGTGCTTTCATAAACATGCCGCATGCAGGTGTCTCACTCAGCGACTGTTTCTGAAAATAAGCTAGGCTCTTCTTAACTTAGACTAAATTGATGATAGGGACCAAAGAGGAACCAAAATGTTTGAGTAAAAATAGTCTTCTCTAGCTAAGCACTGTAGTTACCATGGAAAAGTGTATTGAGTTTGTTGTCAGAAAACCTCGGTCTTTGACTAAGCCAAGTATGCTAGCTGAGTGGGAGAGCAAAAGTTATAAAACATTTCCAGCCCACAGGCTTTTCTCTTGTCTGTAAACTGGCAAAGATAATAATAATGAAATCCATTTGGTAAGGTTTACCAAAAAGCTAAGCACCATTAACAATAACAAATATTAACATTGATTAGCTATTGTTTATTAAACATTATGCTAGGTGTATGCATGTATTTTCCCATTTTCAGCCCCATTAGACCCTAAAGAAGGATGTGCTACACTTCACCATGCTTTCAGGAATAAAGCGAGAAAGGGAAGCAATGAAAACGAGTGACTTCCCACGGCCCCATTGCTGCAAGCAGTCCTCCAACAACAGGAGCAAAGCCACTGCCAGGAGTCCACTGTGATGCATGGTGACCCCACCTGCCTCAAAGTGGTGCATGCTTGTAGGCTTGTCAATGACGTAGAATGTCAGGCCTTCCTTCCTAGGCACCTCTCAGGAATTAGAACCACCAGCATGTCCACTAGGAGTTGAGACGTCAGCTGTTTGCCACATCCGGGGACTCCTTGTCCAATGCCAAAGACCACGACCTGATTCCTTCTGGAGTCTTTAGTAAAAACATACCTGAACATGTTTGAAAGCCTAGGAGGCTCCACTGTGAATATCACTTCGCTTTTGCGTTTGTCTTGTTTGAGCGTCCTGCGTCTAGCTCTGTGGACAGAAGGTAGCTAGTGTAAGTTACACTGGGTTAATCAACTGATTGGTATACTAAGTGTCTGGAGTCTCGTTCTGATAACAGAAAGAAGATGGTGACAGCATTTGTTAGCACTTGAAAGGACATGTACATTTATTCCCCTTTTCTGGTTCTGTGTGATGGCAAATTCATTGCCAAAGCCTAATCAATCACCTCCAATTAGAAGTTTTAGAACTGTTTGTTAATTCTTCCAAGACTAAGAGTTTGTCACATATTTTAAGTGAAGTCTGTCATTGATTTATTTGCAGGTTAGTGAATATTAAGTACAATTAACATCTTGGCCCTTTTTTCTCCTAAATTAAGACAAGCTCCACTCTCTAAATATATTTTATTATTTCTGTGATGTAACAGGGTAAGTTCAGCCTAGTTCCCTTTATGATTACTCTAGTTCACTATGCCAAAAAGAGAGAAAGTGAGAGACTTGTTTCAGGATATATCAGAACTCAGTCCAAAATAAAAGCCCTTCACCTGTGGAAATAGGGTTGAAGGAATTTGAAAGAAAGGCAATTGCACTGTTTGTTTGTTTGGTTTTTTTGAAGGCACAAAAGCACTCTAATTGCTCACTTTGTTCTTCTAAGGTCTCTAAAAACTATTTTAAAAGGGGCGGGGGGAGTCAGTGGGGAGGTAAACGGATTCTGGACTTTATAGAAGAAATTAACTTCCCAGATTAATATATTGTTTTCCAAGTTTCAGTTTAGAGTGTATTTTTACAACCAAGTTATAAAACTCCTGAAAATACCATTGGGACTTTGAATGGAAAAAGTCAGAGAACTCCAATGTATATGATGTTAATCTAAGAGCCAAAAATTCATGGTGAGATTGCTATCCCAAATGGTGAAAAAGCAACAGAGTTGTTTCATATGGTGAAATAAATGGTATATTTTATAGTGTTCATATATTTTGAAAGGCACAGCATAGGATATTCAGTAAAGCTTTATTTGATTCTGTGGGAGACTGGGTGACTCATTGGTCCTTAATGGGACACACAACCTCCCTCTGTTTCAGAGCCACCAGTGCAAGTCTTCCTTGGGAAAAGAGTAATACAATATCATAAAAAAGGTCAGTATCCACTCACCACCACCCAACCCTACACTCCACACTTTCTACTTTTACCTTAGGCCTACATTATCACAGCTAAAAGATTCCATTTGGAATTGTAAGATTGATATAATCTTAATAAGGTCAAAATGTATGCCTTTTATTTATATTATTTTAAAATCAATCAATAAATGGTTTATGGAAAATTCCATATAGACATTAATGAACAATTGTCACATATTCAGATTTATTAACAGATGTTCAATGGCCCTCTTTATTGCTTAACAATTTGCATAAAATGTAAAGAAGATATCTATCTAATAAAAACTTGCAAGAAGAATAGTGCACTAGTGCAACCGAATATATCTGTGCAGTGGAGGAAAAAGAAAATAATATTCATTAGGGAAGTACTTCTAGTTGCATAACATTTAATTCTAACATCCTCCCTTTGAGATCTATGCATATTTTCATACCCATTGACAGCTGAGAAAACTGGAGCTAAAATGATTAGTTTGCTCAACACTATGGAATTCTTGAGTGGTGCAAACAATTAAACACTCTACCACCAGTCAAAAGGTTCAAACTTCTCCCAAGGCCCCTTGGATGGGAGGTCTGATGATTGCCCTCTGTAGAGTCACAAGCTTGAGAAAGCCCAGAGATTTCTGCATTGTACACAGGGGTCAGCAGGAAATGAAAATAGCTCAAAAGCAACTAACAACAACAACAAAGCTAGTAAAGAGAGCTCGAATCAAACACAGACCTAATAGATCTGCACGTGGTCTCACTGTGTTAGTCGGCCTTTGCCCTTTGAGAGAGTGCTAAAGAACTGAAAATAAGTACAATATGCTCCAAGTAAACTATAATAATTATGCTGCCAATGAATCACTCCCATGTAGTTCCTCAAACATGGATGTTACTCCTTTACAAGACATCTTAGCCCCAAGAATGTAAAGTGCTTAGTAATCTGACTCTAAATCATCCATGTAAACACATCCCTCATAATGATGAAAACATATATCACTGTTCTATAAATACACAGTTCGATGGCAAGTTTAGCATACATGATATCCATAGCTTATCATATTTTAACATTCTCCTACATATGGCAAAATTATTTTCAGGAGTAATCATGAAATGAAGCAAATAATAATCACCACAAAAGAACTGCATACATATTTTGTTTTTGAAAATTATATATACATATATGATTGTATACATGTGTGTTACTGTGATGCTAGTGTCTATGTCACTGGTATTTCAAATGCAGGGTCACCAAAAGTGATCAGGTTTCAACTGCATCAGACTAAGAAGGAATGGGCTAACCACTTCTAAGGAATTGGCCACTGAAAACCTTTTGGATAGCATCAAAACATGTCAGATATTGAAAACCTCATGAATAGAAGAAGCTGGATGGTGTCAGAGATAGATCCATAAGATAAGCCCCTTAGCTCAGAAGGCACTCAAAATATGACTGAGGAAGAACTGCCTTCTCAAAGTAGAATCAACTACATTGATGAAGATGGGATAAAACTGGTGGGAGTAAGGCCTTCAGGACCTTCAATTGATGATGGAGCACTACTCAAAATGAGAAGAAATAGTTGAAAACATCAACTAATAACTGGAATTTTGAATGTACAAAGTATAAACCTAGGAAAATCAGAAGTTGTCAGAAATGCAATGAAAAGCATAAAGATCGATATCTAAGAATTAATGAACTGGAATGGACTGGTATTGACCTCTTTGAATCAGAAATCATATGATTTAATATGCTGAGATGAAAGCTGCAGGAGCAATAGAGTATTTAATGTGGCTTTTCCAGCCAATGTCTCTCAACTACCACCAAACACACTTTTCCTGCAAGGGTCTGGTAAGAAGGTGGGGAAAGTTACTGATAGGATCGAACTTTGAATATTTGTGAACACGATTCCATGGAATGCCCTCCTGCTACATACAAAAGTGGCTTTTCTGAGAAGCAGGAGAGGAGATTTTATTATCAGCAAGAACCAGGAATGGAGCATGTCCTCTGGCCTGAGATCCTCACACAATGAACCTCCTGGATCTAGAATACAGCTATAATACTAGAGAAGAAGATGCAGAACCAGGGGCCAGAGCAGGGAGCAGTGTGATCGACTTCTTAACCTATGGAGCAAGTACAGCTGAGTGCTTTTGTGTGGTGAGATGGCTTGTGGAGTAGTGTGCTCTGGGCACTTAATTGGGGAACTTGGGCTTGTGGCCCACAGAAGTGGGGCTGAGTGGCTTTTTACTAGAATGTGGTGCCTCTGGGCAGGGAGTTAGGTTTGCTGCTCCTATGCCTGAGTCCATTGTTGCTCCCACTGGGTCAATCCATCTCTCCTTGAGGGGCTTCCTCATTTTCTCTGCTTCTCCACTTTATCCAGGACTGGCCTCTCCTGACAATATGTCCAAAGTATGTAAGAGGAAATCTTGCAATCCTGGTTTCTAAGGAGTACTCTGGCTTTGTGTCTTCCAAGTCAGATCAGTTTGTCCTGTTAGCAGTCCAATACTTTCCATATTCTTTGAAAAATACTTCAATTCATATGAGTTCATTCCTTTTTGGTCTTCCTTATTTAATGTCCTACTTTCACATGCATATGAAACAACTGACAATTCCGTGGTTTGGGCCAGGCACACCTTTCCTCACAGTAACGTGCTTGCTTTTCAACACTGCTAAGAGGTCCTGGGCAGCACATTTACCCAAGGAAATGTTTCTTTTGCCCTCTCAACTGATGCACCCATAAGCATGGATTGTGGATCCAAGAAAGACAAAATCCTTGACAACGTCAACCTTTCCTCCATTTGTCATGATGTTACCTATTGGGCCAGTTGTGAGGATTTGGGTCTTCTTTAAATAGAGTCTTAGTCATGTAAAGGCTGCGGCTGCAGTCCTTGGTCTTCTTCAGCAAGTGGTCCAAGTCTTCATCACTTTCAGCATGCAAGGCTGTGTCATCTACATATTGAAGGTTGCTAAGAAGAAATGAGTCTGAGAATGGCATAGAACTGCGTAGGGTTTTATTGTGTCGGGTCAGTATTAGAACAAACTCAACAGCACCTAACAAAATTGGTTTGCTGACACATTGACTTGAGCTGAATGCCTTCAGTTTGAGATTTACAGTGGAGTGGGATGTTCTTTTAGGCTTTTATTGCCAGACCTGAAAAAATTGCATAACATGCCCTGAAAAAATTATTTGATGATCATTGGCATTAAAACTTAACTTATTTACTAAAACCTTTAATCATGAGTTTTGACTGTGAGTTCTGTGTAACCCTTACAATGACTATTAAAACCTAGAGAGACAGTGAATGCCAATTAAGACACGACCAACAGATTCAAGAGAAGAGGTGTTACATTCATTATCAAAAAGGACACTACATGGTCTATTTTGAAGTGCAATGCTGTCCGTGATAGGATAATATCTATCCACATCTAGGGAAATCCAGTTAATACAACTATGATTTAAATTTTCATACCAATCAGTAACGCTTTGGATGAAGAAGTTTAAGAATTATATCAATGACTTCAATTGGAAATTGATCAAACATGCAATCAAGATATGTTGACGATTATTGGTACTTAGAATGTAAAATCTGAAAACAAAGAGGAAGGAATAGTAGTTGGAAATATGATTTTGGTGATAGAAATTAAGCTGGAGACTATATGACAGGATTTTGTAAAATAAACAAATAATTCACAACAAATACCTTTTTTCAACAGCACAAGGACTTCTTCAGATGGAATATATAGAAATCAAATTGACTACATCTGTGGGGAGAGACAATGGACAAGCTAAATGTCAGCAGCTAAAGCCATGTCAGGAAACAACTGTGCATCAGACCATTAATAACTTTTACATAAATTTGGGTTAAAGCTGAAGAAAATTAAAACAAGTCCAGAGGGGCTGAAATACAGTCTTGACTATGTCCTACTTGAATTTCAAGAACATCTAACTGTGTTGTTGCATTCAACAATAATGACAGATTTGATGAGCTGTGAGATGACATCAAGAACACCATAGATTATAAAATTTAAACGTCATTACAAAGACAGGAAGGAAATAAAAGATCAAAGTAGATGTTAGAAGACACTTTGAAACTTACTTTGAATTGCAGAGTAGCCAGGCAATGGAAGAAATGATGAAGTCAAATAACTGAACTGGCAATTGCAAAAGGCAACGCTAGAACCCAAAGTAAGATATAATAAAATTACAAAACCATAGAATTAGATAAAAAAAGAAAGAAAAGCATTCTCAGCCCACATTACCAAAACAACTAAAGAAAAAATTCAACCCCCTACTGACAATATTGAAAAACTCTATGAGCAAAATATTGAATGATGCAGGAAGTATCAAAAGAAGATGGAAAGAATACACAGGATCCCTGTAACAAAAGGAACTAGTTGACATTCAACTATTTCAAGAGGAAGAACCATATGAGGAAGAACCAATGTTAATAAAGAAGCTCAATCTGCACTGAAAGCACTCACAAAACACAAGGCTACAAGAATTGATGCAATACCAATTGAAAGGTTGCAACAAGTTAATGAAGCCCTGGAAGCATGCACTCATCTATGTCAACCACTTTGGAAGGCAGCTACTTGGCCAACTGAGTGGAAGAGATGAATATTTTTACCTATTTTAAAGAAAGGTGATCCAATGGAATGCACAAATTACAAAACAATATCACCGATATCACATGCACGTAAATTGTTGCTGAAGTTCATCCAACCACAATTGCAGCTGTCCATTGTCAGGGAGCTTCCAGAGGCTTAGTCTGGATTCAGAAGAATACATGAAACAAAGGAGAGCACTATTAATGTCAGATGGATATTTACTGAAGGCAGCAAACGCCAGAAAGATGTTTATTTGTGTTTCATTGACTATGCAAAAGCATTTGACTTTGTGGATCAAAACAGATTATGGATAGTCTGGAGAAAAATGGGGATTCTGGAACACTACATTGTGATCCTGCAAAACTTGTACATGGATCAAGAGACTGTTACTTGAACATTATCAGCAAAGTTAGGTGTCAGGGTCGTATCTTCTCATCATACTTTTTCAATTTAAATGCAGAGCTAATAACCAGAGAAACTGGAGTACATTAAGAAGAATGCAGCATCAGAATTAAAGTAATACTGGACTTCCGGCAAGATGGCGCTGAGGTAAAAGGCCTGCAAGGGAGATTGTTGAGCTTGGGTACCGGGAGGCTGAGGGGGTGATGGTGGTGGTAGTTTACTGTAATTTACCTTCACAGCACCCTAGAGCTCTGTTTCAACAACTTCCCTGCAGTGCTATCCTGACATGCTCCCGTCACCCACTCGCTGTACACACTGCAGAGTTCCAGCGACTTGTGGCTTGGTGCCTGGGCTATCCCAGCTTGTGCCACCCATACCACAGCATATTTGCACCATCACTGGTCTCCCGTCCACCCTCTGGGGTACTCCCTACTGCCGTGTGCATTTAAAAATAATGTGGGGTTTTTTTGTTTGTTTGTTAGGTTTTTCTTTTGTATTTCGGTGGAGAGCTCTAAATATAGCTATCAGGTTGAGTTGCCTAATTGTGTAATTTAGTTCTATAGCCTCCTTGTTGAACTTCTTTCCCATTGGTCTAACTTTCTTGGAGTGTAATGTATTGAAGTTATCTAATATGATAGTTAAACCTGTGATTTATTTTTCATCTCTTGAAGAATTTGATTGACAAATGTTGTGAATCTCTAGTTTGGCACATAAATATTTATTATGCTCAATGGCTCTTGATCTACTGATCCCTTGAGAATTAGCTCTTGTTTGCCTTGCTCCTTGAGATCAATTTTGTTAGAGATTAGGATTGCAATTCTTGGTATTTTTTTAAGTTGCCGTTTTCTTGGTATACTTTTCACCAGCCTTTGATTTTAATCTATTTTTGTCTTCAAGCTTAAAGTGTGTCTCTTGCATATGGGTTATGTTTTCTAATCTAGTTTGCTAGTCTTTGTCTTTTAGTGGCTGTTCAGAGGTATTAGATCCATCTGTGGATTCTTGTCATCTCATGCCTTTGTTTTAGGCATTTTCCTCGATCCCTCCTTGTCAGTGTGTTGTGTACTTGTGTGAGGGATTTACCGGTTGTGTCAGTGCTATCTTAGGGGGTTGTATTTGCTGGCTGTCTATGGGAAGAGTAAACTCCCAGTGAAATAGAGAAGCAGCCCAATCCTACAGCACAGCTGGCTGCAGGTAGCCTGCATAATCATTCTCACTAGCCTCCCATACAGATAACCAGGACTCCTGAAACCAAGGAAAATGGCACCGAGATCCACTAAAACGACATGTAGACTACGATCTGAAGCAGCATCTTTCTCTAGAAGAAAGCAAGAGAAACAAAATGCATTGTCAGAGGAAGAACATACGTCACTCATAGAAGAAGCAGATGTTGAACCACCACACAAAGAAATCTTCAGGATGGTCCTCAGAGCCATACAGGATATGAGGGGGTCAATCCAGAAAAAGGATGAAACAATTGAAAAGACTGAGTCCACATAACAAGAGAGACCCAAGAGTTAAAAAACGAGTCAACAGAATCAAAGGACAAGGTAAGAGACTTCACTAAAAGGCTAAAAGAGAGAACCATATCCACAATCTTGAAGATAGCCAAGCAGATTTCAATAAACGGCAAAGGTAATCAAACAGGACAATCAAAGAAGCTGAATAAACTCTGAGAACAATGTGTGATGGTATGAAAAGGAACAACATTTGAATAATTGGGCTACCAGAACAAGACACAATAAAGAAATCCACAGTCAAAATAGAGAGGGAATTCCTGAAAGAAAACTTCCCCAACTTAATGAATGAGGATCAGACAATCATCCAGGAAGCAGAGAGGACACCAAAAATAGAACCCCAGGAAAAATTCATCCAGGCAGATAATAACCAAATTATCCAACTTTGTGTTAAAGGAGAAAATCATAAAGACAGCTGGGAGGGGGAAGGGGGAGACAGTCACCTATATGGGTACTCAGATAAGAATATGCTTAGACTTATCAGCAAATCCCATGAAGAAGAGGCAAGAGTGAAGCAGCATCTTCTGAAAGTTGAAAGAGAATAATGCCAACCCAGGAATCTTCTATTCTGCCAAACTATCCTCAAAATAAATGGAGAGATAAGAGTTTGCCAGACAAGGAAAAACTCAGAGAACATGTTTAAGAAAAACCAGCACTACAAATATGTTTTCCCACCTCACTTTGAACAGAAGACCAACATTTGCCAAGCACAAAACCTGACATCCGCAAAGGCGGGTAAACTAAGAAGGGAGTACAACAGATCACCAGTGGGAACAAAGCCAAAAGTCCCTGCAGAATCCTGAAAATAGACTTCTCACATAGGGACACCTCATTGCCACCTCATCTGAATTGGTTGTGTGATATTCACAAATGTCAGTAGTTATACCTGGAACTATGTATTTGTTTGGTTTTCTTTTTTGATGTATATCTATATAAGATAGGCAGGATGAGCAGTCCCAAGGTGACAGCAACGGACTGATGGTTGCGGGGCCTGGGGTGGGGGTGGGGCATGAGAGAAGAGGAGGGTGGGAGAGGATGGTGGTGAGCCAATAATGTCAAGGGCCGAGAAATAGCAAGGGACCTGAAATTGAAGGCAAGGAGAGGGTATCATGCTGGGTGGTACTTGACCAATTGCAATGCATCCAGAGTAATTTTTGAGAGGCAAACGATGGGTGAATATGATAGTGGGGCTTGAGGAAAGCAAAAAGAAATAGAGGAAAGAAATAGGAAGTAAAAAGAATGTACATAGGTATAAATATAGATATGCAAATATATAAAGATGTGTGTATTTATCTGTGCGTATACATATGTATGTGTGTATATATGTGTGTGTGTATATATATACAATAAGGAAGTAGATGAACGCTGGGCCTCTATTTAAATCTTATCTCAGTACAAGAAGTATTTGTTCTAATACTGTGGCAAGGTATCACCTCCCCCACACATTGCTGAAGACAAAATGGGTGCACAAGCAAGTGTAATGAAGAAAGCTGATGCTGTCCACTATTAAAAAATATAGTGCCTTGGGCCCTAAAGGCTTGAAGTTAAGCAAGCGGCCATCTATCAGGGAAATAACCAAGCCCACATGTGAGAAACACACCAGACTGTGTACTCATGAGATGTCAACAGGAACAAGTATCTGGAATTCAAAAACAAGTAATCAAATTGACGTGAAGGAGAGCAGACAAAGTGGAGACCCAAATCCCACAGGTAAGATAATTAGACAGTCCCTCACAGATAGGCCACATCGAAGGGATGATATATCCAGGGTGCAGTATAGGACTGATGAAACACATAACTAATCCTCTAGTTCTTTAATATCTCCTTCCCCCACTATTATGGCCTTAGTTTTGCCTCACTAATTTTGCTAGACCTTCGTATGTACACTTATACAATCAAGATCTTTTGATGCATGAATTCCAAGACAGGTAAACCCTTCAGAAACAGTAATGGGAGTAAAGATTCCCTGAGGGCATGGAAAAGGGGAGGAGAGGGAACTGATAGCAATGACAAATGTATAAACCCACTCGATGGGGGGAGGGGGGTGAGAGGGAATAACAGAATTCCAGGCGATTGGATACATTGGAAGGTGTAAAATATGGCAATAAAAATAATATAATATATTAAGGGTCCATGGGGGTGGTAAGGTGGGGGGGGGGGATAAAGGGAAGCTGATTTCAAAGAGTTCAAGAAAATGTATCAAAAACAATGGTGATAGCAATTGTACAATTATGCCTGATCTAATGAAACTATGGATTGTAATAATATCTGTAGGAGATCTAAATAAAACAGCTGCTTTTCTTTAAGCGATTGGAAAAATAATTTTTAAAAAGGGATTGGAGGAATACTTATTAACCTGCGATATGCAGATGACACAACCTTGCTTGCCGAAAGTAAAGAGGACTTGAAACCCTTTGTAATGAAGATCAAGAATTGAAGGATTCAGTATGAATTACAATTCAATGTAAAGCAGATCAGAATCCTCACAACTGGACAAGTAGGAAACATCATGATAAATGGAGAAAACTTTGAAGTTCTTAAGGATGTTGTTTTGTATGAAGTCAGTTCTCTTGGATTAGATCAATTCTCATAGAATAATCAATTCTCAAGTAGCAGCAGTTCAAAGATCAAACAGTGCAATGCATTGGATGAGTGTATTGAACAAGACCTCGTTACAGCGTTGAAAAGCAATGATGTTACTTTGAATATATAAATATGTTTTTTTCAATTTTCCCAAAACTGAAAAGTCAATGATTTGAACTCACTAATGGCTCTGTGGGAGAAAATGAGTCAGTCTGCTTCCATCAATATTTACAACCTCAGATACACTATGGAGAAGTTACATTCTGTCCCAGAATTAAATCACTGTGTGTAGATCTAGATGAGAGTGAATCAAAAAGTATTGCTACTAGGGCTCCACCTCACACATGGATAGGTTTATTCCCCCAAAAAGTATGTTTCAACATGTATTTGCAATCAGTGGATGGCTTCAAATAAGTTCTTTCAATGGTACACTTAGCTTGGTTTAATTAGGGAAACTTAAAAAAAAAAGTCCAATCAAAACAGTAACTCCTGAGGGGATATATTGAGCCAGTTCAATCCAAGGCAGAGATATTCGCTAAGAAGGTTATATTAACTGCAGTTTGGGTATGACAAAGGGAAAATCTTAATAGATTTTCTTAAAGAATGACACGGAATGATCAGAGGAGCTTACTAGGAAAATATTTTAAGAAATTGAAACACATATTAGTGAGCAAAGCCAGGAAGGTCAGGTTCAGAATTTTTACCATCACAATAATTGATCTGTTCTCTCTTCAAGGACAGCAAGAGTTACCCTGTGAGGATCGCCTCTGGATGCTTTACCACACCTATAGTTTGTCTCGTTAGACTTAATGTTGTTCCCACAGCTCAAACGCTATTTCCAAGGAACATAATTTGAGTCCCTCAAGGATGCCAAAAGTTCAATGGTGTGAATGGAAGGGCAAAGGATTCTTTGGGAAAGATATATATGAAATCATCACCTTCAGAAGAGTATAGTCTTAGATGGAAGATATGCCAAGAGGCAATAACTTCACATTTAATAGTTATATTTGCAAAAGGATTATGTGATATTTATAACAATACTTTTGACATATCCTCATATATATACTTGTCCAATAATAAAGATAAAATTTAATGAAGCAGTATATCTGAAAATTACAATTTAGGTAACTACTAAATTGTACTATTGAGTCAGCTCTGACTCATCGGGACCCTCTGCACAACAGAACGAAACACTACTTGGTCCTGTGACATCCTCACAATTGTTCTTATGCCTGAGCCCGAAAATAGACTTCTGACATGGGAACAGCCCGTGGCACCTCATCTGAACTGTGTCTTAATTAAATTGAATTTTAAATATGTTATTGACACTCAGCAAAATATTTCACATATGAACTAAAATTTTCACTCCGCATGCTCTTTCTCCAATGGAGAGCATACTCCCTCGCTGTCTTAAGCGTTGTTTCAATCATTGTTAAAACTACAAGTGTTCCCGTAGAATGATGCCGTTGAACTCACTCAAGCTGTTTCTCCATTTGCACGTGGATTTTTGTTTACTTCATATGGCTTGTTAAAATATAGGCATATATGGCACCATAAGGCTTAGAAACACACATTAGAAACACACATGGCGCCTGAAGTACCAGCCTTCCAAAACCCTAACAAACTCTGCCTTGAAGCAAATCTTTGTAATGGAGTTGGTATATGTTGGGTACTTACTGAATAACTAGCACTTTCTACAATGAATTTCCATGTAGAGAAAAATGTTTATTAAAGAATAATGAAAATGTGATCATTTGAAGATTACACGATTGTACGTTTTCGAACTTACACCAACAAAACACCTTTTGCAGGAGGGATCGCTGGCTGCTGATGTTGTTTCAGAGTTGCCAGCACTGGGTAGTCATGGAAAACAACCTGCTTTAATGGGGCTTTCATTATTTTATGTTCTCTGCCGACGCTGTACTCAGCCTTTCCTGCACCTGGAGCAGATGCCCCTCACTCCCCATCTGCAGTAGGAAATAGCTGTTTGCAAGGTCATGATCATCGCCTCTGGAGTAGGGAATATGTTTCTTTCTTCTACAAAATATTAAAGCACTGTTGAAAGCTCCCTTCGGGGAGAAGAATCCGTTTTATGACACTCTGTGGCTTTTCCACCAAGTGTTCATGTGAAACCACTTCGCCTCTGACTCGCCAAAAACAATGTAAGTGTGCCAGAGAGAAAGGGTGCTCCGTCGCCTTTTCGATGGCCAGGTTTTGCAAATAGATCGCCAGATCTTTCTTCCCAGATGCCGCTGGGTGGACTTAAATGTCTAATCTTTTGTTTAGCCACAGAATGAGTTAAAGTGTTGTACTGCCCAGGGACTCCCATGTGAAACTATCTGGCCTTATTTAGCAATTGCCAACAGGAGTCTCAGAAACCAGCAGACGCAATTCTACCTGTTCTAAAAGGGTGCTATGTGTCAGACCGGAATTGATGGCAGTGAGTTTGGTTGTTTGGTTTTGGTTTTGCTTTATGGAACCGCCAGGTAGGTGATTCAAACCCACCGTCTGTTCCCTTGAACGATAAGGCTGTCCTTTCAAGCAATCATCCACAACCTCACAAACGCAAGGGAACAGCTCGGGCCTACACTGCTACCATGAGTCAGACCATCAATGGCCGTGAAGTGGGGTGGGGATGCTGACATGACTGCTTTCAGTTTGTTTGTGTCATTTTAGTGCTGTGTCCAAGTTGCTACAGAGACTGCATGGCTACATGAGACCATGAGTGGGATCATGAATATCAGGTGGCACAGCCAACTTAAATATCCATGTGACCTGAGGACCGTTCAAACAAGTGTCTGTTCAGGAAGGGCTGCCATTAGCTTCCCAGTTGTCTCTACCACTGGACTGGCATAGCCTGGAAAATAGCAACCAGGCCCTCATTCCATTAGCCACTTTATAGTTATTGGTTTATATCCCCCTGTGCTCCATTAACTTAAAAATTCAAGTTTGTCATTTCCTAATGCCTGCCACAGTGTCTGGCATATTTGTTTTTGTTTTATTGCCCTTGTTTTTTTGGTTGTTGGTTTTTAAACTCTCAGGTGAGTTGCCTTGAATATGTCACTGCAAACCCTTATTGCATATTCAGGTAAATCTTTTATGAGAAAAAGTATGACTGTGTGATTAATGTTAGTTTTCACAACTTTGATCAGCTTGGTTCCATCACAATTCAACTACAAGTTATTTTGAGATGATATTCTTATTGGAAGACTTTTATAATAGATCAAAAGGGGGGGCACTAAGGTACTTATTACAGAGGTGACTGCTAGGAAGCAATGCTCACTCCTAAGATTGGAAAAACAAAGAAAAGAAGCTGAAATTACTAATCTCTAACATTTGTGAGGGCTGGACAAATCCGAGAAGTGAGTGCTGGAACTAGGCGGAGATTCAGCTTGCGCTGTGAGTGTGGAGGACACTTCAAACGGAGTGACCTGCTAAAGGTAGAACGAGTGGCTACTGCAGGGTGAAGAAGAGTGGGTTCACTTTGACAGGAAAAGGAACCGGTGGAAGGGGGCAAGTCTCTTCCCCTGGCTCCAATATTCCAGCCACCATTGAAGAGAAGATTCATACTTCAATAATAATTTGCTTACTCAAAAAAGGGCTTCTGTCGTTAAGTGGCACACGTACGGCATCTCTATTGCTCTACGTGCGGAATCGACATCAAGAGATTTCGGAAGCGTAATTTTTGCTACCTGGGCTGCTAGTGATCGTTGGTCCTGGCGCCCTAAAAAAAGAAAATAAATAATTTGCTTACTCTATATGTCCCCTTTATAAGCCAATAAATTCTATTACTGTTTGGTCTCCATTAAATCCCTAATTCCTGGCATACAGCAAGGACGAATTGGACAAAATGAATGAAACTTCCACATGTATCCAATCTTCCTGGAAATTGGAGGTGTTGAAGAGGTAACGAAATGCTCCGCTCTAGAGAGAGTTAAGAGACATAGGAAACAACAGTCTAATTCTAGAGGATGACCCACAGGGTGTTGGGAATTATGTGCTGGTGTAATCATTAATTTATTCTAGACTTTACTATAACAGCATTTTACTTACATATTTTCTCCATTTTCTTTAAAATACTCCCATGTGCAACACAAAACTTAACTTTTCAAAAAGAAAATTTCATAAGATTCACAATCAGTCTCATTACATACAAAATAGATTCTGACCACGCTCCTTCTCTGATTTATAAATTCCATGAGCAAGTTCACTTGTAGGCTTGTTATTGGTAGTGTATGGAAATGCAGACTAAATACCAGGGCTTATTTCTAACACCCCTATCTTAAAATCCCATCACTACCATACTAGGGGTCCTTGAGCTCATTTCCGCCCATGGTAATGCCATGGCAGAACTTTATTCCATGAGTCTCCTGGCTGATATTTTTAAACTATATTTCCAGAGCGTTCCAGCCTTTAAATTAACAGAACAAATCTTTTATATTTGCACTACCCGGGAACTCCAAAATCTCACCAGCGTCTTCCAGCTCTACTTCTTAACAGAACCTTCTTTTTTAATGTCACTATGTCACCTTCACGTGCAGAGAGGGCACAAAGGGTTACATACTAGGCTGCCAACTGCCAGCTCAGCAGTTCTAACCCAGCTGCTACTCCCTAAGAGAAAGGTGAGTCTTGGAAACCTAAGGACAGCTCTCCTCTGTCCTAAGAGGCCACTATGAGTCAGAATTGACTTCATGATGGTAGGTATCATTTGGTTGTGTTGGTATACGACCTTCACCTCTAGATTCTACCTTTAGATGTAATCTAAAAACAAGAGCGTTTACTTTTTTAATTGATGAGTATTTCATAGAGAATAATATATTTGTGTGGGTATGAAGACAATAACAAGGACAGAATCGAAGAAGGCCAGGTATTGAATCATGTGGATTGGAATATATGGTTTACATGCATTTTTTCTTTACATGCTTTGTTTGAAATAAATGATTTACATGCACTATACACAAATACACAATTGATATATGTGTGTGTGTGTATATATATATGAATGGTTTTTGTGTGTATACATAGTATAAATAATTGTGTGTGTATGTGTGTATATATATGTACAAAAAAACAGAATCGCACTGGGCAGAGCAGAGCTTTCCTAGTACGCATCTCTCCTGCTAGACAAGCATCCCGCAACCCGCTCTGAGTTAGTGCACCCAGTGACATTACTTAGGAGTTTCTCTCTCATCACAGTGAATTTTTTCATAAAAACAATTTCACTCAAACCTCCTTTTTGGTTTTATTTTTTGTGATAGCTGATTTAAGAGAACAGTGTGGGGCTCTGAATATTTTTTCCTGCTCAGGAAACGTCCCACAGAAGCTGTTGTGATGCTGAGCATAGCTTACAAGACAGCCTATGGGAAAAATTTGAGTGTCTGAGTGGTTTTCTCACATTGATGACAAACCCTGTTCTGGAGGCCCGTCAGCTTCCTGAATGGATGAAAATGTCTACTACTTGTGCACTTGGAGTTCATTTCAACAGGTCAGACTGTTAATCAAGCTTTCGATTTAGAGGTTCTGGGAAGGTTCTATAACAGTGTGTGACATAAAAGGCCTGCTTAGTGGCAGACAGGGGACTGGTTTTGCCACCACACAATGGACCTGCTTACACAGCCATCTCAGTGCACCTGTTTTGGGCAAAAAACAGCATGCCTCTTGCCCTACCCACGTTACTCGCCTGACCTCACTTTGTGCAACTTCTTTTGGCTTCTGTGAACGCAGTGGGACATGAGAGGACAGTGACTCGCAACTGAGACGAGGTGCAGAGTAAAACCAGGGAGGGTCTCTCAGCCATCCAAAAAGATAAGTTCAGAAAATGTTTCCGAGAATGGAGTAGCAGATTTGAAAAATGTATTAGGTGTGATGGAGAGCACTTTGAAAGTAATAGGTTGTTTTGAAAGACTAAATTAAATACATAGCTTTTGGGGAAAATCCATTGTGGGGTTACCTTTATATACCATTAAGCCCATTTCTCCCAATATACTGAAGAGAAAAGAAGAAAATCAAATAACACAATACAGTTAGAAAATCTTGTCTTATTCAAAGATCAGCTAAATAGATAATATAGGAAAATATGAATAAAATTTAGGATATTTGAAGTACAAAAGGAGACTTAATAATAAGTGACACATTTTTTTAAGTAAATTTGGTCAAATTTCCAATTGGCCCACTTTAATTTTATTCTTGTTTCACCCCAAGTAATAATTTCCTTGAATAAATCAAAACGTGTTTTTAAAAAGAGACATGTAAAACATAAAAAAATCAATAAACATAATTTGAAATTTGCATGCTGTTTGACAAGAAATTGCAGTGCATTTGATTGTGCTCAACATTCATTGATATTATTTGGTCCATTAGCAGGTAGTAATAAAATACGGTTATGGGTTCTAATACCTGTTGCAAAGACTACAGAACTCATCATAATTAAAAGGTTTACCAATGAATTTAACAAGTTGTAATGCCAGTGAGAAATACTCAGACATGCATTGTTTATCAGGGAATGCTACTACATGCCCCAACGGGCATCCCACTCTGCTGTAAGCCTCAACCGAAAGACATTCAGTTCAAGCTCTGCGTAAACTTAGGTCCATGCACGAGTGCTCAGAGGCCCCCCACTCCACAAGCCAGTCTCCTGCACAAAAGCACTCAGCTTTACTTGGGAAGTCCATTACTCTTCCCATGCTCTGGCTCCTGATTCTATCACTGCTTCTCTGATGCTATAGGTAGCTGCTTTCTGGAACTAAGAGACTCACAGCACAGGCATCTCAGATGCAGGTGAGGACTCTGCTCTTGGCTCTTACTGACAATCAGAAGATCCCTGTTTCATGCCAATGAATCCTGTTAAACATTACCTGCAAGTGAATTCTATACTGTCTTCCCTTGACCCTCTTCCCAGACCCATGCAGGGAAAGGTGATTTTTGTTGGAGTTAGAGATTTTAGCTATAATGGCCACATTAAATAATTCATTGCCCCTGTAACTTTCTCAAAATTTCTCTTTAGTTATGATAAAAAGAAACTCTTATACACAATTTTAAAAGATGGATAAATAGCCGATATATTGAAGAAACCATTATACTATACCCAAATTTACTCTTCAATAGTTCCACCTAGGCTTTGGTCATTTATGGATATTAGTTGATAAATGTGTTGGGGAGGGGGAGGTATGTGTGTGTGAGAGAGACAGAGAGAGAGAATGTTATGGCTAAGCTACCTCTAAGGAAGTGAGCTATTTCTATGGAAGGGAAAGCCATTTAATTCCTAGAAAAACTTTGAAGTATAGAGTAAGATTTAATAAGTGTGTTAAATATAAATCAGTTTTGAGAATACAGATATTTGAAATGAACCACAAAGAAAATGTAAAAGATTTTCTCCAGTTTAATATTTCTGTTAAGAAAATTTATTATTTATGAAATAGCCAATTCTTAGTAATTTTCAAGCATTTTTCAGTCATCTTTAAACCACAGAAGGCTTATAGTACTTGTTTTAGGAAATTGTGTATGCTGAGAAAGCAGAGCTTAATGGGATTACCCAAAAAATGAATCGTGGCATTTATGTCTGCTTGTTTATTCTGTGTGACCACTAGCTAAACAATAAAGTCTCCACTCTGCTTTGACTTTCATCATATTTAGAGAAGCTCCTCTTAACTCCACATTCCTTTTTGACCAAATTAGAAGTTTAGAAAATAAACAAAGATCAATAAAAATCTAATTAAATTATAATCTGCATTATTTACCAAGATGAGTAAATCCAAGAGAATACCAAATATGTTAATCACAGAAAACCAGTGAAATTGCTTCTTCATTCCTTCAATTTGGCTATGTTATTTCCACATCGACACAGCACACATTGGGGTAGAGTGTTGGCAACGTTCTGATGCAACTGCAAGGAGCATATACCCAACAGAGAGCAGTCACTCCAGAAAGACTGCCTAGTGTTGTGTGGAGAATCCTGAGGCAAGCCTGCTGAAGTAAGTGTATGGCTGAGAGTACACAAATCAATGGTGTACTGGGGTCTGCAATTATTATGAGACAAACAGGTGTTTTAATTTATGATGCTCATCTCTGTGATAATTTTTGGCAAGCCTGGGATTTGAACCAAGAACTCTGGCCCACGTGGAGACGTGCATCTGCTATGTCCAGCAAAAGCCTGCTCATTACTCCTGTGGAAAACTGGCAAATGAAGAGAACTCAATTGAGGGTTTGGATACCTGCAGCAACACCTGTTTCTAGTCCAAACCCTCTAAACCAATTAGAAAGTTATTTTCTGCAGCCAATTAAGAATGTCTGCTGTACCCAAGGGGAAGACGGGTTATTCACTTCATGGAAACAGCATTTAAAGAGTGATGTGGTCATGTTGCCACTGTGCAATCAGAATATCTCATCTTTGATACTATGCATGCCTAAATATCATCCTGTTTCTAGCATTCAGAAAGAGAATGCTAGCCACACTCATGAGACAGGTGATACTGAAGAAACTAGCCAGTAGGGCACGTGGAGGCCAAGGGATGGCAAAATAAAGAAAATGCAGCTTTTCAGGCGCAATGCCAATCTTAATGGGGACCAAGAGCTGCATGTGACTACAGCTGAAGACACATAAAAAACACACTGATGCTTAATAAAAGTGGCAACAAAATTTCCAGATAGGCAGATCACAGATCTTACCTGGCAGCTCTCCATTCTCTGCTGGTGTTAGATAGCAAGTAAAGAGCATGGTTTCTTCCGCCATCTTGTCTGACTTTGAGGAAGTTTTTCCCACAACTAGGCCTCCATTATTTTGACTGACAATCCAAATTAGGTCAATATACACAATCAACCCTACTGTATTTACTGAATTAACTGACTACCCTTTCTATCAGCCCGCAACAGTTGTGCTTCTAAATAATATAAAACCTCTATGGTAGAGAAAAAGGCAATCTGGGCCATATTTTTAAACAAATCAGATTTTAATACATTCTATTATATGGAACACATAACTAATCTGAGAGGCAGTATCCTAAATGCCAAAAATCCCAAACTTTCTCTATATTGAAATCTTTAATGATCTTTAAAAAAAAACCTACTGAGGTTAGCCTCCAAGCGAACCTAGATATTTGGATTTAATTGTTACCGAGTACAACTCAGGCAGCCAGGTGTTTGGAAACTCTTCAGATTCACTTGCAGCACGATGCCACGCTAGGCAGACATAATATCTAGACCTTCCACATCCAAGACACCAGGAATGCCATGAAGCAGAGATTGCAGATGATAACACTGGATTACAGAGAGAAGGATGAAGAAGTAGATTGAACAGCCACTAGGAAAAGAAGCAGCTCCGTGAGGTGAGGCAGAAGGGTGAATTGTTGATTTCCTAGACGTAGCACAGACAGGTTGAGTTTTTCGGAGGTGGCGTTCAATTCTGACACTAGCCTGGCACTTCTATGGCTGGCAACAAGAAAAGTGAGTTCATCCCTAGTTTGTTCACCATCCGGAGTACCAGCAGAGTGGTAAGCCCCCACCTTTACCTACCCAGCTGTAAGTTACCTGTCCTCACTCGCCAGTAGTACAGCTTCTCTGCCTGAGTTCAGAGACTCACCTCCATGAACCAGGCACCCAGTGCACTACTGCCCAGGCTGGAAGTACGAGATCTATTCATCCTCATATCAGCAGAACAGGCAGGGTGTAGCCATCCATAAAGAGACAGGAATTCCTTCCAGAACCAAACACCTTGTGTCTGCCTGCCTTCTGTGCCAGAAATAATCCCCCCTCCCCCGCCCACCTATATACAAGAACTCTTACCTCAACCACGATTGGAGCTGGCATGAACTACTTTCAGATCAGGTGCGCTGGCCCCAAACACCATACAAGCCTGAGGGCAGTTCCCATGGCCCACCCGTTCTCAGACCACCCTGTGAGCTCCTTAGCAGGCACCGGGTGCCAAGCCGCATCAGGCGCTCTGCCCTACCTACCGGTTTCCTTTCTTTGTTTTATTTGTTTGCTTGTTCTTCTCTTTCTCGCTCCTTGTTTTCTTATTTTATGCTTTTACTTATCTGCTTTCCTTTTTCTTTGTTTTCATCTGTTTACCTTTCTTTTATCCCTTCCCTTGATTCTTTCCCTTAGTTTCTTTCTCTACTATTATCTGTATCTTTTCTCCCCCATACACATTACTGATTGCATTTGTCTTTTTCTTATTTCAAATTCTTTCTCTACCTTTGTTTTAATGTCCTTTTCTTATTTCTTTTCTTTGGAGTAACTAAATTGTTTTCCTTAATGTTTGCCTGCTTTCTTTAGCTATTTTTTAAACTGTTCATCTTGGCTCTTGTTTGTTTTTATTTTATTCTCTCCCTTTTGTCCCCCTTGTCTTAAGCAGGCCCATACGGCCCATCCATACCCATACTTTCTGTGAGCACCTCCACTCCACGAGGATCATTCACCACTGCACCCATCTGATCATCCATAGACAGCAACCAAAATGACCCTCGATTGTGCTATACAAAGAACGAACAGAGTACTGCACACTGACACTCTCTCTTACGCTGAGACAGGCAGGCGATGAGTGGCCAGCAGCATAAAATCATAAATGAAATACAAATACACCGCAATGCCTCTAAGATCATAGAGAAATTCTGTTTACAGAAAAAACAAGTCAGAGTGCTTAAACAGTTGATCAAAATACAGAGCCATCAGACCTATCTCAGAAATAAAAGGAATTGGAACTGCTTGATAGGAATTCAGAAAAGCAATGGTACTCAATTCACCAATTAATTGAGAGAAAGATCAAGAAGCTGTAGACAAAATCGAGATAAACACAGAAAAAACTTTAGAACAATTTATGAAAACATGACAAGAACAAACCAGAAAAATGATTAAAGCTTAGAAATTATACAAAAAACTAATTAAAATGCAAAACCTTGATACTACGATTTCAGAAATGGATACTATATTAAAAGAGCAAAGTGGTTGAATTAAATCAATGGAACAATTAATTTGTGAGCTTGAATAAATCTATCAATATTAATATCCTGGGGAAACAATTTGAAAAATAATAAAAAAACAAAGAAAGCCTAAGAAGTATGTGGATCCCTGAGAAGATAACATGGGGAGCACATCTGATTGCCTCTTGCTCCAAAGGCCATCTGCTATAAGGTAGAGCCAGCAGTGGACAACCTGAGATTGACATACAGCAATCTGACAGGGCCGCACCAAAGTCAACCCAAATACAGAATACCTAAAGTAAAAATCAAAAAACAGAAACCGTATCAGAACAAGCATAAAGAAACAGATATATTAAGTTGTGATCAACACATGTACAAAGTAAATTTACACCCTAGAACTTAAACATGATGAGTTATTCAAACACAACCAACTGTTATTAAGCTGGGAAAAATTAATAAGTTGCAAAAAGTGATGTCAAAAAGAAATAAATCTCAAAATTAAAAAGAGGGAAATCATAAAATTTAGGAAAAGTGAAAATAACAGCATTGAAGAAAGTGACAAGAGAATTTAAGAAAAAAATTAACTCAGCACAGAGGATGTGTAAAGAAACCAGTAATATGACAAAAAAACACAAACCAAAATGACAGCAACAAATTAATCTTATCAATTACTACACTGAATGTAAGTGGGTTAAAAGCACCAATACAGAGACAGAGCCGAATGGATGAGAAAACAGGACCCGTAAGCATGCTGTTTACAGAAGGAAACAGACTTTAAAGACAAAGACAAGCTAAAATTCAAATTATGATTATCTATGTATATTTCAAGCAAGTTATACTCATAAAAGATCAAGGATGACAATATTAATTTCTGATAAAATAGACTCCAAGGCAAATTTAACAAAAAAGATATAGAAGAACATTATATAATTATCAAAGGATCAATTGAACAAGAGGACATAACCATAATAAATATCAATGCATTCAATGAAAGAACTTCAAAAAACATGAATTTTACAGAAATGAAGTGAGAAATAGATAACTCTGGAATAATAATAGGCATTTTGATAAACTACTTTTTCACTGAAGAAAATAGTTCATCAAAGTGCCTTTTATTATTACAGAGTTAAAAACTAGAAAACAACTGATTAATAGAAGAAATGAAAATTAAAAATTCCTTAATTCAACCTAGAAGAATTACACAACATATCAAAACCTTCCACGCATAGGAAAGCGGTGCTCCAAGAACCATTTATAACAATAAATGGATGCATTAAAAAAGAAGAAAGAGCCAGAAAACTTCACAAAAATTCAGAAGAACTAAACAATGCACTCAACCCACTTGACCTCATAAGTATATTCATAGCACCCTACCCAACAGAAGCACAACATACATCATTTTACAGTGCACATGGAACTTAATTCAGAATAGACTATATGTTAGACCACAAAGCAAACCTCGATGAATTTTAATACATCATTATAACATAGATAAGAATTGAAATGGATAATGTCACAAGAGAAACAAAGAAATAAAAAGGATAATAAAAGAAAAGATGAAGAATGATACTTCAACAAAACCTAGAAGAAATGATCAAATTTTTAAAACACACTAAACACCGAAACTAGCATGACCTGATGTAAAAAACTTGAACAGTCCCATTAAAAAAAGAATAAATTGATCAGGTTATTATAAAATTTCCAACCCAAAAAAGCCCAGAACCAGACGGCTTCATAGGTGAATTCAACCAGACATGCAGAGAAGGCTGGACACCAATTGTACTAGAAAAAATACTGAGTTCATTTTATGAAGCAAGTATAACAAAAAATGAAACCAATAACATCAATACTACCCAATGCAATCTGTAGGTGTAATGCAATCCCAATTCACATTAGAGTATCATTCTTTAGAGAGGTAGGGAACCAATTTTGTATGGACAGGAAAGAGACTGAAGACAAGCAAAGCACTACTAAAGAACAATGAAGTAGGAGGTCTATCACTTCCTGATCTCAAAACAAACTATTCAGCCATGATAGTCAAAACTTCACAGTAGTGATATACTGGTAACAGAATGTAACAGGTCAATGTGACAGATTGAGAATCCAGAAGTAAATCCCAGATAGCTGATCTTTGACAAAGAACTGAAACACATTAAATTGCAGCTAGATAATTTCTTACAAATGATACTGATAAAATTGAATATATATTTGCAGAAAATTGAAATAACAATAGTATCTCACACCATTAAAAAATGAACTCAGGATGATCAAAAACCTAAGTGTACAGTCTAAAACTATAAAAATCATCAAAGGGGAAAAAATAAGGATGCACTAAGGGCCCTAATTTATAGCAATAAACACATAAAACATAATGAAGAACACAAATTAGATGACTGGAATCTCCTAAAAATTAAACACTATGATCATCCAAAGATTTCACGAAAACATTGAAAATAGAACTCACAAATTGGAGAGAATGGGCTGTAAATCAAGGAACTAATCCCAAAAATTATTTTTAAATGTCCATACAAAACCAAGAAAAGACAATAACCAAATTAAAAATGGGAAGAGAACATGAACAGACACTTCATCAAAGAACAAATGAGATAGCCAACAAACATGAAGATATGCTAGTGATCATAGACCATTTGAGAGATAAAAAAGAACAATATTACTTAATCCTAGCATTAATAGCAACATTCCAGAAAATAGGAAACAACAAATTCTGGGACGGGTGCCAATTGATCAGAACCATTATACATCGCTGGCAAGACTGTAAAATGCTGCAACCACTATGGAAAGACGGATGGCACTTCCTGCAGGAATTAGGAATAGAAATACCATATGTGATAGGCAGGTTTATTGTGCCAGCCTGAGCAATGAACACATGTGGGATTAATTGAAGGGCGGAGAGATAAATGGCTCGGCGAGCCTCGCCTTTCTTGTCTCTCGCTCTTTGATCATCGGACCAGTGTGTAGCTGCCTTAGCTTGTTCTCTGCCTCAATTTGCAAGCTACACTACCTGTGGGACACCTAACCTGTGGACTGTTTCGCTGTAGTTTGAGCTTCCTTCAAGACCTGCTTCACCACACTACTGGAGTATACATTGCTTTGAGAACCCTGTCTAGCATACCATACGATCTAGCAGTCACTCTACTTGGTATATGTCCTAGAGAAATAAAAGACATGGCATCAATATATAGGGTGTGTGTGTGTGTGTGTAGATGGATAGATATGGATATATTCACACTCATGTTCATATAAGCATTAACCACAATAGGAAAACTATGGAAACAACTTTTATGTTTATTGGTAGAAATAAAAGTTACATAAACTGTGATATGTCAACACACAAAATATTGCACAATGCTAAAGAAGAATGATCCACTCATAATACAGATGAACCTGGACTATATTATGGTGAGTGAAACCAGGTAGTCACAAAAGAATAAACATTGTGTAATGGCACTATTATAGAAAGTCACTGAAAGGTTTTCACTCTGGAGCAACGTTCTTTGGTGGTTACCAAAAATAAAATGTGGAAGAAAGAAGGGAGGGAAAACATGGACTAAAAGGTAGACAAATGTTAACTTGGATGAGGAATAAAGTAATATGAAATAAGGAAGAGGTTAAGGAAAACTGATAGAGCTAGGGAAAGAGACTGGGAGATTTGCCAGAGTTAAAGGGCAAGTGGAATATAACCACTATATATAGATATGTGTGTATGGCATTTATGTGATGTGTATGTGACATATACACATATATGTCATTTATGTATATGCCAGAGGATATATATATATGTATATATATATATATATGTATGCATGTACCTTTGCTGGAAATAATATCCATCAATGTGGTGGCCTGTACATGTGGAAAAGATATGAACATTGTTGCACATAACTAAAGAGAGAATGAGTCCCTGACCTGAGGTCTCTGAACCATCACCTTGGAGGACACCAAGGTCAGTTTGTATAGCTTAATTCTTGAAGATATTATTCTATATCCTAATGTAGTAAGAAGTGACTGGAGTCTTAAAGGCTCTTGAGTATCCATCTAAGGCACAACGATTGATCTCTTCCCATCCAGAAGAAAGAAAGATGATGAGAGACAGCATGAGGAAAATTGAAAGACACATAGAAGAAATCAGTGCAGTGGACTAATGGACCACACAGACATCAGTCTCCACAACACTGAGTCCAGAAGAACTAGAAAGTGCCTGGCTACTATTACCACCTACTCTAAAAAGGATCACATTGGAAGGTCTCAGATAAATGAGAAGAAAATATGGAAGAGAATTCAAAAATCATAGAATATACCAAGTTTATTGGTAAGACAGATACTGATGAAACTCCATAACTATGGCTCTTAGTTCCCCATCATGTCTATCACTGAGTTCACCCCTGTATTAGAATGAACAGCCCTGAAGATCAAAAGGGCAGTCTTTACCCGAGGACAGAGATCTATGGAACGAGGAATGGGCACAGGAAACCCTGAGAGGAAGTGGGATAACAAAGGCAATTGAGGGAATTTAAATGAATGAATTGAGAAGGGGGAGATGTACAGATTATTAAATGCAGAACTCAGAAGGTACTCTGAAAAAATTTCCCCTAAATCACATTAAACAGTTTACAAAATTTAAAAATCACACTCTTAGTGATTTAAATATGCAGCTAATTTTGAGAACTATTTCATAGTGACTAAGCCAACTGCCCAAGTTAGAAACAGCTTTTCCACTTAACTAAGGGTGTGGCTTTAGAAAGTTCGTTTCACTCCCTAATACTCATATCGAAAGCGATTATTATTGGGAATTTATACAAGTAAAAGATACAGGAGGGTGCCTAGTGAGCAATCAATAAGTGTTACTTCAAAGAGTGGATCACTTAAAAATAGTATTTTTAAGAACTAGTCCAAAGAATACAAGCTTGTTATTTTTGTTCTCATCAAATTCTTATAACAGTTCCATTCATTAGAAATGCGCTTACTAAACAATGTGTTTAGCAACAAATTCCTGTGCACGTACTAGTTTGAAACGGTACAAGTCCATTAGCTTGCAGTGCTTCAAATCAGAAGGCAAACCCGGTTCTTGCTAGGCAAGGCGGCAGCAGCGCGCCTCCCTGGAGGGGTTAGAGAGAAACGGTTGCGTTGCTTTTCCCAGCATGTCGAGGCCACCCACATCCCTTGGCTCATAACCCCATCTACCTTTAAAAGCAGTGATGTCACAGTCTCTGACCCTTCTTCCATAAGATCCCTATTCCAGATCTCAGCTGGGAAAGCTTCTCTGCTTTTAAAGACTCCTGTGGTTAGATGGGGCCCACTCAAGTGATCCAGGATAAGCTTCCCATCCCAACATTTGCAACCTCAAACACATCTGCAAAGTCCAGTTTTCCATGTTGGTTGACATGTTCCCAAATTCCAGGGATTAGAGTGTGGCTGTCTTTGGTGGGTCATGATGCTTTCCCGCCAATTAGTGTGGCTTAGTATCATATTCTCTTTAAACCTTCTCTTGGATGAATAACACTCCTCGAGTCCTGAAAATCCAGTTGACACTTCTGGTTTTGCAAAATAGACTTCATTCAAGTCTTAAAATTTGAACCAATTGCTTTCACTTACACTAATTAAATAAACTAATCCTAGGTACAGACAAAAGTGATTCTATGCTACATTTTTAACTTCTTTATAGTTTCTTCATAAGATTTCAATATGAAAAATTTACCCAGTTATCTCTGTAGTTTTTTTTAATCACCAGATATCTTTTCATTACAATAGCACTTTACTTTTCCAGCTTTCACACACCCACCAAAGACCTACTTGAACAAAAGTAAGTAATGAGATCCCACTCGGCCTGGTCATGTTCCCAGACACCATTCACACCTCTCTGGATAATCCATCATTTCTCTGTAGCACCAATTGACCCTGAAAAGTCTGGGCAAACTTCCAGAAACCTGTGAACTAGCCCACATATTCTAATCTAAACTGAAAAGGGTTGCTTGCACAAATATCTTCATGCTTAGCCAGCTCCTCCAACTGAAAACACATGTTTTCATCTCTCCTCGGTGATCCTACCCAGAAAGGCCAGACTGACTGACCACACAGGCTTCAGAGTAGCCACACATTGACATCCACAGCCTTCTTTATCCCATGACTCAGACTTCTTAGAACCACTCATACCCTCCTTTCCTCTTCCCCTGCCTCTCCCCTCTTCTATCTACAAAGTGATTTATAGCAACCCATCGTTCCTCCACTCCTAGAAGTGACGCATTTGGGAGCGAGGGTCCATGTAGGCTTGTAACGGCGGAGGAACAACTGGAAGATAAAGCTAGCTAGGCACACGGGGCCGGTGATGGAAGGCTTCGGATGCCACACTGAAGGGTTGATTCATTAAATGATAGGGAATCACCACAGGCTCCCGAATAGAAGAGTGACCGTGATGGGAGTGGTATTTTAGAAAGAACAATCAGACATTGCCATGTGTGATGACTTAGAAGAAATGACTTCGAAAACAGAAGAGAAGTAGGCTGAGAGATGACACCGAGAGCCTATGTCCAAGTTGATATGAGCTGCCAGGGTGACAACGCATGTGAAGCAGGAGCACGGTTAAATTCAAGATTTCAAAGGGAAAGACTCTATCCGGCCGGGGACGACTTTTATATGGGTGATAAATTTGAAGGCGCCTCCAAAGATGACTGTAAAAGGGGAAGATAAAGATGTAAGGAAATCGATGATGCTGGCCCAGGTCAGGAGAGTAGAAAGAAAATCTGGTTTGGAAGTTTGGATAATAAAGATGATCATGAACTATTAGTATGCAATAATTAAGGCTACTTCTGTTCTGCCTTTTTCAAATGCACTGTGGGAATTTTGCCAGGAGGGGCTAATCCCTGTGGCAGGACATCGTGCTTCGTAAAGCAGAGGGACCCTGAAAAAGAGGAAGGCCCTTCACAAGGTGGATTGACACCGTGGCTGCAACAAGGGGCTCAGACTTAAAAACCATTGCGAGGTTGGCCCAGGACCAGGCAGTGTTTGGTTCTGCTGTATGAGGTGTCACCATAAGCTGGATCTGATTCACCAGCACCTCACAACCACAAAATGGTATGCCTCGATTCAAAGCCATCCAGAGCATCCTGAGCTGGCTAAAACAAACCCAGCTGGTTGCCATTCCCCTCAAGACTCTGCTCCAATGACTCTGGCATCTCTCTAATCTGATCCCTCGCCAGTCCGCTCCTAGCTTCAAATATCTTCCAGTACTTCACAGGCATCATATGGGTTACTGTGCAGAGGGTTAGACCCGTAACTCCTGTGTGGCCGAGCATAAGAGTCATGATTCAAAGGAATAAGGGATGCCATTGTGTGAACAAAAGTCTTTGTTTTAAAGGTAAGGGAGGTGTCACCCTTTGTTCTGGAAGCAGAAGCTGTAAAGTACTGCAGCTTTCTGATTGCCGGCAACCAGCCTGCCATCCCCTGAAGGAAAGCGCTCTGAAAATGAGGCCAAACACAGGCACTCCAAACCAAGACATGGACCAAAACCACACAGCCTTTAAACTCGTGTAGCTAAAGCCTAAGTAGCTCCACATCTTAAATTCCCCGGTTATATGTATCAATTAAATACCCTCTTTTAGGTTTCAGTCACATTGAGCGCAGAGCCTTGACTATTCTATCACCTCAAGATCGTTTAACTGAATGAAGTGCTTCTACGCTTTGCCTAACATGTTCAGAACTCAAATATTGCTTTGTGTTATGAAACCCACAGAGGTTCACTATGAGTCAATGGCAGTGAGATATTGTCATAACCTAAGGATCCATCCCAATTTTCTAGACCAAAGGGCCCAGCACGTTATAGCTACTCATTAATGTTTGCTGCTGAATGTGTAAAGTTATAATGTGGTATACAAATGTAACGATTATAAATATGAACCTTGGACTTCAGTGAGACGCCATGTGATATCCTTTTAAGTATAGTTGATTGAACAGACATCTCACATAGTTAAAAGTACAATTTTGAGCCAAACAAGGGCATTCTGGAGAGTATGAGTTAGAACAATGGGAATAAATTAAAACATGTCAACACCCTAACATTAACCTCTGTACCATCCGGATATCCCACTGCAATAAAAATACTTGGATTTTTTTTTTTGCAAAGACATCCATTTAAATTAAAAGGAATGCAATAAAATTTAAAAGCTAGAAAGCAGATGGTAAAGAGGCAATTAACTAGTTGTTGTTGTTCTTAAGTACTTTCAAGTGGGTTTTAACTCTTAGTGACCCTGTGCACAACTAGATCATGCACCATCCTCACAATGATTGCTATGTTAGAAGCTACTGCCGCCACTGTCAGTCCATTTCATTGAGGGTCTTCACCTTTACCATTGACCCTCTACTTTATAAAGCATGATGTCCTTTCCGAGGGATTGGTCTCTCTTGATAACACGTCCAAAGTAAATGGGACAAAGTCTTGCCACCTTGCTTCAAAGGAGCATTCTGGTTGCACTTCTTCCAAAACATATTTGTTTGTTCTTCTGGCAGTCTATGGTATATCCAATATTTTTTCTCCCATGCAATAATTCAAATGCATTAATTAGCTTGCAGTCTTTCTATTCATTGTCCAATTTTCATAGGCATATGAGGCAATTGAAAACATCATGGCCTGGGGCAGACATATAGACGCACACTCAGGAAGTATATTCCGTGATGGTTACCAGGGTGGAGGGGGGAAATCACTTTCTAGACTTAGATGCTTGTTATTTTTTGGTAATGGAAAAGACAATACCCATGATGAGTATTGACTTTGGTAAGTCTGCACAACCTGACCAAAAACACAAGAATAAGGGGCAATTTAAGTATATGCTATAAGATAAACAATATGCTATAAGATAAACAATAACAGCCAAATATATGTACATTTACTTGTGTAGATATATGTGTGTATAGGAAGGTATATATGAGTACATGTTCATGAATGTATCTTTGGGCATATATATCAATATGCTTATGTGTGTGGCCTATATATCTATACCTGTATCTGTATCTATATCAATATCTATATCATCTATATCTATCTATATAAATATCCTAGCGGCCACAATTGCAGATACTTCCTAGATATAACCAAACACCACATAGGTTTAGTTTATTGGGTTAGTGCATTCTCTCAGTGAACAACACAGTCAATTGGCATGCTATAGTTCATGAAGATAATATTACACACCCTAGTTTGGTGAGTAGTTTGGGGTCTTAAAAGCTTCAGAGCAGCCATCTGAGATTCAACTATGGGTTGAACTCATATGGAGAAAAAAGAAAACCAAACCTAGACAATGAAAACGCTCACAGGACATACCACCTCCTCTATCCTGAGATAAGAAGTAGATTGCATTGACTACAACCACTGACAATTCAAATAAGGGACACAATAGAAGCTCTCAGGTGGAATACAAGAAAAGACAGAGTATATTTTAAATGTGGGCGGCAGGTTTACTGGATTAATAGAAATTAGAGGAACCCTAAAAGTATTGCCCTAAGATTCACATAGCACGTGGAGGGAAGCCCCTCCAGGAGGTCACTTTTCAGTCAAATATTAGATTGACCAAAAAAATAACAATATCCCTAGGGATCACTCTGGTCTTACGTCTTCCGATACAGATTGGTTTGTGCTTTTAGCAGTCCATGGTACTTTCAATATTCTTCTCCAGCACTAGAATGCAACTACATGAAGTCTACTCTGGTCTTCCTTTTCAATGTCCATCTTTTATAGACATGTGAGGCGATTGAAAATACCAAGGCTTGGGTCAAGAACACCTAAGTCCTAAAGTAACATCCTCGCTTTTCAGCACTTTAAAGAGGTCTTGTGCAGCAGATGTACCCAATGCATCATGTGATCACTTGACGGCTGCTTCCATAAGAATTGTGGAGTGAAGCAAGACAAAATCCTTGACAACTGTCATCTTTCCTCTGTTTATGATTCTACATATTAGTCAAGTTGTCAGGATTTGGAGTTTATGTATATTAAGTTGTAATTGATTCTGACAACTTCAATCCTTGATTTTCGTCAGCAAATGCCTCTAGTCCTCCTCATTCTCAGCAAGCTAGGCTGTGTCCTCTGCAGATAGAAGCTTATTAATAAGCCTTCTTCCCATCCTAACAACAGACTCTTGTTCACATAATCCAGGTCTCTGATCATTTGCTCAGCATACAGATGAAATAAATCTGGTGAGAGGAAAAAAGCTTAATGCGCACCTTTCCTGTTCTTAAGCCAGGGAGCGCTCCCTTTCTCTGTTCACACAACTCTCTCTTGATCCAAAGACAAGTTCCCCAAGAGAATTTCTGGAATTCCCATTCTTCTCAAGGTTATCCATAGTTTGTCATGATCTATGCTGTCAATGCCTTTGCTTAGTCAATGAAACACAAGTAAACATCTTTCTTGATTTCTATGCTTTCAGCCAGAGCTGGACACGTGCGAGATCAACAATGATATCCTTAATTCTACAACCTCTTCAGAATCTGTCCTGAACCTCTGGCCGCTCCCTGTCAATGTACTGCTGCAACTATTGCTAGGTGATCTTCAGCAAAATTTTACTTGCGTGTGTTATCAAAGATGTTGTGCTATAATGTGAGCATTCTGTTTGGTCACCTTTCTTTAGAATGGGTACAAATGTGATTTTTCTTCATCAGTTTGCCAAGTAGCTGTCTTCCATGCTTCCAGTGCTTCATCAGCTTGTTGAAACGTTTCAATTTCGATTCCCTCAATACCTTGTTTTTGGATAATGTTTTCCATGCAGTTTGAACTTGTTCCTTCAGCACTATTGGCTCTTGCTCAGATTCTACCTCCTGGAGTGGTGGACTGTCGACTATTCTTTTTGATTCAGCGATTCCTGCCATCCTCTTTGGATGCTCCCTGCATCATTCAACATGTTGTCCATAGACGCTTTCAATATTGCAACTCAAAACTTGAATTTTTCTTGAGTTCTTTCAATTTATGATATGCTGGGTGTGTTTTTATATTTTGGTTTTTTAACAAGTATTTTCACAATGTATTTTAATATGTTATTTTGTCTTCTGGAGCTGCCTTTTATAATTTTCTGTTCAGCTCTTTGACTTCACCATTTCTTCCGTTTGTCTTAACTACTCTATGATTAAGAGCAAATTTCAGAGGACTTAGTGAAAAATTAAGACAAAGTAGAGATAAAATAAAAAGAATTAGACTAAAGTGGGAGTAGATAGTCTTAGGGCTATTGTCTCTAGATGTCCAGATCTGGAAGCATAGTGGCTATGAATTGAACAGCTACCCACAAAGTCAGCAGTTCAAAACCGCCAGCTGCTCCACAGGAGAAAGTAGGCTTTCTGCTCCTATAAAAAGTCTCAGAAACTCACAAAGGCAGTTTTACCCTGTTCTAGAGGGTAACTCTGACTTGGCGTTGACTCGATGGCAGTGAGTTTGTTTTTTCAATAGATTTGCCATATGCCCTCCTGGGGATGATTTATAATGCTCTACAATAAAACAATAATGAAGCAACAAAGTCCACATGGAAGAACACACCAGCCTGTGTGATCGAGTGGTCCCAAAGGGATCAGTTACCAGGCATCAAAGAACAAAAAATCATATCATAGACTACACACCTCCATGATAGGATCGCTGAAGACAAATGGGTGCACAAGCAAATGTGGTGAAGAAAGCTGATGGTGCCCGGCTATCAAAAGAGATAGTGTCTGGGGTCTTAAAGGCTTGAAGGTGAACAAGCGGCCATCTCGCTCAGAAACAAATAAGCCCACATGGAAGAAGCACACCGGCCAGTGCGATCACGAGGTGCCCAAGGGACCAGATATAAGGCATCATGCAAAAAAAAAAAAAGATATAAGTGTGTGTATGTATGTGTATATATGTGTATATGTATATATGTATGTGTATATATATATATTATATTAAATGAAGGGGGAAGTGCAGAGTGGAGACCCAAGGCCCAAGTGTCGGCCAATGGAGATCCCCTCATAGAGGGGCTTAGGAGAGGAGATGGGTTAACTAGGGTGTGAGGTAGTATCGATGAAGAACACAGCTTTCCCCCAGATCCTGGATGCTTCCTCCCCCCAACTACCATGATCCGAATTCTACCTTGCAGGGCTGGATAGGACAGAGGCTGTACACTGGTACATATGAGGGTTGGAGGTACAGGGAATCCAGGGTGGATGATACCTTCAGGACCAAGGGCGTGAGGGACGATGCTGGGAGAGTGGAGGGTGAGTGGGTTGGAAAGGGGGAACTGATTACAAGGAGCCACATGTGACCTCTTCCCTGGGAGAGGGACAGCAGAGAAGGGGGGAAGGGAGACCCCGAATAGGGCAAGATATGACAAAATAACGAGGTATAAATTACCAAGGGCATATGAGGGAGGGGGGAAAGGGGAGGGAGGGGGGAAAAAAAAGAGGACCTGATGCAAGGGGCTTAAGTGGAGAGCAAATGCCTTGAGAATGATTGGGGCAGGGAATGTATGGATGTGCTTTATACAATTGATGTATGTATATGTATGGATTGTGGTAAGAGTTGTTGGAGTCCCTAATAAAATGTAAAAGAAGAAAAGAGAAAAAAATGATTAGGGCAAAGACTGTACAGATGTGCTTTATACAATTGATGTATGTATATGTATGAACTGTGAAAAGAATTGTATCAGCCCCAATAAATTGTTAAAAAAAAAAAACAATAATGATATCCCTAAAGTGAACCAGGGACATATATAAGCCATCAATATGTAAATGGATTTTAATTTGTACTCCTTTATTGTCCTAATCTGAAAAGAATTAGCTATTATGACATGACCCTACTAGACACTTGTTTTCATAATGAAATCACTGAAGATATGGGGGGAAGTGTGGTGAAGAAATCATATGCTATCAGTAAGAATAGCATCTAGGTTCTCAAAGACTTGTCTTAAAACAAGGAGCCATGTAAATGAGGCATCAGCTAATCCACAGAGGAGAATTATAGCAGCCTGTGTGATCCAAGCATTGTAAATCATTTTTAAAAATCCAAATTTTATGGAGGAAACAGTACTAGAGATTAAATTCTGAACATCCAGTTTTTGAAAGTTATTGATGATACTGAAAACTCAAACTCCATTTGCAGGACCCCCACCTGGATTAAATTCAGGAAAATCTCCTCTGCCCATTGACCTGGGATGTGAATAGACTTGCAAAGAGTGAATTGTAATGTGGATTATTACAGTTTTAGTAAGGTTAAAATGTATAACACCTTATCATTTATCCTCTCTTTTCACCCATTTTACATTTATTTCACTTTTTAATATTTTCTGAATTCTTTTCCATTGAGGGTTTTCTGTTCTATTTAGTCACTGTTGTTGGGGATTGATTTTTGCTTTTTGATTTTATTTTGTATGTTTTTTTCTGTATATTAAATACCAGGTAAGTAAATCTAAATATAGAAACTGAATCAATAGTTTCCTAGGGGCATGGCATGGATGGTGGGGGAAAATTGGGAACTAACAACAATGAACACAGGAAAGAAGAAAAATTTCTAAAATTGATTGTGGGGATGATTGCACAATCCTCTTTAATATTGTTGAACTATTAAATTATATGTGAACTATACATCAAAATGTTTAAAAAGAAAAAAATAGTTGATATCCAGTCATGTCAAGAGGTAGTATATGATCAAGAACCAATGATGCTGAAGAAGAAAAAAATTCAACCTACACTGAAGGCAGTAGTCAAAATAAGTCTCCAAGAATTGATATATTACCATGTAAAATGTTTCAACAAGCTGATGCAGTACAGTACTAGAAGAACTCACTAGTTTTTGCAAAGAAATTTGGAAAATAGCTAGGTGGCCAATTAACTGGAAGAAATCTGGAACTGTACCCATTCCAAAGAACAGTGACTTAACAGAGTGTGGAAATTATCAAACAATATCACTACTATCACATACTAGTAAGATTTTGTTGAAAACCATTCAAAATATTTTGCAGTAGCAAATCAATAGGAAGTTATTAGAAAATCAAACTGGAACCCAGAAGAGAACATGAAACAACACATATCATTGTTAACATCAGATGGATCTTGACTGAAAGTAAGGAATTACACAAAAATGTGTACTTGGGTTTCATTGACTATGCAGAAATATTATATTATGTGGACCATAACAAGCTATGGATAACATTCCAGAAAACTACAATGTCCTCATGGGAAATTTGTATATGGACCAACAGGAAGTCATAAAAACAGAACAAAGGAATATTTTATGGTATAAAATCAAGAATGTGTGCATTAGAATTGTGTCCTTATTCAAACTTTATGCTGAGACATCTCAGAAAAACTGAATTATCTGAAAAAGAATTTGGTAGCAGGATTGGAGGAAGTGTTATTAGCAGTCTTCTGTACGTAGATGACACACCTTGCTCCTTGAAAGTGTGGAGAACTTGAAGCGCTTGCTGATGAATTTCAAAGATTGGAGCCTTCAGTATGAATTATAATTCAATTTAAGAAAACCACAATCCTCACATCTAGACCGATAGACAAATCATGCTAAACAGAAAAATTTAGAAGTTATCAAGTATTTTATTTTGCTTTAATCCATGGTCAACGTTCATGGAAACAGCAATTAAGAAATGAAATTATGTATTGCCTTGGGTAAATTAGATGCAAAAGATCTCTGTAAAGTATTGAAAATTAAGGATGTCATTTTGAGAATTAAGGTACACCTCCCCACATGATGGTATTTTCAATAGCCTCTTATGCATATGAAATTTGAACAATGAATAAGAAAAACTGGGGAAGAAGCGATGTGTTGGCAAAGAGTTTTGGAAGTACCAGAGACTCTCAGAAGAACAAGCACATTGGCTCAGAATACACCTTAATAGATGATGTGATTTTGGCATACATACTTTGAACATGTTTGAACCAGGGAACATTCCCTGGGAAAGGACATCATGTTTAGCAAAGTAGACCAAACCAATTTCATTGCCATTGAGTCAATTCCAACACAGAGACACTTTTTTAGGACAAAGTAGAACTGCTTCTGTAGATGGTTAGGACTAACTCTTCATCTTTCCCCAGCAGAGAAGCTGGTAGTTTTGATGTGTTCACCTTGTTGTCAGGACTCCAGCACATAATCCACACTGCCACCAGGGGTACTTTGGTAAAGCAGAAGTCAGTGAAAACCAGGAAGGCCCTTGAAGAGACAGGTTTACGAAAGGGCTACCAAGCAATGGCCTCTGACATAGCAATTAGGAGAGTAGACAGCGTTTTGTCCTATTGTTGTGAGTCAGTACTGATTTGGGGGCAACTAACACAGGTGAAGGATACTGAGAACTATGTGCAGGTATGGTGCATTATACTTAAAAGAAAGCTAAATCTTGATCGTCTATTCTAGGAAGTCAATAGAGAAGACCAGAGTTGGGAGCGGAGGAGTAGAAAGAGAGAAATGGCAAAATAAACATTTTTATAGAATTAGAGGTAAATTGTAAAATAATTAGTTAAAAGCACATGGTGTCATTGCCTCTAGCAAGTAAGTGATAGGAAGAGAGGAGGGGGAAGAGTTCCCATATGGAACTAATTTTATATTAAGAAGTCTTGTAAAACTATGCTACTCCATAAACTGTGTGCAGGTATAATTTATTTATTAAAGCCACTGCTAAAAGTGAATTCCAAAGTTACTATCAGGAACCAGGAGGATGAGTGACCTCTCAGCTGCAGTGAGCAGAGAGGAAAAATCCCAACAACAGCGTGCTGGAAGGCGCGCGAGAACTAGGCTCAGGTGGACCATAGAACCAAAGGGCACCGAGAAGAAATGGGGGGCAGGGGGAGGAGGGAAAGGGGTAAGAGAAGTCCAGTGAGAAAGCCTTGGAAGAAGGGAGAGGAAACACAGGGACACTGCAGTATTTCTTGAAGAACAAAGGTCACTTCGTGAGGGATGCCGGCAGGAGCCGTTGGAAAGGCATAGTGGGAGTGAGGACAGATTATGGATGTCACTTGTCAGTATAGCAATGAATTCTAAAGAGGACATTTCCTCTGCCTGCCTACCTCAAGAGCAGCCCAGCTGACGTGATTTTTTTTCCTGCAGTAGGCTGCCAATAGAGCAGGCTCCCCTTGAGAAACAGGCAAGAAATGACAGGAAATCATTATTGGCAAGAAGCTTGTTGACATGAAGAACACGACATAGTTAGTTTCTGGTGGTGGCGGGGTGCCATTTCCAACAATGCCAAAGCAAAGAAATCATAATACCTAGAAAATAATATTTCCATGCCCACCCTATAAATTCTAGCCAGATGCTGCCCTGAGGAAAGAAAGCTCATTGGGCCTCCTTCTCACCATGTATTGATGAGACCCCAATTGGTTACATGAATCCGGAGACAAGCTGTAGGGCAGAAATCACAGGCAGCCCCAGTGTTCGACCCCAAGAGAAGTGAGAGGTCACTGTGTACTTTGAAGAAGAATGCCAAGTACATACTGAAGAAGAGAGAAGTCACTTGGCGGCGGGAACGTGGCATCTCCAGAAGGCCATTGTGTTCTGGGGGCATGCTCAGAGCTCCGACAGAAGAGGGCCCTGTGGCAGGGGGAAGACAAGCATCCAGCCGCCTGCTCCAGCAACTGCGGCAGCTGCCTCTCAGTTTCATCTTCGGAGAGTGTGGCCAGTATGTTACCTCGTTACGTGTAGGCGAGTGCACAGAGTATGTCCTTCTGACGTGTTACAGTGGCAACCGAGTGCTGCCTTCTACAAGGAGAGGACTTCTCCTTCTAGGTGTACAGTGGCACTCTGAGTTTCAGCTGTTCACAGGAGCTGTGGGTTATCTACACTCTACATACAGATAAGAGATGGTCAAGCTTCAAGTCAAATTAACATCATATTTGAGAGCTACACATTAAGTGAAAATGTTTTAGATGAATCATGACTTCTTTCTGTATTTTCATACCAGAAACACATCTACAACACACACAACATGTAAGTGGGAATGAGGGTAGAATCAAATCCACACACTCGGTTGGATTCTCTTCCTCCAGTTCTCTAGCTACCTGGATAGGGATGGCAGACATATACAAGGGAGCAGCTCTGAAAGTGCAGTGAGTTCCCCCAAGATTATTTTGCCCTTGCACCTCATACGAGTCCCCTTCCTTGATTTCTCTCCTTCCATATTGCACTAGAAGCAAAGAAAACAAGAGCACATCTGTCTGCTCCACACAAAAGCGATGCCGGGTTATGAAGTAGTAATTTGGGTTAAGCCTTGGGAGAGAATTCCCCACCAATTCCTTCCCCCAGGTTCATGTTTGACAAATATAGAGTACCGGTAGACCAGGAAATATCTGATATTTGGGAGATGATGTCTAAACGATACTAAATCTGGGCTTGAATTCACCCCGTGAGAGGAAAATTGCAAGAGAAGTTAAGCATGTAGGCGGTGGAGCCAGACTCTTTAGATTCATGTATGCACTTAATGACTGCACAAATTGAGGCAAATTTTTTTTCCTTTTATTGGGGACTCTTACAGTACTTGTCACAATCCATACATCGCTTGCATCAGCCAAATTTGTACATATGTTGCCTTTATTCTTTTCTGGATTTTTACTTTCTATAGAGCCTTTAGTAAGAGCTCCTCTTCCCACCCCCAAACTCATAACCTCGTGATAGATTTTATATTGTTATTATTTTCATATGTCTCCCTTCCCCCATGTTTTCTATTGTTCTTCCCCCTGGAGAAGGGTGTATGGTTATGTGTCAATCATTGTGATCAGTTCCCCCTTTCTCCCTTCCTCTCCCCCGCTTCCCCCTACCCTTCTGGTATCTCTATTCCCACCCCTGTTCCAAGATTCTGTGTGTCGTGAGCTCCCATCTCTTAGTTATACCTGTGTCCATGTTCCAGTCTAGTCGGAATTGAGAAGCAGCACTGGAGTCATGGTAGTGGGGGGTGAAGAAGCCTCAAGGAACCAGAGGAACATAATGTGTTTCATCGATGCTTTACTGCATCCTGGTGACTCATCCCTACTCTGTGGCCCCTCTGTGGGGAGATTGTTCCATTGTCTACAGATGGGCTTTAGATCTCTGCTTCAACGGCCCCCCTCATTCTCAAAATTATGTTTTTGTTTGTTATATGTCTGCTGATGCCTATTACCTGGTCCCTATGACTCCTCATGATCACACCAGCAGTGTGCTTCTTCCACATGGACTGGTTGCTTCTCTTCTGAATGGCAGTTTGTGTAACTTCAAGCTTTTAAGACCCTAGATGCTATATCTTTTAATAGCTGGGCACCATCTGCCTTCTTTATCAAATCTGCTTGTGTACCCATTTTGTGGTGGGAGGGTGAACATCTTGGACTGGGAGGCAAATTATTTAACTTATCTGTGCCTCAGCTTCCTTAACTCTAAAATGGCCTAAAATGGTAACATGTATTTACCTCATGAGACTATCGTGCTAGGGGTTAGGGTTAGGGTTAGGAGGGAAAAAAATAATAATAATAAAAAGACAATTGTGCTAGAATTAAATAGATATTGGCTACTAATAAATGTTCCGATAAGATTTCAAACAACCTTTCCCGCCAGATTGTTGCTATTGTTTTCAGGCACTGTCTTACCTGTGTCCTGCTACTCCGACAGAAACACCACAGAGGTCTGGCTTGAACAAATAGACATTTTCCCACAAATTAAACCAAAAACTAAACTCACTACCATCGAGTCGATTCTAACTCGTAGTAACATTACAGGAAAGTATTGAACTTCCCCTGTGAGATCGCAAGGCTTTTACTCCCTCCAGGAGTAGAAAGCCTGGTCTTTCTCCATCAGGGTGCCTGGTAGTGTTGACTGCTCACCTTATGGTAGCAGCCAAATGCATAACAATGACTCTACCAGGGCTTGTCTCATAGATTAGGAGGCTAGAATTTGAGAATCCACGTGTGGCTCTGGAGGGAAGCTGTTTCTCGGTGTGGTTTCTAAAGGGACGTCCACTTTGGCTCCTGGGCCATCTTCGTGTGGTTTGGCATCCCTCTGCCCTGTCTCTGCTTCCTAGCTTGCTTGCTGAACCTCTTTCATATCTCGGTGCCCCCGCCCCATTCGCATACATAGTTAACCTGCTCCCCAAAGGAAAGAAACACAGTCGTAGAGGTTAGAATGTTATCACACATATTTTTGAAAGACCTGGTTCAATCCAGGACAGTGCCATACAGTCAATGTTCTACTCAGCGCCATCCCGTGTGAAAGAGAGGAACTGGCCCAAGCAAGTTCTGGCGCAAGCATGGCTCTGTGGGGCCATGGAGTAGAGTCAAGCTGCCTGTCTTTGGATTAGCAGCCAAGCACGTAGCCCTCTCTCTACCAAGACTCTCTTCCAGCTTGTTTGCTCTTACTGCTGGGTTCCATCGAGTCAAACCTGATGATTAGTGACCTCGGGTGACAGCGTGGAGCTGCTGGAGCAGAGGGCCACTGGTGAAGAACATTTTGGTGGAGGGTCTAGCTCTTAATCATTGCACCATTGTATCTTCTGGTCAGCTTCTTGTATTCTGTCTTTGGAAGTTATTCTTAGGTAGGAAATTTGGGGTCCACAGAAGTTCCTAGCATTATTAAAAGCCATTTTTCCTGATAATGCCATATAGCATATATTATATGTATCTTATATATGATGAAATACACCAAACCCACTACTGTGAAGCTCATTCCAATTTCCAGTGACCCAATAGAACAGAGGGTATCTCCTCCAGAGAGTATCCAAGAGTAGAATTCCTTATGGAAATAGACTGCCACATCTTTGTCCTGCAGAACCATAACCGTTCAGTTAGCCGCTCCTGCTGAAACACTGAACTACCGGGCCTACGCATTGGTGAGATCGTTGATTTATTTGATTCCTCATCACAACCAAAAGCAAAGCACTAATAAGTAATTTACCTCTCCACACCCTTTACCTTCTCCGTTAACCTTATTTCTCTGCTTATCTTAGAGGACTCAAGGTGTTTCCCCCGGTGACATCAGTTTCCTTCCCAGCTCACCTCCATATATCCACTATCCAGACATTTTCTCTATCTTCACTGGCATATCTGGGTTTTTCTTATAGCTCCTGTCCAATCTGACATTCCTGTAGGTGCATTTTTGTAGACACGTACTGTGGTCATTTCCTGACTGCCTGCTATAGCTCTCTGTCTATAACTCTTTCTAATAACTAAAATTCACCATGTCCTAAATGTAGCTTCTCACACTTCTCCCTCCCACCCCTCGCACTCGTGTAGACCCTCCTCTGTCTAGGGCATGATACATTTGAGGACTTGTAAACTAACCTAAGCACCTCTAGCGATTCCTTCAGCCTTCTTTGCATGCAACCAGTTGCTAAAAGGTCTTGATCTAAACTAGGTCTTAATTGAGTATTCTTCTCCGTCATCTCATATTTCCCCTTCTCTGAGGGACAAAGATGAGGTTGCCTGCTCCTATAAAGACTGACCATTTCAAATACCTTACATGGGTTCACTTACTCACCGCCACAGAGTTGATCCCGACTCATAGCAACCCTGTAGGACAGGGTAGAACAGCCCTATGGGTTTCTGAGCCTGTAACTGATTACAGAAGTAGAAAGCCTCGCCTTTCTCCTATGGAGCAGTTGGTGGTTTCGAACTGATGACTTGTGGTTAACAACCCAACATGTAACCTCGGTGCTTCCAGAGCTCCTCTACATAGGGTTACTGTAAGTTGACATTGACTCAATGGCATTGGGTTTTTGGGGTTTGGTTTTTTGTTTGCTTTTGACTGCCCCTTCCCTAGATCAGAGCCTTAGACCACACATGGACTTTTCACGAGCCTCCACACTTTATTTACACACTTCCCAATGGAATGTGCAGAGGACCTCACACTCTTGAGTGCCCAAGCTCTGATTCACAATAATGCAAAGTTTCTCCGTGGTTGGGTAGCATAAGTTTAATCAACATTCCAGCACCGAAATACCATTTAAACATTTTGCCTACTCTTTTCTACATGCACCCAACACTCGAGATACTTTGGCATCATTACACCAAAGCCTGTTTCATATTTGCCTGTATTTCCGTGTGCTCCAGACATCTGAAATATCCTTTTTCCTCACATTGTCCAATGATGCCGACCATATTAGTTCAAGTTCCCTGCTTTTATAACCTCTGTGGCCTCTGACAAGGTAATCAATTTCCCAAGCTTCAAGTGAGGAATTGTTAAGAGATGTTAGCAAGCTAATGGGAGACCTGGTGGTGTAATGGGTTACGTGTTGGACTACTCAAGTTCAGCGGTTTGAAGCCACCAGTCACTCTGAAGGAGACTTTCTACCCCCATAAAGAGTTGTAGTCTTAGAAATCCTATTTTATAGGGTCACTATGAGACATAATTGAGTTGGTGGCAAAGAATTTAATACGAGAGGGAGTAGTGGTGTTCCCATGGTAGAATTATCTCTTTTCCTACAAGAAAAAAACAATAGTTCAATTCCTGGCCAGTGTACCACACACACCACTGCCACCACTCTCCTGTCAGGGGAGATTATAACAGAGCTTCTGTCTGTGACAAGCTAGAAATAAAGATCTAGAAATCTACTTCCAAAAAACAACCAATGAAACCTACTGGTCACAACAGTCAATACACAATGGAGCAAAGGTCTGTCACAGGCTGGGGCAGTAGCAGTTGTGCAGCGGATCTCTACCTGAGAGAACTGTTGAGGTGTCAGTTAACAACAACAATGCAATACACTGTCCATAGCTCATTAAATGGCACACCGTTTTAAGGTTTGACTCAAATAAAATCCCTATCAGAAGTTGATTGCCCCACAGTTCATGCTCTTTCACTCTGCCCCCAACCCCTGCTTCACTCTATCCCCTTCCCTTCCTCTCTCATTTTATTTTTTTATTCTTTTTCAGCAAACATCATGTTATTTGTCAGATATCTGACGGGTCTTGGGCATATAAACAGGATACATGAATTCGCTATCCCCAAGAACCCAGAGGGAGAGGGAAGCAGGCACAAAAACAGAGGTTCATCTGGGTGTCAATGAAGCCCAAAAGACAGAGGAATATCAAACTGCAGGAAGGGCTCAGGATGTACTCAGTAGGGTGAGCTCATTGAAAACCAAATTGTGAATGAATGGTGAGAGGAACGCTCCACACTTTGATGTGCGCAGGATCCTCTGGTGAAGGCTCCAAGGATTGAGGGCCTTGAGGAGCCAAGGGACATGGCTCTTATGGGGCCTTGTTTCTTCCAGTGTGGCTTGAAGAACTCTGAAACCAAACTCTTTCAGGTGCTCTTTAAAACTAAAACTCCATTCTAAAATCACTGAAGGAAAGTTTCTGGAGTTAGAATCTGGGCAAGCACATTTTAAGCAAATGCCACCGATGATTCTCCATTCATGAAACTGTGAGAATGAAGATCTCCCGTTTGAATTCACCAGGACCGGCTTCAAAGAGAGCAACTAGAACATAGCAGGTGGGGTAATCAAAGGAATTGATGTTTAATGCTATTGCCTTCTTAAAGGTTGAGGGCTTCGGAAACACACTGACAGTAAATTAGAACACTAGCCAACATTGAAAAATCATATTGCAAAGGGATGTTTTTTAATCAACTCCATGGCAGAGGGAGAGGGAGATGTTCATGAAAGGAACAAAAGAATGAATATGCGAAATTTTAAAAACCCTACACTTATCATCCCCATTTTGGAGGGGGCGGGGAATCGATATCTTTTTGAAAGTGTAGAGAGACAAATGTCTGGAAGAATCTATCGTCAAATGTGTGTGGTGCCTTTTGCTAGACAGTGGGAGTATATGTAATCGGGAGGGGACAGTGGTTTTCCAATATGAATATGTATTTCCCCAGTAATTGTTTCAGAGACACTAGGAGTTCATTTTCTTTAAGGTGAAGAGCTAAAACCAAGCAGGAATTCTAATTCGATGATCTGCAGCCCTGAGAACAAGAGGATTTGACCTCAGGGCAGGAGGTGGTGACTCAGTTTCAGGCTTTTCTCAGAGTGTCAGACCTTGGTGTGAGCAGGCAAGCAAGCGTCTAGCCCCACGGCCACGGGGGAGAGCAGGAGGGAAGTCCACCCGAGCGCGGGCAGTTAGGTTAGGAACTGTGAAGCCCAGCTGTGAGGGCCTAGAAGTGCCTGCTGAGGAAATGAAGCCAAGGCAGGCAGCCTCACAGGAGGCCTGACATGGGGCCAGATCCAGAATGTGCCAGAGCCCGCTAAGGCCCTGACAGGTTACAGCCCTCCTCTCCTCAGGGCTTGTAAGGTCCAAGAGCCCTGAGGTCAGGTCAGGGCCCCCAGTAATCCAGCTGGAGCCCCGGGGTCCTGGGTATTATAGAAAAGATTCTTAGCACATTAAAGGGCCCTAAGGAGAGAACCCAGCCAGTCTCCAAAACCTGAAATCCTTCCAACGTTCATATTCTGTCTGTGAAATAATGACATGCTGCCTCACAACTGTGAAATTATAATATTTTTTCTACTTTGTGCTTCTAAAGTTAATATCATTGAAGGAGTTGTCTCCGACCCAGGGTTTGGAATCTGTGTTCCGTATCCTATACCCCAGACTGCACTATCATCTCCTGCCATGCAGTTGGTTAGTGAATGTCATCATGAATAAATCATGATACACGGGATGCTACCCTTTTACGTAAAATTATATGTACAATGCAGCTGATACTGGGGACGGAAAAACTTTTCACTGGTCCCATATCCTAGTCTGTAAACCATGAACATTGAATTAACCCAATAAAAGTGACAATTCTGACCCTGGGCTATACCCATTACTCTAAGGTTACAGCTCGCAAGCCAGCTCAAATTGTTCTCAGTGTGGTTCTTTACTCAAACACTTATCATCTGGAAACCGTATGCAGTGCATATTCTTAATAAATAATAACACATTTTATTTTGGTTTACTGAAAATTAACAGGGCATTTGGGAAATCGATGTTATTGTGGGAGTCTGTTTCACATTTGCTTTGGCAGTACAATAGCTATCTAAGTGGAAAGCAGAAAAGCCAGTGTTGTGGAGGTGAATTTTTTTGTTTTATTTTGTATGTGTGTGTTTCCCCCCTCTGCTGTGGGTATTCAGAGAAAGCCATGCAGGTGGTAACATTAATGACATCCCATAGACTCTGAAGAGATGAAAGAAGTCAAAGTTGTAACATGCTTAACCGTATGAAATTGTCGTTCTGAGTTGATGCGTTTGGCATTCAAGCGCAGTAAATCTATTTCTTTGTAACTGTATTCCAATCTGTAGCCGAAATCGCCTGCAAAGTGTCAAGTCTTTTGAATGATTGTCTAAGACAGCTTTGTGAACATGGTGAGCTGGAAAGCAAACAGCCGAGAGCTTTCGGGGGCTGTTCCCATGACAGCAACCATTCCTCAGTTTCTGTTCTGTACTGTTCTTTGGCAGTTCCTGTGTCTCCCCAGCCTGTGTTTTAGAAACACTCCCCTCTAGGGTCTCCCATCCCTAATGTAATATTAAGGGATCAGCTTCAACGGGATCCATTTTAATTGGAGAAAATACACATGCACAATGAGAAAGAGAAGGATAATTATGGAATTAGGAGCAGATGAAAGGGCTGGGACTGAGAAAACTTGAATTTGAGGAGACAAACAAAAGCAGGGTTTTTTAGTGGTTTTATTTGGTGCTTTTTCTTCTCTTCCCTGCTGGTCCTGCAGTGCAATAACGTCAGGGAATGAGAGCCACACTCAGAGTAAGCACTTGGTTTTCCAGTCTCTCAGCCCTACTTCAGCCTTGCGAACACTCCCACCCTGATCGCCAACCCCCTTGCTGCACTACACTGTTGTGATGGCTTTATTTTCATGGGAAGGGAGATACATTTCCAAACAAGATTCTCTCTCTTTCTGTTGGTTTTGTTTTCCATTTTAGTGGCAAACATACATATTTTTGCATTCATACCTATAAACACTGTGGCTATTTCAGGGTTCAACTTGGGCACAAGGAGAACATATAATCATTGTTATCAAATGTTACATTTTATATTTCCTAGACTTCATAGAACTTACTTTTTCTTACTTAATCCTCCCTGGCCTCATGGCTGATCCTTGACATGAATAGGTCTACCATCTACTCAAACGTTCAGGTTGGAAACCAAGGTGACCTTTATTGACTCTACCCACCTCCCCTGGTCTCTTCCACCAGTCACTGGTGTCGAGTCAATTCTGCCTCTACACTAATGCTCAGGTTTGTCACCCAGTTTGAAAGTCCTGGATCAAGCTCCTATGATCTTCCTCCTGAGTTGGTGTGCCCTCTTAACAGATCACCTGCCCTTAGTCTCTCCCTTGTCAATCTATCTGACCAGTGCCACCAAAATAACCTTTTAAGGGACACAGACCTCACACACGTCTATCCCCTTTGTCCTTATTATAAAGTCTGTCCAACATCATCCAGTGGATTTTTGTTTTCCTCAAGATTGCATCTACACTTGCAAAGTAGCCAACCTAGGTGTTAAAGCAAAACTTTAGGAGCCAAACTGGCTGGGCTCAAATCCCAGCTGTTTCCCTTAAGGTTACTTGAAGAATACTATCTAATCTCTCTGTACCTAAATTTCTCCATCTGTAAAATGGGCACCTAACAGAGCTTATCTCATATTACTTTTATGATAAAGGTGTTAGATAAATAATCTGTTGTCAATTTGAGACTTAAGATTGAAGGGGTGGAGTTTAGCCTGCCAATCATGTTGCAGCTCGATGACCTCAAGTGGAGGCACTAGGGAGATAAATAGCTCACTGGAGGCGGGGCACACGCTCACTCCCCGAGAGAATTCCTGTTGACAAGCCACATAGAGCTATGCTGACAGCAACCAGAGCCTTGGAGCTGGAGGATCCACGTGGAGACTCACGCCAGTGCTAAAATGCTTCCACTGCCCCTGGATCCACAAGACATTGCACCCACTGACCTGTGATCTTCCTCCACTTGGTGTCATTGCATGTGTTGAGTGAGTTTGAAGAGTAATTTATAGACTGGTACTGGACATATGGTGCTAATGGACTTATAGACTTGATCTGGAATGGGCTGGGGTAATTTCTTAATATATACTTGCTCTTTATATAAAGTTCTTTCCTATAGAAACATGAATGTCTATAAATTTATTACTCTAGTCTACCCAGACTAACACAATAATAAAGTAAATAAATACTCAAAAATGACACATAACAATGACACAGAGGACATTATACATTTGTGATACAACTAAAATAATCCCACAAATGTGGTGGTGAGGCCATTGATTGTTCATTGATGTTCAACAATTCTGCCTCACTCTCACTCACCTCTGACTACACTCTTCCGACCTTTTTCCTCATTAGTCCATGATCCACATATTTTAATATGTTATTTCTTACACCTTAATTATGCTTCTTATTTCTCCACTTTCTCAGCTACTAGCTTTTCACTCATATTTTTATAATGGCATGTATCCAATTGTTATATAAATAATTTCCCTCATCAACCTTAAACTTATAGAGTTTTACTTTCCCTCTTGTATGTGCATCTGGCAGCCCCGTAGCTCAGGAGTGTGTGTGTGTTCCAGACCCAGTGCGTGACTGATGTTGGAAAGAAGGAAAGGAAGCAGAGACGACAAAAAATCATCACTCACAATTCATGGAAATGGGACGCTTTTGTCAAGGTACTTGTCTGCATAGATTAGTTCAGTACTAATCACAGCCCTGTACTTAGATTCCTGGTGCAAGGTCAGCAGTTCAAACTCACCAGCTGCTTTTCAGGAGAAAGAGGTGGCTTTCTACTCCCATAAAGAGTTAGACCCTTAGAACCCCACAAGGGTAGTTCTACCCGATCTCATAGGGTTAGCTTGAGTGAGAGTCGATGGCAGTGCATTTGGTTTTTGTTTGGAGGGAGGTTAAATTTTTGTCCCCATTTTACAAGTAAGGAGAAAGAAAAAACACACCAAGAAATAGGTGTTACATAACATTTTTTGAAAATACAAATATTTCACCAACTGTTGTCTACTGATCCCAAGCACACTACTAATCTTCAATTCCCTAAATGCCAGTCAATAAAGATTCAGGAGAGACCTAACGTTACTTGGCTGCAGGAAGATGGACAGAAAGAGCTCTCTCTACCAAGCCTGGGCTAAAATTCAACTCTAACCTCCACTAGCCTGGTTCCCTTGAACAAGTTCTTTAACACCTCCATGTCCAGTCTCCCTCACTGTCATATAAACATACCACCTTCCAATGTTATTTTATAAGGACAATGTTATTATAAGGACAATGGTAGTATAAGGACAAAGAAGATGGAAGTGTATCCTGATATAGTCACAATGTGTTGCACATCACTACGAACCGCAATATGAGTCAGTTCAAGTCTTACTAGCTCTTTGGCTTGGAAAAGAAGTTTGATTGATGATAATTTCCATCATCGATAGTTTTAAAGCACAGGACAATGCTCTTCTGTAACACACCAGTCTGGTTTGGGAAGTAAGGACCTTCTTTAAAAGACATCGCTTTATGCACATTTGAAATAAAGGCTCAAGGAAGAGGGGGATGGCGTGCCTCCTGGAAGCGTAAGAGAAAAAGGAAACGGAAAGAAAAAGGGATTTCCTTTAGATTGAACAAGTAACAAAGCTTCCAGAATGAAGCCACCAATGCCCTTCCGTTCCTGAGTTCCAACTCAGGATTTGGGAAAAGGCAACAGGAACCAAGGATCATTTGAACTCCATCTATAATACTTGGCACACTTTTTTCTCATATTCATAGGTGTGAAAACACCAAAAGAAAACCTTAAAATCTAAGAAGGGTTGGCACAGTTTCATATAAATCTTAATTTAATTTTAAACACATAGTCACATTTGTAACTGAAGAAGCCATGAAGGAACGAAAAATGAAACTTTCCAAAAGTGAATCTATGTTTAACAGGATTTCACCTTGTCTATTTTTCTTGGGGTCTTTTGACAGTCTTGCAGTATATGATCAAAAACCAGCCTGTCTTTTAACCCCCCAAATTTAGACACAGTTACAAGAAGCAATTTAATTTATGACTCTAAAAACCAAGTACATTTTTCACATGGCACAATTAAACTAGGTCAGTGAGAGAAAGGAATGTGAGACAGAGAAGTTGTCTAAATATTCCATTGATAAATGACAAATCCACCTTGAAATGATTCTTCTACTGTGTCTTTCTGTAGTTAGCAATGCCCTTCATTTTTGCATTTGAAGAATATTTTATTTCCAAGATATCATGTTTCCCAGCCATCACCTATGTGTGCCAAGTATTATAGATGGAGCTAAAATGATCCCTGGTAAGCTACTGTTCTCTACGCTCAAAGGGAAGAGTTCTCTCCAGTATCTATTGCAGACATCTACAGCATCCTCTGCACTTATTCTCTGGGCAAAGTTCCCACTGGTAACGTGGGAGGGCTCACTGGTGGACTGCATGTATAGAAAACCCCATGCTCCAGTTCAGAGTAAGAACTCACTCCAGGCCCAGCTGAGCATTCCAAAAAGGCAAAAAGAAATAAACAAAAATAATATCAACAACTGGGGAAAATGCTATGACTCTACCAGCTCAGGGTTTTCAAATCTTACAGGAATTGTAAAAAAATACTCTCTGATGTGCTATGTAGGGGATGAGGCAAGGCAAAGTATGACTAAGGGAATAGAGTCCCCACGAGAAAAACAGAAATAAGTAAAGGAAAACAGGAATATCTGATTTGGTTCCAGAAAGGCACTCTTGTGAGACTCAGAGGGCATTATGAAAAATGTTTTGTGTGTTTAGCGTAGGTTGGCTTAGCTACATGCGGAGAAGGAGGAGCTAATTGCATAAACTCTACCAAGTGTCTGGCAGCTGGTTGCACTTTGGGGGGGTTGTTGTATTTCCTCCTTTGTTCTTCCTACCCTTCCTTCATTTCTTACAGCCACAATTCCAAACCCAGCCTCTTCTGATCTCGTCTTAGCTCCTCCCTGGAGAAGAGAAGGGCATTCATGCTGAGCGTAGGACTACTGGGCAATCCAGGCCTCACCATAATTGATGGTCATCCCATCAACACTTCCAGTCTTTGGGAAAGCTTTCCTGAGGTGTGGGCTGAGTCCTGTCAGAAGAGTCTGATTGCTAACACTTGTGTACCCTCAACACACCAAACTCCCCCACACAACATTTTTCAGCTCCAACCATTTCTACAGCCAACAAAGAAAGACAGACATTTGCAAGCATGTTATTCAGTTATACATGTCTTTTGACACCTTGTGTTTAAATAGTCTGCTTTGGTAGGGTTGATGTGGCATTTGATAGCCTTAACACCACACACGCCTTTCTTCAAAATGATTTGGGTACTTTCTGCTTAGTAGGCTGCAAAACAGCTCTAAGAAACCGATTTTTCTAGGCATATAAAAATAACTACTTCTCCTTGAAATGACCTTTACCACCTACTTCATGCTGCATTGGGGGGAAAAATGCTTCCAGCTACAAGTGTTAGGGTCCAAATGCCCTATTTCTACCTACCACCCCTAAAGGTGCACCCTGATGTTAGCGTTATTAGCTGTTATGTTGTGCCATTGGCCCCCAGCTCATGTCAACTCCAATCACAGGACACCCTGGTCCTGGGCCATCCTCATGATCAGCTGCTGATCACATCCTTTTTAACCTTAGGGTTTTTAGTAGCTGATTTTCAGAAGTATAGCACAAGCCTTTCCTATTTATCTGTCATAATGCAGAAACGTGCCTTCACTTCAGACAGGTGGTAGCTGTGCACAAGGTGTATTTGCCTGGAATTAAACTTCAGTCTCCTGTGTGAAAGACAGAAATTCTACTACTGAATCACTAACATCCCTATCCCCTTATCATCCTTCAGTTTAATTCATTTCCCTGATTAGTCTTCTGATTGCTTAGAATCAAGTCTTTATTCCTGAACTTGGTCTAAGGGATCTGTGTAATCTGATGCCTATTGTCCATAAATTTCCCCTACAGGCTCCATCCCTGATCTCAAACTAAACATACCCTTGCTTGCTTCCAAGACCCCACACAAGCTGGAGCCATTACCTAGATTGACTTTTTCTAATCTCGGCCATCACCATCTTTGAATTTATACTTGTGATTATATATGTAAATATTTAACTATACATAACTTTTTGTAAGCCTTTAAAATTTGTCGCATTCATCCCCTACACTCTCCACAAAGAACCCTGTGTTCTTCCATGAACTCTGTGTCTTCTTCCACAAGAAGAAAATACCATTGAGCCAAAAACTGTTCATGTTGTGTCCTTAGTGCCTAACCTGCTAATTGTCATGTAACAGATTCTGAAGAGAGAGGTGTTGAGTGAATGATTAGATGAATGAATGATTCCTTGTTCCATGTTTTTAGTGTTGTTTCTTATTGAAAACAATAACCCTCTACTTGGAGTCCTGGTTGGTTTGTGAAGGCAAGACCCATGCCTTCCTATTTAATTCTGCACTGCAACCTCACCACCCACCCCGCACCTATCTAACACACAGCATTTGCTCAATACATATTTACTGTATTGAGATTAGGTTGAACCTTTAAGGTCATAGGAGTCTGACAGCGTAGAGATGAATGCATATGCATGTGCACATAGTTTCATTGCAAAATGTTCCTTGGTAACTTGCTTATGATCATACAGAAAGCTAGTTCTATAGTTCTAGGCACTGACCTAACCAGGAAACTCCAGCTTAAATGTCACTTAATGAAAGAATGGAAGCAAATGAGCTGCTTGCAAATTTTGTGCTGCTTAATTCCTTTCCTCCTTATAATGACAGTACCTTTACTGTGAAGTAATTTTCTTTTGATAAAAGGAGACCAGGTTCCCTGACCCCAGAAGGAAATGAATTAGTGACATCTCTGCCTGAGAGTTGACAAACAGCCCTTACATCTTGCTCCCCTGATCTCCAGCAGAGAAACAAATAGACTCTGAAAATAATCTTTTTGTTAACCTTTAAGAGGTTGTGGAACCACTGAATTCCTGTAATGTCAGACCCATGTGTTTTATCATTGTTTTTCTAACAGAGACATCAGTGCCCTATTCTCCAAGTGGACCTCACACCCACAAACCCAAACATATGATTTCCTAAGCCAGTAATGGCAACCTAGGTGGCAGAGTGAACATCTTGTCTCCCGAGAGTCTCTCTGGACACATTCTCCTCCATCATCTGCAGTTGTCATGAATAGCCACAGAGTCCTCCAAGCCTGTAAGTGGACTCCTCAAATGTGCTGCCACTGACTGCCATCTGCATGTTAGTTAGACATTGCGAGAAAGTATTTCCCTTGCTCTATCTCAATTCAGTGGAGAAACAGGGCACTAACTCACCCAAAGCAAGGGTGTTGTTTATATCTCCACAGGGAAAGAGGAATCAGACTTCAACCTGGTGCTCCAAGATGTGAATGCAACATGCCTGCGTGGAGTAGGGAACCAGTGGAGAGGTCTGAGGGGCCAACCACAATCCCAACCACATGGTTACAGCTGCCCTTCCCCCCAGAAGAATTTATTTCAAAGGACAGCACTGAATCTGCAGCTCCTAGAGAGGGATATGTCTGATCAGAGCACACAGGAGCAAATGAAAGGGGAGGAAGAGAGAGTAGAATGCATGGCCCTCCAAGCCTTGACAACGATATTCCCACTCAAACAGCCAATCCACAGAGAAGACCATATGGCCGGCCCCTCGATGAGACACGACATCCCTCACTGAGCCATAGCCCTACAGGGGACAACACTGGAGACACAGTGTGGGAATTGCACCCGATCTGATCCCACCACACTGAGGCAAAACACTAAGGGTGTGCAACAGAACACCAAGGGGAACAGAGCAATGAAGTCTGCAGGGAGTACCAAAAACAGACTTTGGCGTGAGGGTTTGGCACCCCATCAGACTCAACCAGAAAACACTCCTAAAGGCCAACAAACAGTCCTTGAACTAACTATAAGCTTTTCTATTTTAGTTGCTGTTGTATCATGTTTTTTTTTTTCATTTTGTTTTTGTCATTGGATGTTTGTTGTTGCTTTCTTTTCTTTTGTTGCTTGGTTTTGCTTTGTCCATGTTCTTATCTCCATGGGTCTGTCTAAATAAGATAGGCAGATGAATAATCTGGAGGAGAAAACAATGGGACCACCGACAGTTCCAGGGGGTGACATGGGAGAGGTGGAGTTGGGGAGAAAGAAAATGGTGTTAACAAACCCAGGGACAAGAGAACAACAAGTGATCCAAATTGGTGGTGAGGAGGGTGTAGGAGGCCTAGTAGAGAATGATAAAAGATAATGTAAGCAAGAGGAATTACTAAAACCCAAAGGAAGACTGAGCATGATAGTGGGACAAAAGGAAAGTCAAAGGAAATAGAGGAAAGAGTTAGGAGGCAAAGGATATTTTTGAGGTCTAAATAAAGGCATGTACAGATGTAAATGTATTTATATATGAGGATGGGGAAATAGATCTATGTGCATATATTTATAGGTTTAGTAAGAAGATAGCAGATAGACATTGGGCCTCCACTCAAGTACTCCTTCAATGCAAGAATACTTTGTTCTATTAAACTGGCATTCAATGATGTTCACCTTCCCGACACAATTGCTGAAGACAAAGCAGATGCACAAGAAAATCTAGTGAAGAAAGCTGATGGAGACCAGCCATCAAAACATATAGCATCTAGGGTCTTAAAGACTTGAAGGTAAACAAGCAGACATCTAGCTCAGAAGCATCAAACCTATTACAAGGTGCTGAAGAGATCAGTTATCAGGCATCAAAGAACAAAAAATCTTACCATAGTGAATGAAGGCGGGGAGTGTGGAGTGGAGACCCAGAGCCCCTCTGTAGGCAACTGGACATTCCCTTACAGAAGGGTCATGGGGAGGAGATGAGCCAGTCAGTGTACAATGTAGCAGCAATGAAACAAACAACTTTCCTCAAGTTCCTAAATGCTTTCTCCCCACCCACTATCATGATCCCAATTATATCTTACAAATCTGGCTAGACCAGAGGATGTACACTGGTAGAGATAGGAACTGGAAATACAGGGAATCCAGAGCAGGTGATCCCTTCAGGACCAGTGGTGAGAGTGGAGATACTGGGAGGGTCAAGGGAGGGTGGGGTAGAAAGGGGGAAACTATTACAAGGATCTACATAAAACCTCCTCCCTGGGGACGGACAACCAAAAAGTGGGTGAAGAGAGATGCTGGACAGTGTAAGATATGACAAAATAATAATTTATATATTATCAAGGGTTCATGAGGGAGGGGGAGTGGAAAGGGAGGCGGGAAAATAAGGACCTGATGCCAGGGGCTTAAGTGGAGAGCAAATGTTTTGAGAATGGTGAGGGTAATGAATGAATGTGCAAATGTGCTTTATACAATTGATATATGTATGGATAAGAGTTGTATGAGCCCCTAATAAAATGATTTTTATAAAAAGAAAGGAAACACCTGAAGGATGAGGTCACAAAAATCCATCAAATCAAATTCCATCCTCCGTCCCACCATACACTCCTTCCTTATAAATCATTTAAATAAAATTAGGCTTCATGGATCAATAACTGAGGAAAACTTCTAGAAGGGATGGTTTAAATCTCAGAATTGTGTGGTATTTATGGTGAATATTTTTGTTGAATGCCATTAAGTCAATTCTAACTCTTCATGACAATATGGGACTGAGTAGGACTGGTCATAGGGTTATTTGGCTTTACTCTTCTCGGTTGCAGATCACCACGTCTTTTCTACAAGGAATAACTAATTGTCATTCAAACTGTCAACATTTTGGCTAACAGTTGAGAGCCTAATCATTGCACTATGAGGACCCATTTTGTAATGAATAGCTCTGTATATTTGTTCTTGCTTACCATGTTATTTATTTTTAATAAAAAAAGAAACAAAAATATGGGCCAAATTAGTAATTAAATAGTTATAGAACATTTGTGTTAGTCTGGGGAGACTAGAGAAACAAATTAATGGACACTCATGTAAGAAAGAGCTTTACATACAAGGTCCTTGAATATTGAGAAAACTTCCCAGTCCAGTACAGATCAAGCCCATAAGTCTGATATTAGCCCATATGTCTGATACCAAACTATAAACTACTCTTCAGACTCAAGAAACACAAGCAATGATGCCGAATGCAGGAAGATCACCGGTCAGTGGGTGCAATGTCTTATGGATCCAGTGGTGGTAGAAGCATCTCAGCACTGGCAGGGTCTCCACGTGGCTCCTCCAGTTCCCAGGGCACAGAGGTCTATCAGTGTAGTGCCATGTGTCTTGTCAGTAGAGCATCTCTCAGGGAGTGAGCAGAGAGAGAGTTTCCGGCCTCCAAGGAGGAAATACAAAAGTTCCCAGAATTCTCAGTATAAGGTCATGGCTACACAGAGGCCTCATTGCCTATACAATGATCGACAGGCCAGACTCCACCCCTTCATGGTTAATCCTCAAATTGACACCAGATTATGTAACTACCACAACATTTTACTAAGTAATTCAGTAAATTAACAATGATAGAAATAATAATAGTAGTGGTATAAATTGTCAAGTTAGGTAACCATTTTAATGCATTTCCTGTTTACAAAACACTATTCACAGAAGGCATTAGGAGGTCTGAGAGTCACTTATCCTATTTAACTCTTGTTGAAAAAAAGAGCAAAAATCTAATGTAAGTTTTTGAGGTCTACAAAGTTGTACAGAAAATTCTATCTATTTAGCCAAATGCCAGAAATAATAAGCTTGTTGGGAAGCATAGGGCACAGAACCAGAAGCCTATTATGTTGCTCTTCTGGTCCTCTCAGCCTGTGCTTAGGGCCTCACTGTAACGGTGATGGAACTCCATGAGGACTTCTATGGTGATGTTTTACTCCAAATGCGCGTTGTCCATTATAGGAGTACTAGTGTGTGCACATGTGTAATAGATCTTTAAAAAAGAAACACTTTGAATGAAGCAGATTGTCAAAAATAATGCAAAAAATGCGACACATACCAAGAAGCATAAAAATGGCACCAGAGACTGAACAATGTCTTAGGTGATATATGTAATGTCATCATGACTTACCGTAAACTTAATAGCAATCTGGAACAACAATCTACGGAGAAAGTAAAAAAGGTGTCCAGGTAGAATCACCCTGCTGGTGTTTCTGCGATCAGATCAGAAAATTCAGATGTAAGGAGGCCAATACTGGGAGGCTGATTGCTAAAAATAGATTCAATGTAATAGGGTCTGGTTCAGACCTCCCCCTCTGATTGTCACCCACGAAGGGATTCAAGAACTCACTGAAATGCTCTAAGTTCACAGTGTCTACTTGTGGGATTCACTAACTCCTTTCCAGGTCAAGCAGGATGGCGTCTGCCACCCTTTCTGCCCCCTAGTCCTACAGTGAGCAGTAATTTCCCCAGACTGCTGTCTAAAAGTGGTCATAATCCCAGGCTTGCAGAGAACCTTTGAGAGCTAGGCACAAGACAGTATACCAGAGCTCTCCACGTTGCTAGCTGCCCTGTGCCTGCAGTCTAGGAATTTGCAAATGCCCTCCCCAGCCAGGAATGAAGTGACTACATTGGCCATCCCCTTCCCACCTCACCACAACTCCACACATGCCAACATGGGAAATGATAATTAGAAAATAATTTGTTGCAAATGAAAAGCCACTGGAACATTTACCTGTGACAGTACTCAGTTCCACAGAACACAACCAACTGTGTCAGTAGGATGGAGCCAGAGGGACAGAAAAGCACAGCTTAGGTGAATTCAGATCCAGTCAGTCCCAAAACCACTCTGCTAAGCTGGCCCCCCTTCCTTGGGCATAGCCCTGATACCAGGGCAACCCACAAGCCCATTATAACAAGGGGAATTTACATATATATAAAAGCTTTCAATTCCAGGCTATGGTCCTTTGTGTAACTTTGTATGTAAGCTTGTAAGAGCTATGTGCATTAGCGTGTTATTTTGGATAGACTAGAGAAACAAATCCATAGAAACTCATACGTGTATAAGAGAGAGTTTTATATAAAGAGTAATTGTACATTAAAAAAGCATACCAATCCAGTCCAGTCCAAGCCCATAAATCCGATATTAGCCCATATGTCCGATACTAATCTATCAAGTCCTCTTCAGGCTCAAGAAATACATGCAATGATGCCAAATGTAGGATGATTGCTGGCCATTGGATAGAACATCTTTGGGTCCAGTGACGTTGTAAGCATCTCAGTGCAAACTGGGGTTTCCACGTAGCTTCTACACTTCCCAGCACATGGGGTCTATTAATGTAGTGCCATGTGTCTTGTGTCAGTAGAGCATCATCTCAAGGAGTGAGCAAAGAAAGTGTTTTCCACCTCTAAGGAGGAAATTCAGCAATTTCCAGAATCCTTAGGGGAAGGCTATGCCCACACAGAGATCTCATTGTCAATGATCTGATTGACAGACTAGATTCCACCCCATTCACTCTTAATCCAATCAAGTTGATCCCAGATTGATAACAGATTATGTAACTACCACAATTAGCAACCATTAACATAAGAAGGTAGCAAGAAAGCTAATCTCCAGAGCATAGTAGGTCTAGGGTTATTAACATAACAAAAAGAGACCCAAGCAGTATTAGACACCATAGCGTGTTTTTGAAAGGATGTAGATTGTGTCCTAACAGTCCAGCCCAAATCTGAGACCACTCTGCATGCCTGGTCCAACCTGGCCCAGTGGTATTCTGTGGTATTTACATAATCTGGTGTCAATTTGAAGGGTGGATTGTAGACTGCCAATCTAACTGCAACACGATAACCTCATTTGGAGGTGCTAAGGAGATAATAGCTCACTGGAGGCAGGGCACTGGCTCACATCCTGTGAAATATGCTTGCTGACAAGACACATGGAACTATGCTAGAGTCCTGGAGCTGAAGGAGCCATGTGGAGACCACTGCCAGCGCTGAGATGCCTCTACTACCACTGGATCCACAAGACGTTCCACCGACTGGCCTGTGAGCTTGCATTTGGCATCACTGCATGTGTTTCATGAGTCTGAAGTGAGGTGTTTAGATTGGTATTGGATATATGGGCTAATATTTGAATTATGGATGATCTGAACAGGGCAGGAGTGTTTTCTCAATGTTCATTTGCTCTTTTGTATAAAACCCTTTCTT